>NC_066582.1:52073107-52394847 GCF_024323335.1 Lathyrus oleraceus
AGCAATCAACCCAACTGGAGTACAGAAAGTCACAACAAGCAATAACGGCCACAAAGACAAATCTGTTGGGGAATGGGATAAATCCCAAAATATCTGCAGGGGAACAAGAGCTCACTGCTATGAAAGCAACTCTATATAACTCCACTAGGGAACAACCCACAAAGGGAGAACAGATCATCCACGTAGAATCTGGCTGCACAAGCAACTCTGCCTGGGGATAATGCAAATATCCATTCCATTGGGGGAACAACCCACTGAGGGAAAACAGATCACACAAATAGATTATGCGACAAGCCACTCTACTGGGGATCAAAAGCAATCAGGGAATCAACCCAAATCTATGGATGATAGATCACCAACCGGTCCTATTGGGGAAAACAGAGGTTTCCAACTCTGGCGGAGATTCTGAGGGGATATCACGGATGCAATCCTGACTCTGTTGAGGAATATCCGTCCCATAGGGGATTTTGCATATACACGATCCACCAAATCACAAACTTACTGACGGTTCCTGGGGAGATCCGTTGAAGAATCCACTGAGGGATACAGAAGAGAGCTGGGGATCAACCACCAAATGCTGACTCTTCTGCGGAGAAAATCCACAACTGCTGAGGAGGAACACAATCACTGCCCTGCTGAAGGAATAAGCGCACTGACGGGGAGTTATAGCAACTCCGCGGGCGACGTGGCCGGGGAAGA
This sequence comes from Lathyrus oleraceus, assembly GCF_024323335.1. NCBI lineage: Eukaryota > Viridiplantae > Streptophyta > Magnoliopsida > Fabales > Fabaceae > Lathyrus > Lathyrus oleraceus. Next base: position 52,073,807 of record NC_066582.1, read on the forward strand.
GAGTACTACTGGAGCAAACAAAATCTTCCACAACACTCTGCTCTGGGGATACATCACAGATCCCGCTATCGACTGTGCTGAGGAAAGATAGCAATGATCCAGCTTACGATAATGCTGGGAGAGCGGTAAAGTATCGGGATATCAATCCACCAACCATTGAATCTTCAAAGGAAAAGCATCCATGCTGAGGAGAAAAACCACAACTCCACTGGCGATCGCACTGGGGAGAGTGACAGGGTACCGGGGTCTCAAACCACCCGCTACCAAAACTTCCAAATGGGAAACGCCCATGCTGGGGGAGAATACTGCTGGAGAAGAAAACGAAGTCTTCAACAACACTCTGCTTAGGGAACAACCCTAACAAAAGCTCTGCTTGGGGAACAACCCCTAACAAAAAGCAGGATAAAGAGGATACAACCAATGCCAGGAATATGAACAAATGTCTTACCTGTTGGAAATCATGCCACCCTCGGGAGAGCACTGAGAGATTCTTAAGTATCCTTTTGTCATTGTGAATGTTCACTTTGTTTAAAACAACAATTTGAAAAATTTATTTGTTTAAAACAATGACATTTTATCAATTGAAACATGCAAAACATTTGTTGAATTGAAACAAATAAGAGTGCAAATAATTGGATAAAAGCTCAAATTGATTTGATGGAATGGTAGCCTGCAAATGACAAGACTCCATAGATCTGTACAAATTTGAAATCAGTGATATATATTGGAAGAGGGCTACATTGAACATAATGATCCTTTCTCTACCAATTTGAATCTCGATGTATGCGAAGCTTCGGTTGACGACGAATCGAGAATCTTCTGACGAAAAGATGGCTGGTGGCCAGAAAGTCTTGTCAGGATGCAGTTACTTGCCGAATCCCTAATTTTTGCCTAGATTGCCCCAGGGTGAGGTACTCAATGTAGCGGGATGCAAATATACTTTTTTTCAAGTCTCTAATTTTTGCTTGGATCGCCCTTGCGGGTTCTCCACCGAGACGCTCATTTTTGCCCAAGCCGCCCTTTCGGGTTTTCAACTTAGCGAGCCATTTTGTTTTTCATTTGCATATACTTTTTTTTAGGCAAAGTATTTCTTGACTGCATCTGAATTCACAGGACGAATGAAATCCTCCCCATCCATTGTTGTAAGCATCAAAGCACCGCCTGAAAAGGCTCTCTTAACAACATATGGACCCTCATAGTTTGGAGTCCACTTGCCCCTGGAATCGGGAACGAAAGACAAGACTTTCTTGAGCACGAGGTCACCCTCTCGAAACACACGAGGCTTGACCTTCTTATCGAATGCTTTCTTCATTCTCTGCTGATATAACTGACCATGGCACATGGCAGTTAATCGCTTCTCTTCTATCAAATTTAGCTGGTCATAACGACTCTGAATCCATTCAGCATCAGTCAACTTGGCTTCCATCAAGACTCTCATTGATGGGATCTCCACCTCTACTGGGAGAACAGCCTCCATGCTGTAAACAAGAGAGAAAGGGGTTGCCCCTGTCGAAGTGCGGACAGATGTACGATAACCATGCAAAGCAAATGGCAGCATCTCGTGCCAATCTTTGTACGTAACTGTCATCTTCTGGATGATCTTCTTGATATTCTTATTAGCAGCTTCAACAGCCCCATTCATCTTGGGTCTGTAAGGAGAGGAATTATGGTGTGCAATCTTGAATTCAGCGCACAACTCATTCATCATCTTGTTATTCAGATTAGATCCATTATCAGTAATGATCTTATCTGGCACACCATAACGGCAAATCAGTTGATTCTTGATAAACTTCACAACCACCTGTCTGGTCACGTTCGCATACGAAGCGGCCTCAACCCATTTTGTGAAGTAGTCAATTGCTACGAGAATAAACCTGTGTCCGTTGGACGCTTTTGGTTCAATCATGCCGATCATGTCGATTCCCCACATAGAGAAAGGCCATGGTGATGAAATCACATTCAGAAGTGTCGGAGGAATATGAATCTTATCCGCGTAAATCTGACACTTGTGGCATTTCTTCACATATTTGCAGCAGTCAGACTCCATTGTCAGCCAATAGTAGCCTGCTCTCAACATCTTTCTTGCCATGGCATGTCCATTGGAATGAGTACCAAATGAACCCTCATGGACCTCAGTCATCAACAGGTTTGCTTCGTGTCTATCCACGCATCTGAGCAAAACCATGTCAAAATTTCTTTTATACAACACTTCACCACTGAGGTAGAAACTGCCTGACAACCTTCTCAGGGTTTTCCTATCTTTCACAGATGCCCCAGGCGGGTAGACCTGGTTCTGGAGGAAATTCTTGATATCAAAATACCAAGGCTTGTCATCATTCACTTCTTCGACTGCAAATACGTGAGCTGGTCTGTCCAAGTGCATCACGGCAATATTAGGAACTTCATTCCAATACTTCACCACAATCATTGAAGCAAGCGTAGCAAGAGCATCTGCCATCCGATTATCCTCTCGAGGAATATGACGAAAGTCAACTTCTGTAAAGAACGTTGAAATCCTTCTTGCATAATCTCTGTATGGAATGAGACTTGGCTGATTCGTCTCCTATTCACCCTTGATCTGATTGACAACCAGGGCCGAATCACCATATACATCAAGATGCTTGATTCTCAAATCAATACATTCTTCAAGTCCCATAATACAGGCCTCATACTCGGCCATATTATTCGTGCATTTGAAAGTTAGCCTTGCTGTAAGCGGAATATGCGTGCCATGAGGAGTAATGATTACTGCCCCAATTCCATTTCCATATTGATTTACAGCGCCATCGAACACCATCGTCCATCTGGAACCAGGTTCCGGACCTTCATCAAGTGTAGGCTCATCACAATCTTTCATTTTCAAATACAGAATCTCCTCGTCAGGGAAGTCGTACTGAACTGACTGATGATCTTCAATCGGCTGGTGCGCTAAATGGTCAGCCAAGATACTACCTTTGATAGCCTTCTGAGCTCGATACTCGATATCATACTCAGACAACAATATCTGCCAACGGGCAATCCTCCCGGTTAAAGCAGGCTTCTCAAAAATATACTTGATTGGATCCATTCTGGATATCAACCAAGTTGTATGATTTATCATGTACTGGCGCAACCGCTTAGCAGCCCAAGCTAAAGCACAGCACGTCTTCTCAAGCATGGAGTACCGAGACTCACAATCAGTAAACTTCTTACTGAGGTAGTATATAGCAAATTCTTTCTTCCCTGATTCATCTTGTTGACCGAGGACACAACCCATCGAGTCTTCAAGTACAGTCAAATACATAATCAGAGGTCTTCCTTCCACAGGCGGAGACAAGATCGGAGGTTCGGACAGATACTCTTTGATACTGTCGAAAGCTTTCTGGCAATCCTCGGTCCAATCATGAGACTGATCTTTCCGAAGGAGCTTGAATATCGGCGCACATGTGGCAGTCATGTGGGATATAAATCTGGAAATGTAATTCAAGCGGCCAAGAAAACCTCGGACTTGCTTTTCAGTTTTGGGTGCAGGCATCTCTTGTATTGCTTTGACCTTGGCAGGATCAACCTCAATACCTCTTTCGCTTACCACAAAACCCAACAACTTACCAGAACGGACTCCAAATGTACATTTGTTCGGATTCAGGCGAAGTCTGAACTTCCTCAGACGCTGAAAAAGCTTCAACAAATGCTCAACATGCTCAACTTCCGTTCGGGACTTAGCAATCATATCATCAACATAGACCTCTATCTCCTTGTGCATCATATCATGAAACAAGGTAGTCATAGCTCGTTGATACGTGGCTCCGGCGTTCTTCAGACTGAAGGGCATCACTCGATAACAGAATGTTCCCCAAGGTGTGATGAATGTTGTCTTCTCCATATCTTCGGGTGCCATTTTGATTTGATTATATCCGGAAAATCCGTCCATAAAGGAAAAGACTTTGAATTTAGCTGTATTGTCTACCAACATATCAATGTGTGGTAGAGGAAAATCATCTTTCGGACTAGCTTTATTCAAATCTCTGTAATCGACGCACATACGGACTTTTCCGTCCTTCTTAGGAACAGGCACAATATTGGCCACCCATTGAGGATATGTAGAAGTCCCCAGAAACCCCGCATCAATTTGCTTATGGACTTCCTCTTTGATCTTCACTGCCATATCTGGATGAGTTCTTCTGAGCTTCTGCTTCACAGGCACGCACTCAGGCTTCAAAGGCAGGAAATGTTGCACAATATCTGTATCTAGACCCGGCATGTCTTCATATGACCAAGCGAAGATATCGGAATATTCTCGTAGCAAACTGATCAAATCCTTCTTGACGGACTCTTCAAGAAGTGCCCCAATCTTCACCGTACGAACACAATCTTCAGACCCCAAGTTGACTGTTTCCAAATCTTCAAGGTGCGGCTGAATGATCTTCTCCTCGTGCTCAAGGAGACGGGTAATCTCATCAGGAATCCCTTCAACATCATCCTCCTCTGCCTCGAATACAGGGAATTCAAAATTGGGAGATGGCGTTGGATCATTATGTTCAATGGGTTTTAAGATCAACCTGCATAATGATTTTGGTTAATGAAAAACTTTAGAATTTAAACAAGCAAACCATTATGCAGATGAAAAATGTTTGCTTTTATTCTTGTTTTTATGGGTTTTTTGTGATCACTGATTTCATGCAAAAGCAAAAAGTGAAAACAAATAGAAAAACAAATGTTTAACAATGCATTAATTGAATGAAACATCATTGTATTAAATGCTGCCAACAATGTCATCACTTCTCCTTTTGGCATGGGAGAAGGGTTTTAAACAAAGTGAACAATTACTCTGATCTATGGATGACTGTAGGAACATCTACAGCGACCCAATTGTGGCAGACACCACCAGGAATGACGAAATTATTCAAATCCTCTGCATCCTCTTCCAAGATAGCAGCAGCTTCTTCCTCAGGTTGATCGTCATGGATGAATCCTCCACTCGTGAACAAACCTTGCTCATTAAATGCCCTAGAACAGTAGCCAATGCCAGCCCGGGATCTGTTGTCTTCAAGCTCAATCACCTTCCCTAAACCAGCTACTGCACCACATTCAATGGCCAGTTTTGCATCTTTATAGGAAGCAAATGAATGAGACTTCTTCTCGATTGGTTCATCAATAGATAGAGCTTGGAACGGAGTTCCAACCTCATCCTCGACATCAATATATGAGAAAGAAGACAGGTGGCTAACCAAGAGAGCCTTTTCTCCCCCTACCACAACCAGTTTCTTGTTCTTGACAAATTTCAGCTTCTGGTGTAGGGTGGATGTCACGGCGCCAGCCTCGTGAATCCATGGTCTGCCTAAGAGACAACTATAAGATGGGTGGATGTCCATTACCTGGAAGGTAACTTGGAAATCACTAGGTCCAATTTTGATTGGGAGATCAACTTCCTCAACCACAGTTTTGCGCGACCCATCGAATGCCTTCACAACAACCCCACTCTGCCTCATGGGAGGCCCTTGATATGACAACTTGGAGAGTGTGGTTTTTGGCAATACATTCAAGGAAGATCCAGTGTCCACCAGCATGTTGGACATGGCATCAGATTTGCAATTCAGGGAGATGTGTAAAGCCATGTTGTGGTCTCTTCCCTCCTCAGGGAGATCAGCGTCACAAAAACTCAAAGTGTTGCAAGCAGTGATGTTTGCAACAATACTGTCGAACTGCTCGATCGTGACGTCGTGATCAACATACGCCAGATCCAAAACCTTCTGCAGAGCCTCCCTATGGGGTTCTGAATTCAATAGCAGAGATAACACGGAAATCTTGGATGGCGTTTGTAGAAGCTGATCTACAACATTGTACTCACTCTTCTTGATGAGCTTCAACATCTCATCAGATTCTTCATTCATAATGCCACTCGGGCCAACTGAAGAAGTAGGAGCCTTTTGTACAGAGGAGGAGGGTTTGGCAATAGATGCCGGATTCTAAATATTCACAGCCGTCCCCACAGGACGCTCAACAGTATCAGAAGCAACAGGAGCCTTGGGAGGTGCAGAGAATACTCGACCACTACGGGTCAACCCGCTCACATCAGCAATGTTGGTGACAGACGTTGAAGGCAAAGGCACTTCTACCCCATCTTCTACAGCAATAGGATTGTACCTGAATGGCACGACTTTGTCAGAAACATAAGGCATCGGGCCTGCAGGCTTGATCACCAAAGACGGAGAGACCTTCGGCTTGCTGCTATCATAGCGAATAACAACAGGCTCGGGCAATTTGAACACCGGTGAAATAACATTCACCTCCGATTCATCCTCATCAATATTCCGATTATGGAGAATCTCAATGGTTCCCTCGTCCAACAATTCTTGAAGTTCTCTTCGTACCTGGTTGCAACCCAGACGGTTCACAGAGCAGATGCGACATTTGTCGTGGTCATGCTCCATGTGGCTGTATTGACACAGCAGCCGATGTAATTCAACCAAAGATTGTCTAATATGGCTTACATATTTGACCTTGTACTTCCCGGGGCATCCCTGGACCATATTCACAGATTTCCCATGCGCAGGCAATGGGTTCTTGGTAACATTTGGGCTTGAGTCTTCAAAACTCAGAATACCACATCGCATCAGATCTTGCACTTTGGTATTCAGCTGAAAACAGTTCTCTACATCATGGCCCGGAGCGCCAGAATGATAGACACAGTGCAGGTCAGGCTTATACCACCACTGAGGGTTGACCGGTATAGCCGGAGGATCTCTTGGAGTAATCAGCTTCCGCTCTATTAGAGAGGGATACAGCTCTGCATACGACATGGGAATCGGATCGAAACTGATCTTCTTCCTATCATAGTTCATGTTGGCTTGATTACTGGTGCTACCACGAGGCTGGTAGGCCTGTTGCTGTGGACGAGATTGTTGTTGACGATACTATTGAGAAGATTGTTGCTGATTGTGTTGCTGCTGCTGATATTGCTGAGGTTGCTGAGGTTGCTGATATGGAGCACTGTCTCTGAATACAGGTGCTATATGAGCCACCTGGTGTTGATTGTTGTTATGCCGTGCTGACTTCCTCTGAACAGAGGGTCTCTTGGATTTGGCATGAGATTGCACAGCATGTGCCTCTCCATCCTTCTTCTTAAACCCCCCATACCGTTTAGAAGAAGAGCTCTCATCCTTTGCCAAACGTCCTTCACAGACACCTTCTTCAAGTCGCATCCCCATGTTCACCATCTCGGTGAAATCAGAGGGAGCACTTGCTACCATCCGCTCGTAATAAAATGAGCTAAGAGTCTTCAGGAAGATCTTAGTCATTTCTTTCTCCTCTAGCGGTGGAGTAATTTGAGCAGCCAGCTCTCGCCACCTCTGGGCGTACTCCTTGAATGTTTCCTTGTCCTTCTGAGACATGGCCCTGAGCTGATCACGGTCAGGAGCCATATCAACGTTGTACTTATATTACTTGACGAAGGCTTCGCTAAGATCGTTGAAGGATCGGATGTTAGCACTGTCCAAACTCATGTACCATCTGAGCGCAGCACCGGACAGACTGTCTTGAAAATAATGGATCAGAAGCTGATCATTATCAGTTTGGGTAGACATCTTCCTGGCGTACATGACCAGGTGAGCAAGTGGACAGGTGTTCCCTTTATATTTTTCAAAGTCAGGCACTTTGAATTTAATCGGTATCTTAACTCCGGGAACAAGGCACAACTCGGCAGCAGACTTGCCGAACAAATCTTTACCTCTGAGGGTCTTCAATTCCTTCCTCAGCTCAAGGAATTGGTCATTCATAGCGTCCATCTTCTCATTAACATCCGGGCCCTCAAACGGCTCGGAATGATAGATGGTGTCGTCTACCCTAGGCATGGTATGCACGACAGGAGGAGCAGCAACATGGACCGGGCTAGATGCCGGCATGTGAGCAAAAGTTGGAGCAGGCAGATCAGGCATGAAACCCGGAGGCATACCCCAAGGGAACCCGGCTGGCATGGCGTGAGACGCGAAATGAGCACTGGCGGCTGGCACAGTCGGAACCATAATCTCAGAAATAACTGTCCTCTGGACAGGAGTAGCAGGCGGTTGAGCAGGCTGATTCTGAGCAGCAAGAAGTTGCTCCATCAAAGCGCCAAGTCTGGCGACCTCTTCCTTCAGCTCTCTGTTCTCTTGCTCTAGCTGATCCATAACTCTTGCAGAATTGACTCGAGTATAGTACCGGTGAGTCAGCTTGTCTTCAAAATAAATGAAGAACACAGAGTCAGAACAAGAAGACCAGAAACAAGGTACCTGCTTATGCAAAATGATGCATGAAGTGCTTGTGCATATGCTTTGTTTATTTTCAAGGAACCCTTAGGGTATTATTTGTAATTTTGAAATTTTTAAACATTTTAACTTCATGTGGAAAAATATCTCATTCAATATAATCGAGACAAAGAAGTACAACATTTTTGATTCTTTTACAAAGAGAAAAGGAAAATAACATCCTATGGATCCCTAGTAGCTCGGGATGCTGGAAGACGAGAAACACACAGCTTCTTGATCTCTCTCTCATAGGCAGCTTCCATATCCGCTTTCTCCTTCGCAAGCTGATCATACTTCCTCTTCCAGAATTTGGAAGACTGAGGAAGAAGAGAAGTCCAAGTGTCGTTCGGATCGTCAATCACTCGATGCTCGAGAAATTCAATCAGAGCGTCCTTCTCCTTAAGCTGCTGAAGCAATTCTTCTCTTTCACGGATCCAAGCACGTGAAAGGTCTTCTTCTCTCAACTCCTCTACACGTTGGGTAGGGAGGGTTGAAGGCCCAGCCACATCCAACGGTGTAGGTCTCGGATGATCATATGGCATAAGGTATACGGCAGCTCTCTGTCTTACCCAAGAGGTGTAGGGCTCCAAAGCAATGCAATTCTTCGGACCCAATTCATTCCTACTCTTTTTGCAGATCTTGCGCCAAGCGCGGACAAATCTGGCTTTCAGGCCTAGGGGATCTTTACCCTTCTGAAAGAATACACCTTCTAACAGAATGTTATGAGGTTTATCCTTTAGGGGGAACCCAAGCTGACGTCGTGCGAGAATGGGATTGTAGCTGATCCCACCACATGTACCAAGAAGAGGCACATTAGGGAATTCACCACAATAGTCAATGATCTGCACGGTATCATACACGCGATCATACCAAGAGATATCATCATTAGTGAGAGACATGAGTCTCTGAGACCACCGTAGACATCCCTTGTTCTCCTTGAAGGCAAGAGTCTGCGGCAAGTGTGAAATAAACCACTTGTACAGCAAAGGCAGACAGCAGACGATAACTCCTCCACCCTTTGCATTCCTCAGATGCAAAGAGAAATAGGCATCACCCAACAAAGTCGGAACGGGATTAAGGACTGAGAAGATCCTAATGGCGTTCATGTCCACGAATTTTTCGAAGTTGGGAAACAAGACCAACCCATAGATGAGCAGCATAAATAAAGCCTCAAAGGCATCCTCACTCATGGCCTTCCCATAGATGGTAGCTTGAGCGACAAGGAACTCGGAAGGAAAACCCTGAATTCCACCTTTGGTAGTCAGATTAGCTTTAATCAAAGATTCATCTATGTGCAACAAGTCTGCAATCTCTCGAGCGGTCGGGATACTCTCTAAGCCACTGAACGGCATCTGATCCAGAATCGGGATCCCAATAAGGTGAGAATACTCCTCCAAGGTAGGCAGCAACTGGAAGTCCGGGAATGAGAAGCAGTGATACAGAGGATCGTAAAACTGAGCCAAAGTACTCATTAAACCCTCATCAACCTGAGTAGTCAACAGAGGCAGAAGCTTCCCATAGCGAGCTTTGAAACCCAATGGATCTAGTACATATGATGTCAGATTCCTTAACTCTTTCACATCGGGCTGTCTAAAGTTGTACTTCTTTGTATGCCTTTTTGGTCTTTCCATGTCTGAAAATTTTGCAAATAAACCCTTTTAAGTTCCTTGAAAATTTTCTTTTTTTTTATGACATGAAATGCAGATGAATGCATGAATGCATGAATGCAACAATCACACTAAAGGATCAAGCAAGTCACACCAAACAAAGGTCTTGGGAAAGCTCATTGTATCCCTAATATCAATCATCCATTTTGGTGGATTTAGGTTTTCACCTTATCAACACCCAAGTTCCATTGATATTAACGGTACATGAACCGGCTCTAACATCCTTAATATCAATCATCCATTTTGGCGGATTATGGTTTACACCTTATCAACGCCCAAGTTCCATTGATATTAACGATGTTTGAACGACTCAACCACGAATCACGGGTTTGCTGAGAGTCACGAGCATGGAGTCTCAGTTAAGAACCACCCAAAGGGAGTGTACTAGGGTTTAAACCTGCCAGACATGTTCTACCAGAGGTTCCCATAATCATCGTCCCATCTTTCGGATATTATCGGAGGAACGAATACTCGTATTCCAAAAATATTCTCAAGAGAGACTCTTATGAGTGTAGTATCGCGTAACAATCGCATCAGATCTTACATCTGAACAACCTCCGCACTACGTCCTAAAAATAGGCCAAGATGGGCTTGGTAAACTACGGTCCTTGGCTTCTAAGGCACATGATTGAAAGAATAATGCCTAACCACAAATAACTTGTGTGACATTATTAATCCAACATGACCTCCACCAAGTGAATGGGCTCGCAAGTCAACTGGCTAAGGAATACTCCACACCAGTCAACAAGACTACGCCATTCTCCTATCCTAAGATGCACTCGAGTTCGGGTATAGAACTCATCTCACAGAGATCACCAAAGCAAACAGCAATTGTATATCAAGCAATTCAAACATTACAATCAATACAGTTATCCCAAATTGTACAAAAATATGTCAAATAACACATAAACAAATATCATACAACAAGGGTGAAAAGTAGGCAATACCACCAGGGAAGGTCTAATGTTGTCCCCAGCAGAGTCGCCACTTTTCTGTCGCGGTGTATTCGTCGCTATATGATTTATTGATTAAACCATAAGCAAAGTATACAATGAATCGAGTCGCCACCGCACTTTTATTTATCCTAAGGACTGGTTAAAAAGCGAACAAAAACCTAAGAAGTTTTACACGTAGAAAACTAATGAAAAGATCAGAGAATCTGGGTAAGGGGTAAATTACGCAATGGGAAGGTGTTAGGCACCCATCACGTCCTAGGTACTCCTAGGGAGCCCTTTTCACACTTGTTGTATAAAAATATTTATTTGTTTATGACATATTGTGCAAACATGAATGGGATGGTGAGAAAAGAATGTACAATTTTATTATTTTTGTGTTTGAACGGATGAACCCGTTGCCTACGTACCTTCCATCAAAGGTAAGGATCAAAATGCCGTAGTTCGGCTAAAAGATTTCCAAAAATTAGTGAGTTCATTTTAAAACACAAGCATTAAGGCTTTTCATTACCAATGGGAGAAAACTCAACCTGAATCAACAATCCACCATGCGAGGACGGCTTCGACGTACTAGAGGGGTTAACCCTGTTTTCAGTACGGAAGTCTTACAATCGACTCACTAAGGATAAGGTAAGATTTACATCAACCGCTATGGTAATTGAAACCTAAGGCTAATGCATGAAAACATATTAACAATGGACAAAGCCACAAAACAATTGAATGTGTGAGGTTAATTGATTATGAGTATTCACAAAATATGGTCAAGGTATGATTAAGATTGATTCAAAGAAGTGTTATGAAGAGTGAAGTTTGAAAAATCAAGGACTTATGGTCCAAGTTTCTAACTTGAAAAGACATGAAGATGTTTGCACAACAAGTCAAAGTTTTTGAAAGCAAAGTGTGAAAAGGTTTAGGACAAAGAGGGTATGGATGATGGAATGTAAAACTTCTTAGAAAGGTTCACCTCTTGAAATCATATAGAAGATGATTCAAGTGTGTCCTTAGGAATAAGCAACTGAGCAATAACAAATAAAAGCAAGATGATACCGGATGCCATCAATGGACTTATACCAATCTCACAAACAAAAGCGGATACCGGATACCAATAAATGGATTTACACCAATCTCCTAAAACAAAACAATGATACCGGATGCCATCAATGGTCTTATACCAATCTCACAAAGCAAAAGCGGATACCAGATACCAATAAATGGATTTACACCAATCTCCTAAGGTAGAACAAAACATGGATGTCGGATGCCAATCTGTCTGGACTTATACCAACCGCCAAAGGATGATCATGGGAGTACAAATGCCAACAACATGGTCTTACAATTGCATCCTCACATACAACAAACAAACAATGCACTAAGCAATGGACATGAGTAGCCAAGTGAGATGGTCTTACACTCTATCCCTTCCAAATCATAGGAACAATGACCAATGAATGGACTTACAGTTGTCCTCAATGGGTAAACTCAAACAAACCACAAGGGTATGAAATGATGATCATGCACTAATGAACAATTAATGATGATAAATGCACAAAGGTATGCAAGCAAACATGTACAAATGCAACAAGCAATCAATCAGACAAAGTCATTTAGCACCCACTATAACCAAACAATTAGGCTCAATCAAAGGGTTAGACTTAAAAGTCGACTGGAATAGGGTGAATGGTGCTCTTAACCTTGACATTGAGAGCCAAGGTGAAGCAGATGAAAGGATATGAGGGGTGTGCCTCATCACTCTTATCCCTGGTCAGGGAGAGCATTGAATATCAGAAGGTGTGGGAGTTCAGAAAGCTGGAACTCTCTCCACAAGTTAAGGACTCGATAGATCTTGGGTTTTTACTCACTATGCATCAACACATGTGGTATGAGCAAGGTGAGTGACTCACAGAATAGTAGGAGATAGGTTACATATCTCTTTTGTCTACCAATTGCCTCATATGAGGTCCTTTCCTGCTTGGGGACAAAGTTAAACAATCACAAACATTGCCTCTTAAGGAGGACTTCAGACAGGTGCCTGGCTAAGTAACAAGCCAGGTCTTCCAGACTACATGGAGACAAGAGATTCTACCTCAATGCTTAAGCAAAGCAAAGCAAAAGCAAGTTCTCAAAGGAACTAAAGCAACTATGGTACCTGAAATCAATCAAATATAATCAGTATTCAAGTCACAAAGTCAAAACAGACAAGATATGAACCAATAGTCAACACAATCGATCACATGTGCAAAGCACAAACTCAAACCAAATGAGTTAGCATCCTACAAAACAAACCAAGTTAGTTTATCACAATCAACTAAACCAAACTCAATCAACTTGAATTAATCTCCTTAAAGCATTTGCTTCTTCAACCTGAAAACAAATTCAAATGTGAGAAGTGAACCCTTAGGCCAAAGCCTAGGGTCAAAGGAGGAGAAAATATTTAAAACAGAACATGAAACTTGATCAAAATCAAGATTTATCAAATAAGAATAAATTCCAGTTGGTCCCATATCAAAAGCATTCATCAATTGCATTTCATAAGCAAATCATGTCAAACTAGGCAAGTTGAGAACTCAATGATGTAAACATAATGAACACAAGCATATCAATACCAAAATGGCTCAATAAATTCCAGGAAAAATCATGCTTAAACAGAACACATTGAATGAGCAACACATCAAATTTCATAGCATTTGGATAAGTGAAAGTAAGGAAATTAAAATCCCTAAGTCAAGGCATGTTCATACAAGCTCATACAAGACCACAAATCATGTATCAAGTTCAAGCAATCATTAAACAGTGATCAAACATGAGAAATGAATGCAATCAAAGCCATGGCAAACTTCAAGATGTCTATAATGCACATGCCAAATTTCAAATCCATCCAATAATGCATGAGAATTTCACAACACATATGATATCATGACTCACAAAATGTCAACAATTGGTCAAACAGAAGGAAAATTCTCAAACAAATAGAAAAATGCATTCACAAATTCCAGGAAAAAATCACCAGCAAACTAGACATCCATAAGTACCCACATGCAAAAATCCAGAGCAATTGGTATAGCATAAGCATGGAAAATAAAATCAAGAACATGAACAATACATGGTGTGACACCAATTGTCACACCTCCAAAGATTACATCATAACTCACAATCCAGGAACTCAAAAATAGCAAACCATATACCAAAAGATCACTTAAGGTGTCTAGAATATGCATGTAAAATTTCAGACATTTCCAATTAGGCATCAAGATTTCATGATAGAAAAGGTGAGCATGGTGCAAGGAATGACACATGAAAGTAAACCCTAGGCATTTATTTTTTCCACACGTGCACAAAATTATTAAAAATCATCAGAAAATAAAGCACATCACAAGGATCATGGTGAAAAAAGAATCATGCAATTTGGATTTGTAATGAATGAGTTATCATTTTTTGAATGCAAAAGAAAAATAAAAAGTGCATGGAAAGGTATGTGACACATGATGAACATATGTGGAAAATAATACAAGCATGGCAAATGAATTTGGCTGGAACGGGGAATCGAACCCCTTGCCTATTCAAACTGGAGCGCGTTTTGTACAAAACGCCTCGTTTCATTTAAGGCGTGGTAACGTGCTATTGGTCACATGGCGAACTAACAAACAATTCATGCAAAGGCAAGGCATATTGGATCTAAGCGCATTCTGGAAAAGAAAAAATGAAGAACTCAACGTGTTCTTCAGCATTCATCATCATCAAGAACCAAAAGTCACAGAAATGCATGGAATCTATATCAATCGAACCGTCTCATCATGCACATCATCAATCCAGCATTCATTTCACTTAATTCTAACAATATGCGAAGAATCGATCGAAACAAGTTTTGGAATCAAAAATTCAAATCCAGATATCTTCATCAATAATCGATGGAATGGCACGATTCAAGTTGCAGAATACTCTACTAACTAAGATCTACCTAAGCCACGTGTTAATTTCAAGAATTGTAAGATTTGAATTCTCACCTTATGAAGATGCAGCTCTTGATTTCGTGTTCTTCAGGACTTGGAAGTAGAAAACAGATAGCCTATGATGATGAGGAAGATGAATGGAATCGATACTTCAGCTCAAAACCTCTTGAATCAACAGAATTTTCCAACTGCCATGTCCATGTGCACTTTTTTCACAGCCACGATTTAGCAAGATTCCTCCAAGTTTTGCTTCAACAGATGCTTGATTGTACCTACAAATGATGAACAATACAAGAACAAGCAAGAAGAGTGATGAATTTTGATGAAAAAGTGTGGAAAAATTTGAGAGAATTTGGAGGTTTTTGGATTTGGATATGAGAAAATGAATTGTGGATTTCGATTTTCTGTTATGATTAGGACTATATAGTCCTTGTTAATCACCTGTTAAACATGATTAGCAACAAATGCAATTGGATTAGTGAAAATGAGCTTTATGTCAAGTTGGCCAAAATGCCCTTATGCTTGTGCAGTCAATGGAACAGTAGAAACTCTTTTGAAGCAAATCCAATTTTCTGTTTAGAAGTTATTGGAAGTGGTTTGGCATGAAAATCATGAGTATTTTTCAAATTCACTATTTTTCCCACCAAAATGCAAAATGGTTCACTTGAAAAATGACCTTTTTATGTGATGATTTTTGATGAAATGTAATGATGCATTATGATAGTACATGTCAAATGGGATTTGCTCAAAAAAGAATCACCCAAATTGGCCAAATGGTTCAAGAGTTATGCCTCCTTGAAGTTCCAAAATTCTTGAAAATGATTTGATCATAACTTGCCAACCACACATGAGAAATGAGTGTTCTTGGACTTTTTGGAAAGGCAAGAGCAAGATCTTCAACTTTCATGTTGGGCAAAATTTGATTTGAAGCTTGCTTGATGATGTAAAGTTGAGGAGAAGAACTTTCCATTTTTGGCAGTTGAAAATTACAGGTCATTGCTATTTTGGGAAACTTCTTGTCTGACCTCAAATTTCTCAATGATGATCTTTGAAATGTTAATTGAGACTTGTATGGACATGAATGAGACCTTTCCAACCATCTCACACCCTTAAATCCCTGATTAAATGCACAGTTGACCACAATTGACTTTGCTAGGGTTTTGGTTGACTGAGCCATGCTTTGATGAATTCCAAGCCTCTACCACCTGAGATCTTGATACCAAATGATGTCACAACTCATATGAATCTCTTATGAATGATCATGGTGCCCAAATTCTTCGAGAATGGCCACCATCTATTGCTCAATGACTTGCTTGACTGATTGACTAATGATTGCTTCAGCTGCAAGTAACATGGTTAGATGACAATATTTTTGTACTATTGGGTTAGTAAACAAATGAAAAGCAATGATATACAAATGCAAAACATGCTTGGTGATCAAGAACCACACTCAGAAGATGCCCACCCACTAGGAGGCAAGCAAAGGTGCATAATGATCCTTGAGGCAATGATATGATATGATATGATATGATGAGGGATCTTAGGGCAAAAATTGGGGTCTTACAGTTATCAAAAAAGTTTATTTATCAAAGTTGTAGCTCTTTCAAACCTCTTCCACATGGTCAAAAATTTGACCTTATTTGAATTTGGCATGAAGGAGTTATGCATTTTAGAAGTTGAGGAAAATCACTTGTTCAATGGTAATGACCCAAAATGACCTATAATGTTTCCTCTTGGCACATGCATTTGAAAGTTGAATTTGAACTTCTTCCAAACATCAAAGTTAAAAAGGACATCTTTAATTTAATCATGAAACTTGAATGGATTTCATATGATAAAAATTGAGGAAGTTATGGTCCTTGGAAGTTGACCTCCTAACTAGGATTCAGACAAAATGACCTATAATCTTTCACCATAAAAAATGACTTTACAAGCAAAACTAGCTCTTGACTTCAACATGAAAGTTGTTTATAATGTCATAATGAGTAACGTTTCTCTTGGAATAATTTTCATATGACAAAAATTGTAGGAGATATGGTCTAGGGAACCCCAGTTTTGACCAGTTGACTTTCTTTGGTCAACCACCACGAATCGTCTTGCAAACTTGACATTCTCTTCATATTTGGGAATCATGGAGGATCATATATATGTAGGATGATGTAATATAAAGTATCCATTGAAATATTTGATCAAATGATGAATAAACCTGTTGAGGAAGTCACACAAGATACCTAGATGAATTAGGGTTTCCAAGGCAAACAAGCTTCAAACTCTTGATGATTTCTTGATCAAAATGATAAATGAAGACCATGGGAATCCATATATGATGTATAGAGTCAATGTGAACCATCTCTTGATTTATCTCCTTTCATTGAGGGTCTTAAACCCTAGATATGAGCTTGATGGAGCATGGGTGATCACACACACTACCTATAAAAGCAACAAACTATACATTAACATATTTTTGGTATTTGGGTTAGTAAACAAAGAAAAACAAAGTATGATACAATCAAATATTCTTGGTGACATCTCTCAATGCAAACCCAATGAATGAGGGGTAAGGAGGAGGCTAATGTGTGATCCCAAAGCCAATGCAAATGATGAGATAACATGAGGAATCTTAGGGTCAAAATTGGGGTCTTCCAGGGGCTGGAACAATTTGATCCCATAACTGACCTCTGAACTGGACTCGTCAGTCTGGTGGGATGGATACTTGTGGTGAAAAAAATAGAGTAACTATATAATTAACAATTAGTTATCACAAAATAGAGTAACTATATATAAATAACAATTAGTTATCACGGTTAGGATATTGTTAGAAGATAGATTATAATATGTGTATAAAAAAGGGTAATGTTGTGAAAGAGTTGTTGAGTTGCAGTCACAAATTTCATTGTGCAGTTTGGGCTAGAGAAAATTGGTGAAAGATATGTTTTTTTAACTTGTGGAAATTTTAAGTCAAAGATGTGTTGATACAATCAAGATTACACAAGGTGTAAGATTATGTCAGTGGTTGAAGAGCTTCCTTCCAATAAGGAAGTTGCACCATAATGTTTCAACCTGGTTTTCGACATGCAAAAATTCTTGAAGTGGTTTACCTTCAAGTGACATATACTCTTCTTTAGGTGGAGTATGGTAGTTTTTTAAAACCACAATTGTCGGTGATGACAATGTGAAATTCTTGAAGTGGTTTATCTTCAAGTGAAATATATTCTTCATGAGAGAGTATGATAGTTTTTAAAACTATAATTGTCGGTGATGAAAATGTGAAATTCTTGAAGTTGTTTATCTTCAAGTGAAATATACTCTTCATGAGAGAGTATGATATTTTTTAAAATTTTGATTGTCGGTGAAGACAATGTGAAAATTCTTGGAGTGGTATAACTTCAAGTGACTATACTTTTATGGTGGAGTATGATTGTCTGTGAAGATAATGAAAGTTTATGTATTATTTTCAATTAAGATGGAGATTGTTGGGGTTAGTTGAAATTATAAATGTTTATATTATTTATGGTGGAGTATGATTGTTGGTGAAGACAATGAAAGCTTATGTATTATTTTCAATCAAGGTGGAGACTGTCGGGGTTGGTTGAAAATATACATGTTGAAGAAGTCTCGCATCGCTTAGTTTTGTGAGTAAAGAGAGAGTTCAAAGCTATATATAGGATACAACTTCTCTGAAGTCCCACATCACTTAGTTTTATGAAGGAAGATGAAGTATATGGCTATATATAGGATTTAAGTTCTTCATTCCAAGATGCACCAGTCAAAAGCACTTTAAGCTTGTATTTGACTTTCTTTGTTCTCTTATACTCTTGTATTGGAATGTTGTAAGATGTAGTTAAATATTTGTTTTGGAGGGTGTGGGTGTAATAGGGGAATATGATAGTTGATGATATATTATGTATTGTAACAATTTTCACATAGTGTTATTCTCTGGTTGTCTATTGACAACGACTGTAGTTTTTTCTCTGGTTTTGGAGTTTCCACGTTATATTTTTGTGTTGTGATTGTCTTCCTTTTTTTCTCTCTATGCTTTATTTGTTTTTTCCCAACACTATTGTATTTTATGTTAATGCTATAGATGTATGGATTGATATGAAAGAACTATTTTATAAGGCCGATCGTATTCATATTTTTTTACTTCGATCTTCCATCAATAGTTTGAAACAATATTCCAAATCTGTCATTGATGACTTCATTTAGTTGAAAGGTTTATAGGAAGAACTCAAAGAGCACCATCCTCTGTCCGTTTCTACATGTGTTCATCAATGTAGATGCATTGCTATGCAAAATGTTCGTGATTATCGACATGAAGATCAAGTCATTCAGTTTTTGACAAGTATTAATTATCTATTTTTTGTTGTGAGAACTCTAGTGTTGTTGATGGATCCTCTACCACCAATAAATAATTTTTTCATTAGTTGTGCAATAAGAAAGTAATCAAATATTTATCAATCCAATTGAAGAATATAATTACTTTTTCGTGAATGCAACTCAGAAATTCGATTCCTAAAGCGAGTCGCATCATTTCAAGAATCCTCCTAGACATTGTACATTTTGCAATAGAAGTTAATGATGCTTATTACTTATCAACCATCAACTTGTGGGAGGGTGTTATAAGATGAAGTTATTTCAAGTGCAAGAAACTAGAGATAAATAACTTGACATGTGATTAAAATAGAGTAACTACATAACTAACAATTAGTTCTTACAGTTAGGGTATTGTTAGAAGATAAGTTACAATGTATTTAAGTTCATAGCTTGTACCATGCATTATTACTTGTAGTATAAGTAGTCGTTATATCTTCTCATCATAATCAATGAAGTTAGTTCCAATTACACAAAAGTTTGTTACTCATAATACACCAACAAGCAATGTGGGATTTTAACCACTCAGACTTGCACTAAATATTCTCCCCCACAAGTGTGAGTCTCCCACATCCTATAACAGAATCCAACACCGGATCCAACTCCCGCTCCCCCACAAAGTTGAACCAGACTCTGATACCATTGTTGGGGAGTCAGGGAGAGTCGGGAGCACCAATGAGACTAATGTTCCAGGACCACAAGAGAGGGAGACACTATATCTCAACCAAAAACCTTAAGGGTTTTGGGTTTATATGTGGTGTCTCCCTCTCTTATAGTCCCGGAGCATTGGTCTCATTGGTGCTCCCATCTTCCTGGACTCCCCAACGGTGGTATCAGAGCCTGGTTGATTGAAAATATACATGTTGAAGAAGTCCCATATTGCTTAGTTTTGTGAATGAAGAGAGAGTTAAAGGCTATATATATAGGATACAAGTTCTTTGAAGTCCCACATCACTTAGTTTTGTGAAGGAAGAGAGAGTCAAGGCTATATATAGGATTCAAGTTTTTCATCCCAAGATGCACCAATCAAAAGCATTTTAAGCTTGTATTTGACTTTCTTTATTCTCTTATAGTCTTGTATTAGAGTGTTGTGAGATGTAGTTAAATATTTATTTTGGAAGGTGTGAGTGTACTGTGGGTCTGGGTTAGTTAAATATATATTATATGTTATAACTTTCCACTTTATGTCCTTGTGTTGAGATTGTGTTCCTCTTTTTTCTCTATGCCTTGTTTTTTTCCCCAACAACTGGTATCAGAGC
The DNA here is from genome assembly GCF_024323335.1 of Lathyrus oleraceus. Taxonomy (NCBI): domain Eukaryota; kingdom Viridiplantae; phylum Streptophyta; class Magnoliopsida; order Fabales; family Fabaceae; genus Lathyrus; species Lathyrus oleraceus. Next base: position 52,094,265 of record NC_066582.1, read on the forward strand.
TTTTGGTTCGATCTGGGGATAAGTGTTCTTAGTACGCTCTGTGGTTGCAGTTTTGTCTGATCTCCGACATCAGAAAAGAAGGGTAGTATTGTAAAAGAGTTGTTGAGCTGCATTTAAAAATCCTACTGTGCAGTTTGGGCTAGAGAAAATTGATGGAATAATTTTTTTGACTTATGGAAAGTTCAAGTCAAAGATGTGTTGATACAATCAAGATTACACAAGGTGAGATTATGTCGTTGGTTGAAGAGCTTCCTGCCAACAAGGAAGTTGCATCATAATATTTCAACCTAATTTTTGACTTGTGAAAATTCTTGAAGTGTTTTACCTTCAAGTGAAATATACGCTTCTTTAGGTGGAGTATGATAGTTTTTTAAAACTATGATTGTTGATGAAGACGATGTGAAATTCTTGGAGTGGTTTAGCTTCAAATGTAATTTATTCTTCATGATAAAGTATATGATTGTCGGTGATGACAATGAGAAATTCTTGAAGTGGCTTATCTTCAAGTGAAATATATTTTTCATGAGAGTATGGCAGTTTTTACAACTATGATTGTAGGTGAAGATAATGTGAAAATTCTTGGAATGGTGTAGCTTCAAGTGACTATACTCTTTATGGTGGAGTATGATTGTTGGTGAAGATAATGAAAGTTTATGTATTATTTTCAATCAAGGTGAATATTGTTGGGGTTGATTGAAAATATACATGTTGAAGAAGTCTCACATCACTTACTTTTATGAATGAAGAGGGAGTTCAATGCTATATATATGATATAAGCCTTTTGAATTCTCACATCGCTTAGTTTTGTCAAGGAAGAGGGAGTCGAAGAATATATATAAGATTCAAGTTCTTCATTCCAATATGCACAAGTCAAAAGCATTTTAAGTTTGTATTTGATTTTCTTTGTTCTCTTATACTTTTGTATTAGAGTGTTGTGAGGTGTAGTTAAATATTTGTTTTGGAGGGTGTGAGTGTACTGGGGGGACTGAATTAGTTGATAGTATATTATATATTATAACAATTTTCACATAGTATTATTCTCTGGTTGTCTATTAATAACGACCGTGATTTTTTCTTTGGAATTTGAAATTTCCACATTATATTTTTGTGTTGTGATTGTGTTCTTCTTTTTCTTTATACTTTGTTTATTTTTTCCTAAATGCAATAAATTTGCATTTAGGGATGTTATTATCTATGTTTTCACAATTGTTGTCTCAAACCTTTGTTGAAGTAATAATTAAATATCGCGTTATCTTTTATCAATAATAATGTGCGACACAATTAGTAGAGTAGATTTACGGAATACACATCACTAATTAAATGTCAATATAAGTTTTATATTGATTATACATATCTTGTTTTCTGTTTCATTAAACCCGAATTTATTACTGCTTTGATGAGTACGTGTTTTTTTTGTGGGATCGTGTTTGCTTTATTAGAATCTGAGGGTGGTCGTTGTGCTCTTTAATTGTATTGAAATTTAAACATTGTAGGGTAATGGCAATCAATATTACTATTGTACCATGAAAGAATGCATATTTTAACAAGTGAGGAGCCCATTAGGCCATTGTCTCTTGATCTTGATTTTGGTAGTTAGAGTTAGAAGTAACTAGGAGTCCATAAATTATGATGTTTTTCACTATACTCCATGTAATGTTCATTAACTTCATCAAAATTCAAAAATGTTATATTTCACAGCGTTTGAATTTTAAAATCCAGACACACTAAAATCCAAACATACTAAAACACAACAAATTCAATAATAATACCATGTGAAATATAGATAAAAAATTGTTAGGATTTCAAAATTCAGATACATGTCATACATATTTTTAAATCTAATACGTTAGAAATCCCCTAAAATCTATGAAGAATTTCAATCAATCTTTATGAACAAGATTATTATCACTCACACAATGATAATAAAATAAAAGAACAATGGAGAAAGAAAAGAGTATAAAGAACGATGAAGGAGAAGAAGAATTAAAATTCTGCAGAGTTTCTCTCTGTCCACAAACTGTGGAAAACTTGTTATTCACTTTGCAACTGCAAAATACTATGAATTACAATATTATGAATACTCTATTCACTTCATCACAAAAATAAGGGTTACTCCCTCTATTTATATATTTAGGTTAACTTGGACCTCAAGTCGAAGTCCAAAATTATAAAAGCCCAAAATAGCTAACACTACTAAAATAAGTCTAAGTCAAAATCCTGTGTGAAGCAACCTGCTTCGACACACTAATACAACTCAACACACTAGGTGATTCGACACTTCCTTACTCTATCGAGCAACCTGCTTCGACACAAGGAATTACAATTTAACACATCACCTATTTCATTGTGTTTAAGCTATCTACATTCATCATAACTCTTAGTCTTCTGAAGACTTCAATCTGCACACCCTTTGTCATGATGTCTGCAATCTGATTCTCAGTTCTGCAGTGTTTCACATTCGTCTTCCCATCTGCTACCCGCTCTCGAAGATAATGGAACCTCATCTCGATGTGCTTGCTTCGACCATGTGTTATCGGATTCTTTGCCAGATTGATAGCTGACATGTTGTCGATCTTCATGGTAATTGCTCCATGACTCTTCGTTGTTATCTCTTCAATCAGATTCACCATCCATGTTGCTTGACATGCATAAAGAGAAGCAACTATGTATTCTGCTTCGCATAATGATAATGCTACTACTGGCTATTTTCTCGAACTCCAAGCAACTGGTACACCACCTAGCATAAACACAAAGCCAAATGTGGATTTTCGATCCTTAGCATCACTACACCAACTTGAGTCGGTGTATCCCATTAATTTGCATTCTTTTCCTTCATAAGCTGCAGGAAACAAAATGCCATAGTCGAGAGTTCCTTTCAGATACCTTAGTATCCTCTTTGTCGCTGCTAGATGTGATATCTTTAGCTTTTGCATGAACCTACTCACCATACCTACATTGTATGCTAAGTCAGGCCTTGTATGACAAATGTATCGAAGTGACCCAATAAGTCTTCTATATTGGGTTGGGTCGACATCATCTTCATCCGAATCTTTCAACATTTGTAATCTGGGCTCAGATGGAGTCGAAGTTGGGTTGCAATCTTGCATCTCAAATCTCTTGAGTATTTCGCCTGCATACCTTCTTTGGTGCATCATCAAACCTCTATAACTCTTGTAGAATTTGATGCCAAGGAAATATGAAATGTCACCCAGATCTGACATTTCGAATTCCTTGTTGAGATCACCTTTGAACTCGTCGATCTCCTTCTTGCAGCTACCTATTATCAACAAGTCATCGACATAGAAACATAGTGTAAGACCCCAATTTTGACCCTAAGATCCCTCATGGCATCATAACATTGCATTTACATTGCCTCAAGGATCTTTAGCATCTTGGTTCCCTTTGCCTTTGGGTGGGATTCCTTGTGATTGGTTTGAGATCACCAAGCATGCTTGAATTATATATCATTGTTTCTCTTACTTTTGCTTACTAACCAAAAGCACAAAAATGTGTCACTAACATCTTTTGTTTGAAGCTTGAGTATCATCCAAGACACTTTGTGGGTTCTATTTAGATGATCAGTCAACACAAGGGAATGGCTTGAGATACTTCCAACAGGTTCAAATGGGGTCTATTCGTCAGTCAAAACGTTAATCTTGAAGGAGCAAAAGTTTGTTCATGAGCTGTCATGTTCGCTAGGCGAGCAGAATGGGTCGCCTAGCGAGTCCCAAGAAAAGCCACCAGAATCACCTACGCTCAGAGGAATTTCTTGAACTGTCATGCTCGCTAGGCGAAACCCACGTGTTTAAAAAAAACGAAAAACGAAAAAAAAAATTAAATAAATAAAATATAACAAAAAAATTTTGGACTTGGGCCTCTCTCATTTGAGCCCACAGGTCCACAAAAATCAGGTTATAAATTCAGAGTTTCAGTGAAACAAAAGGCCATTCTATTCCTATTACCCTGGCAGGAAAAAGATAGTGAGAGAAGAGTTAACAGAGTTCAGAGCAACCTCCAGAGACTGAAGGGAACTCATCTGCAAAGAACCAATTCCCTCTCATATAAACCCTAAGAGTGCTTTGCAAACCCAATAGGGCAATTCAATTTCATTCGATCTCTCCAGTCAGGTTTGCCTTATTCCCATTACTTTATGCTTTTAATTTGAATGCTCTGAATGTATGAGGTATTATGGGTAAATTTGATACCCTTTTGATGCATATGTTTGCCAAGAGGTTTAGGCCTCCTACCCTTGGTTGCTTTTTGTGAGCTTTTTGTGAATTTTAATAGCATGATTCATGTGGTTACATTTTGATTTGGGGGCAACTCTTGATTACCCTATCTTGTTTCTCTAACCTGTTTGTTGAGTTTTGTTTTGTGAGGGCTCACATACTCTTGCAGGGATAGCTTGCTTGGTGTTCCACTTTATTTGTGGGATACCACCTGGAGGTTTATTCCGATTACCTGTATTGACTCGCTTTCTTTGATGGTGTTTAGCTTGGAAAAGTCTTTGGGTTTCTTATTTATCTAATTGCTGTTACTTCGGATCTTTATCCGTACGGTAGATCTCTCGATCCCTTTACTTTTCCCGCATGTTACCGATTTCTTAGGTTTCGTATAGCCTCTCGTGGCATGTCATTTAAGGTAGCACGGTTCCTTCATCTAGGACTGCCTTTTTGCATGAGCATCCCTAAACACCCCAAACTCATTGATTTTTCTTCTCCTAAGAACACGTTATCTCCTTCTACTACAGGCGAGTAAGTCTCCAAAGGTCGAGCATCCGGTAGATTGCGTAGTAACGCCGTTCACCCCAAAACACAACCCTTACCCCGTAGTTAGTCGAACTACGTTTTGCTCTGATTTTCATCCCAGATGAGATACGTAGGCATAAGACGCGATGTCTTAGCGAGCACACTTCCTCTCTAACCCCTAGGTAGCCGAGCTACGAAGACTCTGATTCTCAGATTCAGATGAGATACGTATGCAGTGGATGCGACGTCCGTGCGAGTCATTTTCTTTTGACCCTTCTTTTAGTAAGTAGTACATTAGATAAACATACACGTTTTTCTCATCCCTTCAATCATGTTTGCACAAATAAATTTTCACAAAAACAACAACCTTTGCAACAAGTGTGAAAAGGGCTCCCTAGGAGTACCTAGGATGCTTTGGGTGCCTAACACCTTCCCATTGCATAACCAACCCCCTTACCCAGATCTCTGACATTTTTACTAGTTTTTGATTCGATAAAACTTTTAGGTTTTTGTTCGCTTTCTAACCATTCCTTTGGATAAATAGAAGTGTGGTGGCGACTCGACTTGTATGATTTACCTTGGATTTAGTCAATATCTCTAATGGTAACGAATACCCCGCTACACATAGTATAAGCAATTCACTCTTGCTTCTTCTTACATATACTCCATGTTCAGATTTGCACTTCACAAATTCCTTCTTCCTTAGAAAACCATCTATCTTCTTGTTCTAAGCTCTTGGAGCTTGTTTAAGTCTGTACAGGGCTTTATGCAGCCTGCACATTTTCCTTTCTTCGCCATGTTTCACAAACCCAGCTGGTTGTGCAACATAAACTTCTTCTTCTAATGGGACATTAAGGAATGCACATTTCATATCCATCTGACACATCTGCCAGTTGTTCATGTTTGCTAGACCAACAACCAACTTGATTGTTTCGATCCTAGCAACAGGTGCAAAAACTTCATCGAAGTCGATTCCTTCTTTCTGAAGAAATCCTTTCGCCACAAGTCTCGCCTTGTGTTGAGTCACTTCTCCTATGGGATTCAACTTCACCTTGTATACCCACTTCACATCGATTGTCTTCTTGTCTTGGGGAAATTCGACAAGTGACCAAGTGTTGTTGACTTCGATTGACTTCAGCTCTTCGTTTATTACTTTCATCCACTTCGAATCTTTCAATGCCTCAGCTGCATTGACAGGTTCGACATCTGCGTAGAAAGCATAATGTACCAGATCACCTTCATCATTGACCACATCATCTGATGTAATTACACATTCTTGAAATCTTGCAGGCATGTGTCTTGTTCTCTAAGGTCTGCTTGGGCCTGCTTCACCTCTGACTTCTTCCTGTCGAACTTCTCTTTCGACTTGACTAGCTGGTTCATCACAAAATATTCTCATTGATTCTTTCTTGACATTCTCAGTCCAATCCCAATCCTTAAGCTCATCTATGATCACGTCCCTGCTGATCACCATTTGCTTATTCACTGGATCGAACAACTTGTATCCTCCAGGCGAATGATATCCTATCAGGATCGTCTGATTCGACTTGTCATCAAGTTTTCTTCTCAATTGATCTGGAACGTGTCTATGGGATATAGATCCAAACACCTTCAGATGACTCAAGCTAGGCTTGACACCAGACCAACATTCTTCTTGTATGATTCCTTCTAGCTTCTTCGTCGGAAATCTGTTTAGGATATATGTCGCAGTCGACACAACTTCTCCCTATAGTTCTTTGGGTAGATGCTTGTCTGTCAACATACTTCTAACCATATTCATAATGGTTCTATTCTTCCTTTCTATGACTCCATTCTGCTGTGGAGTGTAGGGTGACACCACCTCATGCACAATCCTTTCTTTCAAACATAATGTGTCGAAGTCTTTTGACACATATTCTCCACCACAATCAGTTCTCAAAATCTTGATCTTTCAAACGCTTTGTCTTTCGACCATAGTTTTTAACTTGGCAAATACCTCGATCACTTCACTTTTCTTCTAGATCAGGTAAGACCACAATTTTCGACTGAAATCATCTATGAATGTAACAAAGTATTTGTTACCTTCAATCGAATCCACCTAGAGAGGGCCACATACATAAAAGTATATGACTTCAAGAATTGCCTTCGACCTGCTTCCTGCATCCTTATTGAAGTTGTTCTTATGCTACTTTGCCTACACACATTCTTCAGACACTTTGTTTGGAATGTCGATTTCTGGTAATCCTGAAACCATATTTCTTCTCTTCAAATTTATGATGTCTTTGAAATTGAGATGGCCAAGTCTGTAATGCCATATCCATTCATCTCTGTTATCTGCTATTGCAAGGCACTTATGCTCCATCACATTTAGCTCAATCTTGAAGGTTCTATTCTGAGACAATTTTAAAATAATATATACTTTACATACAAAATTAATATATTATTATATTTTAAATATAATTTAATTAGTATGCATATTGTTAATGTTAAAAAATTACACTAATATATATAAAAAATTAATTTAATATGTGTATAATTATTGTTGTGCTCCAAAAATATATATGATTGAATTAGAGTTTGACTTAACTCATCTATATAAAATTGACTTATAAGATAAGGAGTGTCACTTTATATAAACTCTTTGTGGACTTTATCTTTAACCAATATGGGATTTGAGATTTTCTCAATACACTCCCTCACACCCAACACTATTGGCTTGGTGTGTGGATATAAACGGTTTGTGGCCTGAATTTTCGATATGTAGGACTTGGTTTTTCCAATACACCCTCTTACGCTCAATACTTATTTGGCTTGACGCACATATATATTTGTGGATGGACCAAATTGATAGGCTTGTGATACCATGATAAAATTAGAGTTTGACCTAACTCATCCATACAAAATGGGCTTGTAAGATGAGGAGTAGATGAGGAGTGTCACTCTATATAAACTCTTTGTGGGCACTATCTTTAACCAATGTGAAACTTGAGTTTTTCTCAATAATACATAACTTAAAATTATTTTATATATATATATATATATATATATATATATATATATATATATATATATATATATATATATATATATATATATATATATATATATATATATATATATATATATATATATATATATATATATATATTGCCCCCAAACCATAAATTGTATGGCTTCGTCCCTGTCACCGGGATAGAATCCATCTCACACATTATAGAAACGATGACACATTATCCCATTTACATTATGAAATCAAAGATCATGACCTTTCTGGTACCCCACAACCCAAGCCTATATTTTGGAACATAACCATTCTCTTACGACTCTGTGAGACTCCAATTCTGTTTCCAAGTCATACAACTGGTACATGTAGTGAGATATGTCATTTTCTATATGCGTACCCATTATATTAGTATCTTTCTTTACACGGTAGGAATAGGGTAACTAATTTTTATCACTCATTCCTATTCTCTAGGTTTATGTGTAATAAATTATCTAATCTATATGGTTTAAGTTCCTCGTGATCACTAGAACTACCTTTGATCGAATGTGATAATCACTTTTATTTCCTAATCCTAAATCATTACTAACCCCGTTGATTTTTATAATTTATATCATTAAATTTCAATTGTGGACCTCATATATGCACCACTAACCTATAGAGATTCAGTTCCTCGTGATCACTTGAACTACCTCTGATCGAATGTGATAATCACTTTTATTTCCTAATCCTAAATCATTACTAAACCCGTTGATTTTTCTAATTTATATCATTAAATTTCAAATATGAGCCTTATCTATGCACCATTAACCGAATGATAAGTTTTTTACAACTAAAAGTGTGAAGTCAGGGTCTAAAATCCAAACATCACAAGAGGGGTTGGGAAGTTAGACCCATTACATCCTGGTCGTAATGAGGAATATGACCCTTAATGTGCCCAGGCATCCCTTGGTACATTTTTCTCTAGGCCGTTACGGCCCACCCGTAATGCATATTACGATCGATAAGGCGTCCAAGTTTGAAAATGCATGCAGTTCTATTAACTATACATAGCATGCAATGTTCTTACTTAAACTACACAAGTATCAAAACCTAAGAGAACCCACCTCACTCTTGCTTCACATTGGAAGAGTTAAATAAGGAGAAGAATATGGAGATATTCTTGGAGTCTTTACTATCCTCTCCCTATTCACATGCAAGGTTTGGATTGAGCTCATTCTCATTCCCTATTCTTCTTCCTTGCCCATGATATCCCTTTCCTTCTTTCTATTCAATTATTCTTCTCTCTTACTCCCCATGTTCTCTCTCTCAATTTCATAAATTGGTAAAGATAGATAATTGAAAGAAACTCTTCACTTGAGATTCTTATATGTGGAGTGTGAAAAGACTAATACATCGTTAACTTTAATCACATAGGAAATATATGCCCTTAGGTTTCCTAAATTTAGTAAGTCTTTCTTCTTTAGCAACATTAGCACTACTAACTTAAATTATACATCACTTAGAAAATGATATGGAACTATGTGCTTGCAGGCTTAATAAAGAAGTCATGACTGACATGGTTTGGTTTTGATGATAACAACTTGTGATTATAACAACTTGAGAAGATGAAAACTTTGATGACAACATATGAAGATGAAAATTTACCCAAAGAAAAGCAAGTATTTGAAGCGGTCAAAGATGCACAAGAAAGTTTGTAGTGTTATATTAGCAAAAAGCCTCCCCTAGGTCATAAAGCCTATATAAACACATTACCCCCTCAAGGGGAGAAAGGAGAATGTCAAGTCATATCCATTTACTACTATTTAGAGAGAATTACTCTCCTAGTAGCCTTAACGCACCATCAACCTAACCATCCGCCCATGACCCAGTAGCGTCGACCATCAACACGACCTCTCACCTCACGTGAGCTAGTCTCTTAAACAGCCTGAAAACCCATAAAACATGGCTTCTCTCTACCATGAGCAAACCCTCACTACCCAAATTGTAATACACCTACAAATGGATGAGTCCCCTTTCCCTTACAGAGGGAACACATCCCTTGTACTTTTTGACAAGTACAATGGCGCGTTGTGGGGATCTGGTAAAACTAACATGGGTCACGTCTTTCACTCTAACCCTGGCATCACCCTCCTTCTAGAGATGACTAAAATGGCCATACACCATGTAACCAACACCATTTCCAGAGGTAATTCCAGAAGGGGTCTCTCCAGGGCCGCCCAACAAAGATATGCGAAGTAAGTCTTCACTGCAAACGCCATATCCCCCATATTTCCTGAAAACATTATAGGAATGGCAGGGTTTAACATCATTTTCTATAAAGAGGGTGCCATAGAAATTAACTCTCACGATAATGATCCTTTGGTAATCACTGTTCAACATGGCAACAAGGATACCAGACGCGTCTTGATAGACCTAAGTAGCTCAGACGATGTCCTATTTTGGGATGCCTTATAGAAGTTACAACTGAATCTTGACGACATGCAAAGGTTCACCGGCTCACTGACAGGATTATCGGGTGAACGATTACAAATAATGGGCTATGTGACCCTAAAAACCACCTATGGAAATGGAGTTAATGCCAAAACCATCGAGGTCAACTACCTCATTGTAAACACCATGTCACCTTACAACATCATCCTGGGGCACCCGACCATCAACGCCTAAGGGGCGGCCGTGTCCACCGAATACCTAACCCTGAAATATTCGCTCATATATGGTAGAGTGAGCATTGTAATACCCTAAATTCAATTAATTAAATTTAATTGAATTGTCTATGTATTATTTAGTTATTATGTGTTTTAATTAAAATAAATTATGTGATTATATGTGTTGTTAGGGGTATTGGTAGGGTGTGGTGAGAGTATGGATGTTTGGTAGAATAATTAACAATAATTAGAATATAGTATTTTTAATTAATTATATTTAATATTAGAAATAAAAATAGAAATTGGTAGTTTTATATTAGAAATTATTTAATCAATAAAATTAAAGAGAAAATATGAGTTAGTAGAGGAATAAGGGGCAATGAGGAGATTTGGAGAATATGTTGGGGTAGTAAGGTAAATACCTAAATGGAAGAATTAGGTTTTTATTTATAAATAGATGGGTGTGAGAATTAGGAGATATTTTACTGTACGTGCAAAATAGGAGTTGGAGAAAAAGTGAGAAGAAAAAGTCTAGGGCTTAAGGAGGAAGAAATAATTTATGATTAGAGAACTTGCTGCTAGAAAATCTAAGGTAAGGGAAAGAAAGGACTTTCAATATGGGTGTATTGCATGATAGGGTAGGGAAGAAAGGTTCTTGCTCTCATTAGGGTTGTATAATTCTGTTTTGGATGTGTTATTGTTGTATTTCAAATCTGAAATTGGTATTTGATCATTTTGATTATTTGATTGGTTGTGACTGAATTTATGTGTAAATCATCATGTTTATACATATGTAATTTTCTGCCATGATGAATATTTGGAGCTTTGATCATGAATATGAATGTTGGTGAAATTGATTATTTAATTGTATGATAAATTTCCATGAATCATGATTGATGTATATATTATAAGATGTTTGATTGTTGTAATAATGTGGTGTACTGTATAATTCATATTTTGGGTTGATTGAATGTAAAAAATATCAGTTGGAACGATGGATGGGGGTCAGTGAAGGAGATGAATGAAGATCATGTAAGAAACTAGGGTTTTTTGGGAAATTATCTGATGACAATCGATTGTCATCCTATGACAATCAATTGCACACGTAAAAAATTTGAAAAAAAACTATGATAATCGATGGTCATAGGGAATTAATCAATTGTACGACCTCCTGAAACGAATTTTGAGAAAGTAAAAATGTAAATGATTTTGATGAAAATCGATTGTCATCCCATGAATATTGATTGTTGTAGGTCAGTTTTTGAAGGAAAAAAAATATGTTTAACTATGTTGCATTGCCCGGCGATTTTGGCCATAACTTTAGTTATGTAGGTCCAAATGAGGTGTCATTTGAAGCGTTGAAGAGCTAAAGCGCAAACCTACCTCGTGGTGGTGCTTAGTGAGATGATTGATATATGGTCTTATGTTAGCTACAGGGATGTATGTTATAAAATGTATGGATGATTCATGAATCATTGTGTTTAATTAATGATGAATTGATGTCAAATGAGTTAACGTGATTGAATGTCACATGAATATGCATTTTATATGGTGTTGTTGTTTGATGTTGTTTATTTTTTATCATGGCATTAATCAATTATTGTGTATTGAGTATAATGCTATGCATAATCATTGTGATTGTATGATGATAATTTTGGTGATAATGCATGTTGTTGAAAGTCATGCATCATGGTGTACGGGCTTCAGTCTAGTTTTAGTGTGCTCTGGTCCGATAATATGGATTCAAGAGTGAGTAGGTGGTTCCAGATGGGAATCGGAGAAGCGTTACTTATGGTGATAGTAGTGAATTGGTGTGTTATGGTCTTATGGTGGAGATTCAAGAGCGAGATGGACCTGTGTTGTCCATAATGGTAACATATATATATATATATATATATATATATATATATATATATATATATATATATATATGCATGTGCATACATGTGCGTGTGTCTGTATATCTGTGTGTGTGTGTGTGTGTGTGTGTGTGTTTGTGTGTGTATGTACGCGCGCGTGTGTATATGTGTGTTGTGTGCGTGTGCGTATGTGTGTGTTTGCGCATGTGCATATGTGTGTGTGTGTGTGTAAGCGTGTGTGTATGTGCGTGTTATATTGAATGAATGTGAGGTTTTTGCGATGTTGGTTGTCTATTGAATGAGTGTGAGATTTTTGTGATGTTGATTGTGTATTGAATGTGTGTTATGGTGTATGTTTCTCTACTTTTGTATTCTTTACAATGTTCATATTGAATGTTTTTTTCACACTTCTTTGCTTCATGTTATCCACTAAGGACATCTTGCAGATAACCACGAGTAAGCATTGTTGCTATGTGTGGAAGGTGACTTGTTGGATCTACTCCTCGTTTTCTTTATTTAGTGTTTTGTCATACATTTGTGGTTTTTAGTGCTCTGATCGTGTAACATCGGGGACAAGAGTTTATTATGTTTTATGATGATGTTGATTTTGTTGTTTTGAAGTTTATTACTTTATTTATGAAGTTGTTATGAAATATTTTTTTGCTGCATAGTTTTAAATAATTTGATGTGTTTCGAAGGATTGTCGTTGGTGACACCTTAAATTGTCGTGTAAATATTTTTAAATAAGTTTCAGGATTTAGGGTGTTACATGGTGATATAAGAGCAGATTGGTCCATCCGACCATGTATTTGTAGTGTTGTTTGTTCCCTAGTATGCGACATGTATGGGAAACACTATTGATGCTTGTTTATTTTTCTAACTGGCTGTCAGTAGGAGCAAGATCGAAACAAGTGAGAGATAAGCTTCTGCTTCTATAAGATCTTTCAGGTGTGGATGGTTGGTTCAGCATGTCGTTGATTGCATGAGTGCAAGTATTATTAAGGTTGTATTGTTTCTTGAATCCGAGAAGAGTATGAAGTCGAGTTTCATAACCACGAGACATGTAGAGATGTCCCTGAGAGAGATTGCTCAAGTGATTTCAGTTTCGAGGTGGACCTTGGCTAGGGTGTGGTTACGGGGAATATGAAGCTGAGGATTTAATGATGGAGATGCTGATGGTTTAGGGATGAAACTGAAGATGATAGTAGGAGTTCGTCTGAGTAAAGCTCAGACAAAAGATGATGAAAGTGTTGTGTTATGAAGTAAGGAGCTCAGAGTTTCTTCAAAGTGAAAAAACTCTCAATAATAGCAGAGTTTGGTATCATTTTGGCAGAGTTTTGTGCGTTTTTAGTGTGTGATCGCTTCCCCCTTTTCACTCCTTCTACTCCTTTTTTTATAGGCCAAAAATCACGATAGAATTATGTGAGTGTGTGAAGAAATCATGTGAGAGTTTGTTAGGAATTAGAGGGAACTAAAATTAAGTGGTGAGGATTGTCATATGTGAGTGATTCGCATGAAGTTTTTATGAAGGGTGAGAAAGTTGTAAAGTTTCCAAAGTTTGTTGTGAAATATTTTTGATGTATGCATGAACATGGTGATGAAGATTGATGAGTGATGAAAGTTGTAAAAGTTGGTTATTTGGTTGTAACTTTTCATGCGTGAGAACATTGTATGGCATGTATGGTATGATGTATGATGTAATATAATATTTTGTCAAATTTATAATTTGTCTTCTTGTGCAACCTTGTCTTGACTTTTGTATATGACTTTGTGATGATGTAGTAGAATGTATATATGTATTATGATGGTATGGTAAATAAATGAGATTTGAATTTTTTTTTATGCCCTTTTTGATGACTTTCTTTTTACTTTTGAAAAATGGATGTGATGATGCATATGGTTAAAAATAAATTTTTCTTTTTATAATTTTATTTTGAAATTTTGTAAAACAAAAAGCATATGATAAAAAGATAAAAATAACCATGTGGTATTTTAAATAAAAATGAAACATAAAAAGGTTTTAAAAAAATAAAAAAATGAAGACATAATTTTTAAACTAGTGCAAAGATGCAAAATGTAATGAATTATTCCAAGTTTACCTAAAGCGTAAGCATGATTAACAATCAAGATTAAATGAAAATACTCAGACAAAATTAGGATACGACAGTTGCCCCTATTTAAGTATCTTTAATCTGAGAGTATGAATGACAATAGTCTTCATATAATTATGGTGAAAGATGATTAAATACAAAGGACCCAAATTTTATCCTTCGAATGAAATGAGCCTTGACAGATTGTCTATATTAGAAACTGGAAGTTGCAAGGTAAGCTCATTGTTGATTAATTGAGGTAATTTATGAAAAAGGTCCATTGATAAAGATTTTCAAGAGGATTTTATTGGGGAGAAATATTCCTTGGGGACGCTCCAAAATAAGTGAGTTTTAGCGATCCTCAGAATGAAACAAATGAGATAAATGACACCCGACAATCCTCAAATTTAAAAGGTGAGTTACAAAAATCCTCGTAATGGAAAGACGAGTTCTGAAAATCCTCGGAACTAAATGAGATGGCATACAACAATCCTCATATTCAAAGGTGAGTTTTGGAAATCCTCGTAATAAAAAGGTGAGTATAAAAATACTCGGAACGAAATGATTTGGCATTCGGTAATTATTGGATTCAAAGGTGATTTATCACTACAAAAAATCATGTAAATTATGGCAGTTTAGTTATGTCATTTAATTTAAACAATTTACGTTGATTACAACAGTTTTTCTAAATGACATAATATTAGTAACAAAATGGCGGTTTCAACTGCCACTATTTACTTAATTGTTTATGGGCCCTTCTTCCATTTTCTTAGCTATATAATAATAATAAAAAAATTAATATTAAATAATATTATTTAAATAATAATAATAATAATAATGTTATTGTATGAATTAAAAAAATCATTATTCATCTCCATCTTCTTAGCTCTTTAACGACATCCTACGGTTGAACTCAATTATCTCGTATTCAACTTTCCTCTCCAAATTGCAGTTTCCTCAAAAGCTTCAATTTCAAATTTCTCTTATTCCTTTCCAACCGTTTAGTTTCCCGTAAACCCTTTCGATTTCAATTTATTCCTTTTATTCAAATTCAAATCCTAACTATGATTTGAAATTAGAATCACACATTTTTAGTATCAATATGGAACCTAATAATCAACCCTACTAATCATTGAACCATCATTTCACGTCCTTCAATCGCAAATCCGTAATCCGGAGTTTTGCAAATCCGCAATCTGCAGTTCCACGATTGACGGTTCTACTCCTTGATTTTGCTACTCGACAATACACAATTCCATAATCCGCTCGTTTTTCATAATATGACTTTTGATATTGACATAACTAGTATGGTTTATGAGACTCGGGTGATACTTTGATATCCTTTTTCACAATATTAGCATTATTTGAATATATTATTCTATATCCTTTTGTTTTTTATCTAAGTTCAAGTTATTGATATATTCTTGTAGAAGAGTGCCTTTAGGATACTTTGAATGATAATTTAGGGGAGGAAGCTTTAAAAGGAAAAAGTGAATTATGGGCCCATGGTCATAGGTAGGTCTCATTTGCTCACATACTACTATATATTTACTTTAAGTTTTTTACAAGAATGCATAAATATAAATTTATTATACATATTTTAATTTACTTTTAGTATTAGTGTTAAATTGTGACAAAAAGTTAAATTTACTTTAGCATATTTCAAAGACATCTTTTTGAAATTAATTTGAAAATTGTAGTGGTTTATACAATGTTATTTTGGATAATATCATAAGTAAATTACGACGATTTAAAATGACTTATTTTTTAGTATATTACAATGGTTTTAATCGACGATTTGAAGATATTTGTTTTTCATATAAAATATTTGGCGTTTGAAACCGCCACTAATTTCATTTAAAAACCGTCAATTTAAATAGTGTATAATACGATATTTTGCATGACTTTTAAATTTAAACCGCCACTATTTTCTTTGTAGCAGCCAAATTTATGGCATTTTTAAAAACGTCGTATTTGTTAACTAGGGTTGTTGAAACCGCCGCAATATGCTTGATTTAACGGTCATAATTTACACATTTTTTTTGTAATCCCCTTAATGAAAAGGTGAGTTCTGGAAATCCTCTGAACAAAATCGTGACATCTGGAAATCCTCAAATTTAAAAAAGTGAGTTATGGAAATCCTCATAACGTAATGGTAAAATCTATGCAGAATGGCTAACTCTTTGTGAAGGTTGTGATATTTGAGCTTTAGGTGTACATGTGACCACTGCGTCCAGCACTGCTATGAAGGGTATGCCCACGATGTATTTATAAAGACTTATGTATAATATGACTAAAACTTGAGTGGTTATTGATCATAGATTTGTTTCTTCCCCCATGGATACCATCAAATCCACATACACCCAAGGTCGAGTAGTCGTACCATTAAATCTATGCAGGTCTGAGTCGTTGTATGGTATTATGTTTCCCCTTATCTAATCCCACTTTCTAAAATAATAATGAATAGAGGATGTCATAAGAACTTCCTCCGTCAATTAGAATCCGGGAGATGCCAAATTGTCTTACAGTAGTCGTGATTACTAGGGGAATAGTTCATTAAGGATGCCTCTGACCTTTTCAGAGTCTCAAAACCCTAACAAAGGTCAGTCATATACTTTGGGGGATGGACTACCTTTGTTCTTGTAAACAACCATCATGTCCACTATTTTTCTTTTGACTGTTCCCTTGGAAGTGAGGTTTGCCTGGGGTGCCCCGCCAGTAATTACAGTGATATATGGGTGTTTGCCTTTGATGGTGTCTCTTTATTCACCGTTAGTACCGAACTTTGTAAAACTTCATAGAAGACTTGGTCTTTAAAGATTCCTCATGATCTCGCTTACCTCCCGGGACATGTTCAGACAGTCGACCTTTCTTAATCATCTCTTCGATCACATCTTTAAGTTGGTTGCAATCATTTGTGTTATAGTCGTGCCCTATATGGAAATGACAATACTTTGATTTATCCATCCGACCAGATTCCTGGACAGGGTTAGGAAGTCGGATTCCAGCTTTTTGGAACTCAATGTTAGCACATTCCTGGTAAATCATCTCATGGGGTGTATCTAAGGGGGTGCCTTGTCGTACCGGTTGTACATCTCTTTAACTGTGTCCTCTTTTCGCCTGCATGATTCCTTCTTTGTATGGAGGTCAAAAATCACATTGGTGGTTGAGATAGGCATGTCAAAACGAGTATTTAATTTCTCCTCCAACGTGACATACGGTTAAGCTAGATTTAACATTTCCTGAGTTATATTTACCTTCTTCTTTCCCAGTTTGGTGCGGAAAGGATGGTCGTAAAAGAGGTCATTATCGAAGATCCACCATTAGAGGGCTTCTTAGGCTCCCTCTACCTCTACTACAACCTGAGTTAATCAATTTATGTATTATTATTGGCTCTCTTTTCCCTCTGTCTGATGCTACTTAAGGTTGCTATAGTCATTGATTGCCTTTTTCGGACGATAAAATGGGTAGTGAGGCGGTTGCAGAAGTCCGCCCATGATTCAATGCAACCATCAGGGAGGCCATTGAACCATAGCATGGCTGGTCCAATCAATGTTAATGCTAGTAACTTGCACTTGGAATCAATGTCAATATTGTAGTAATCGAGCAGGTTATTGACGAGTTAGACGTGCTCGTTTGGGTCTCATTTCCCATCATAGTCCCTCAATTTAAAAGGTTTTTTGCATTGACTTTGGGATCTTTCTTTCTAGGATCCAAGAGCACATAGGATGCTTAGGTTGCACCTTGATCGACTAATATTTGCCCAAGTCCGGGGATGGAGCATGATTGCCTCAGTCTCTTCCCGGACTACGGGGTCGAGTGATGCATTTCTCACCCTTCGAACAATGTTTTAATTTATGAACTTTGCTTCCCTTTATTGCGGACGGCTCCAGCTGGATGCAACGGTCCTTCTTAGACAGGGCCTTATGAGCTGAGTTTTCTCAGGGTTAGGTGTGTTGGAGGTTTTCTTCTAGGCAAAGGAATCTTTCTTCGATTGCTTTAGAGTTTCATTGCTGAATGATATTGTAAATACTAGTGATTAATTCATTCACACCCTGAGTGCATAGGTTTTCTTTGAGAATGCTAAAACAGTGGAGCGTCTCAGGTTGCTCAGTGAGTGAAGAGTCAGAAATCCAAGTTGTAGCATTTGAACAGTTCTTGTTCATGGAGGAGGAAAGGCCAAATCTGGATGCGGAGGAAAATCGATGTCAAGATTCATTTTACTTTGAGGGAGGTGAATCGTGTTTCTTTGATTTCCAGTTGTAGGTGCAACACTAGCAGCGGCAAGAGCGGCTTCACGCACGGTGGTAAAACGACCAACTCTAGATCCATCATTTACATAGATAAAAAATGTAAGAGATACAAGGGATTAAAGATGTGGGCAATTGATATATTACAAAAGGTTGTGAAATTAAAATCAATTGATTGTAACCGAATTTTATGCTTGATTTTATGGATCTTCATTCAAGGCGTAAAAGAGAACTTTACGTATGAAAGTTGAACCCAGAGGTACAAATTTATGAGAATGCACGAATCCAAATTTGTTTCCAACAGATGACGCCACAATTCTGTTTGGGAACCAAAAATAGAATGATATAAAAAGTTGTGATAGAGCATAACTTCTGGTGTGGTGGAGCCAGGGTGTACCTGAAAGGTTAGCGTTCTGACACTCAAGTCATTATGTGAAAGAGTTGAGAGTATTCAAATTGTGTTTGAAACTTGTTGCCTAAAACAAAGTCATTTCCTATTTATATGGGAGAGGAATAACGATTTCTCTATCTTTTAGGTGTGGAACCCGGAGGACCGTTGGATATGTTTGAGGTGTAGATCTCTTGTAGCGAGGTAAATGATAACCCAATGGTCAGGAGAAGATTCTAAAAGCATGATTTGAGTAGCCGATCTATACGTTTTCCATCTGGAGTGCTTATCCCGGGGTGGTTGGATAGAGAGGGGTATGACCAGCCTAAAACACCTTTCATCAAATGATTTGCTAAAATTATATCAGTACATACATGATCCATTCTTATAGCTCCAGAGATACAATCTCAAACAATATTGTGTTACTTCATATTTAACGTCTCTTACCATATAATAATGGTTTTCAAGTTTTTTAATAGTTGTGGTACTATCACATTGGATCAACACAATCGACATATCAACTAGCAAGCATCTCAAGAGCTTAAGAAGAGGTTGGCGTCGGCTCTAGTGTTGATTTTTTCCGAGTCTGCCTGAATCTTTTTTCGTGTATTGTTATGCTTCTAAGATGGGTTTAGGAGGCGTGTTGATGCAAAATGGAAAAGTTGTGGCTTATGCATCAAGGCAACTTAAATTTCATGAGAAGAATTATCATACACATGATTTAGAGTTGGCTACCGTTGTGTTCGCACTTAAGATTTGGAGACATTATTTGTTTGGCTCTAGATTTAAAATGTTCAGTGATCATAAGAGTTTGAAGTTTTCAGTAGAGAAATGTGTTTCAGTGATAATCGATTGCATAAAATGACAATCGATTGCGACAGGCCAAATAATGAAATATTATGTTTTTGTTTTGTTGCATTGTCCGTCGATTTTGATCCTATCTTTTGATCCGTAGGTCCAAATGACGTGTCATTTGAAGCGTTAGTAAGCTAACACACAGAGCTACCTCATGCTAGTAGTTGTTGAAATGTGTAAGTTATAGTAATTTACCTACTTTAGGTATGTTTGTGATGGTTTGTATGATCAATTAATGAATGTTTATGTTTATACGATGATGTGTTGTGGTTTGGTGAAGTAACATGGATTAATGCTATGATGAATTTGATCATGAGTTGTAAGTATGAGTTGATAAATTATACATGTAGAGATGTGTATTGTTGATTTTAGATCTTTGTTTTTATGATTGGCGGAAATTTTGTTAAAACATGTATCACAACAAGATGTTGAGCAAGATGTCTTGACATGTTGATCAGACATCTTTGCAGGTTTTGTTTTACTTCTTGGAAGACTTATTTTATTATGATATCTCTGAAGATTATCTTAATATTCATCTATCATATCTTACTATTCAAGAAGGTTTATTTTAGGAACTCTGGTTTGGTTTCCAACTGTGGATTTGTTTCTAAAAAGGAATGTTGATACATTTTAGGAAACATATGATTTTGTTCCTGATTTTACGTAGAAGATTCTACAGGATTAATGCAACAGTCCAAATTGGATATGTTGCAATTTTTAAGCCTAATCCCATGCTTACCAAAGGCTATTTAAAGAGGGCGTTGCTAAATCTAACACATAGAAGAGAGAACTACACTAGAGTATTGTGGAATTAGGCTTTTAGTGTTCTTTGTTATTTATGAGCCACTCTTATATCTCGTTGATATTAAAGTTGGATTGTGTCTTTGAGTTATAATTATTAATCACTCCTAAGATTTTAAGCAAGAGTAGATTATATGTTTTGGAAGAGTGTCTTCTATTATTTGATTAAAGGCACTATCACTGTGTGTGATTGAAGGGAAGTGAGAGGGGTGTCGTATCTAGGAGGGTCTTAGATAGAAATTCCAAGGGTGGTGATTAGGTGAGAAGTTTGTAAAATCATAGGTTGTTTATAAATTCAAACTAATACTATTATACTGGATTTTCTTCATTGCTTGGATGTCCCTAGATGTAGGTGACGTTGCACCAAACTGGGTTAACAATTGACATGTGTTAGTTACTTCCTGCTTTTTACACTATAATTGTTTCTGGTGTGACATGTCTTGATACTGGTGTCGTGACATCGTATACGACATATGTTATTTGCGTACTTGTTTCTGGTTTGACATGTCTTGATCCTGGTGTCGTGACATCGTATACGACATCTATTTTCTGCTTACTATTATTGTTTATTAAAGTCTTGATATTAGTGTCGTAACGTTGCATACGACATATGATATATAAATACCATAATTTCAATTGGTATCAGAGCAGGCATCCTGCTCTGTTTCTGAGTGAGATCCGGGGAAGATACTTTTTGGTACGATGGAAGGAGGATTTGTTAACAGACCACTCATCTTAGATGGCACTAACTATGACTATTGGAAGGCACGTATGGTGGCATTCCTAAAATCTATGGATAATAAGACTTGGAAAGCTGTCATCAAGGATTTGGAACATCCTGTTGTGAAGGACAAAGATGGGAAGGTTGCTACTAACTTGAAGCTTGAAGAGGACTGGTCTAAAGAAGAAGATGAACGGGCTCTTGGAAACTCCAAAGATTTGAATGCTCTATTCAATGGAGTTGACAAAAACATATTCAGGTTAATAAACACTTTTACTGTGGCCAAAGATGCATGGGAAATTCTCAGAACCACCCATGAAGGCACATCTAAAGTGAAGATGTCTAGATTTTAGCTTCCCATTACCAGATTTGAGAATCTAAAGATGAAAGATGATGAAAGTATTCATTATTTTCACATGGATGTTCTTGAAATAGAAAATTCATCTAGTACCTTGGGAGAGAAGGTGTCAGAAGAAAAGTTGGTTAGAAAAATTCCCAGGTACATACCTAAGAAATTTGACATGAAGGTCACAACCATTGGGGAATTCCAAGACATCAACAACATGAGAGTATATGAACTTGTTAGGTCACTCCAAACTTTTGAATTGGGTATTAGTGACAAATATGAAAAGAAGAACAAGAGCATAACTTTTGTATCCAACATTAAAGATGAAGAGGACCAATGTGACTTGGACACTGATGAGGGAGTGTTTAATGCTATTGTACTGCTTAAGAGACAATTCAACAAGGTGTTGAAGGGAATGGACAGGAAGTCAAGACCAAATGTCAAGAACATCTAATCTGACATCAGTAGGAACATTGATTCTCAGAGAAAATCAAGAACGGAAGAAAAGCCTAATCAAGGAAAATGTATTCAGTGTTATGAATGTGAAGGTTTTGGTCACATTAGATCAGAATGTCCCACGTTTCTCATGAAACAAAAGAAGGGCTTGTCTGTTTCTTGGTCTGATGATTCTGAAGGTGAAATTGATGATGAAACTGCTAAGCATGTTATAACTTTCACTGGTAGATATGGATCTGATGAAGATTCTTATGATGAGGATGTCTCTTATGAAGAATTGGTTGCTTCCTACAAAGAGCTTTGTGTCAGAAGTGAAGAGGTGTGTAAGACAGGAGAAGGGCAGAAGAGAATCATAGCTCAACTATAGGATTAAAAAGAGAAACTTGTATCTACTGTCACTGATCTTGAAAATGAGGTAACTCTATTGTCTTCTAAACTTGAAAACATGAACAAATCCATAAGAATGTTGAACAATGGGTCTGATATGCTAGATGAAATTCTTCAAGTTGGAAAAGAGGCTAGAAACTTAAAAGGTATAGGTTTTAATTACCAATATCAAAATAAACAATGAAAAACCCATGTGACAAAATTTACTCCTCCAGAAAGGAAGTATGAGCTCATGATATCCGACCAAATGTCATATCATCCTGCCAAACATCAGGAAACTCAAACTAAAGTCAAGTTTTTGCCTTAGAAATGTCATTATTATGATAAATATGGACAAATAAAGCCTTTCTGCTACAGACTATATGGTTATCCAAAACATTCAACATATCCTAGGGCTAATCATGTAATGATTAAAACTAGAAAGGAGTGGAAACCTAATATTGTTGTCTCTAGTCTTATAACCCATACTTCTCTTACAACTTCATCTAGACAAGACTGGTATTTTGATAGTGGTTGTTCAAGACACATGACAAGGGTAAAGAAGTATTTACTGGACATTAATTCTTATTCCTCTAGTTTTTCACGTTTGGTGATGGATCTAAAGGTGAAATCAAGGGTATAGGAAATATATGTTGCAGTAGTCTTCCTAGACTAGATGATGTTCTGCTTGTGAAAGGACTGACTACACACCTTATCAGTATTAGTCAGTTATATGATCAAGGTTTAAAAGTCAATTTCAACAAGTCAGAATGTTTGGTTAAAAATGAGAAGAATGATGTTCTAATGAGAGGAGTTAGGTCTAAAAACAATTGCTATTTATGGATACCATAAGTTACTACTTGTTCTTCCACATGCCTAATGTCCAAGAAAGATGAAGTCAAGTTGTGGCACCAAAAGCTTGGACATCTGAATCTCAAAGGGATATATCTTGGTTACTCTAAAAGTAGTAGAGCTTACATGGTATTTAACTCCAGAACCAAGGACATGATTGAATCCATTAATGTTGTGGTTGATGATTCAATTATTGTAAAAGGGACTGATATCAATGAAGATGTTTAAATATCATCTCAATAGACTGATGCTTTAGAAAATATGGAAGACAGTGAGTAAAACGTTGAGCCATCAAGGAATGAATCAGATGCTTCTGCTGACATTTGAGCTATTTGTTTTTCTGTTTGATTTTGTATGTTTTTTGTGGGCCTTTGCCACGAATATTAGACCTTCGTGTGCCATGGTTTGTACCTCTAACTCACATGTTCTACTACTTCTTTGCTCTACTTGGTTTGTCATATTCTGGCTAAAATGGGGGAGTATATAGTGTAGAGTTGTGCTAGTTATGCTATTGATTTTTTTTATCTCTATGGTGAAGGTTGTTTCTTTGAGGGGGAGTATGTTTCCTGTGTGACATGGGGAGTTATTTCTGTGTTGCTAATCATGACATTCAGGGGAGTTAGATCTGTTTGTGCCTAGTTTGTTGTGTACTTGATGTGATGTCAGACATAAAGTCTTGACATTTTGTTTCAGAGAATTATGTTTGTGCTTAGGATGTTGTGTACTTGCTGTGATCTCAGACAAAATGTCTTGACATTTTGTTTCAGAGAATTTTGTTTGTGCTTAGGCTGTCATGTGCTTGTTGTGATGTCAGATAGAATATCTTGACATTTTGTTTTTGAAGGAGGCTTGGATTGTGAGATTTTATTTATCTCTATGTGTTTTTTGTGAAGTTGGGTTTCTATTTGTTTCTATTGCGTGTACCTCTGATATGTCTTGGTGTCATACCAAGTGTTTGGATTTGTGCTTGAGATTATTTTTGTTGTTTATTATTCTTTCTCCGACCATATGATGCAAAGGTTATTTTAACCAAAATTAGCCAAAGGGGGAGATTGTTAGGTCTATGTTTTAATGATTAGCAACAATTTTGTTAAAACATGTATCACAGGAAGATGTTAAGCAAAATGTCTTGACATGTTGATCAAACATCTTTGCAGATTTTGTTTTACTTCTTGGAAGACTTAATTTATTATGAGATCTCTGAAGATTCTCTGAATATTCAGCTATCATATCTTACTGTTCAAGAAGGTTTATTTTAGGAACTCTTGTTTCGTTTCCAACTGTGCATTTGTTTCTAAAAAGGGATGTTGAGACATTTTAGAAAGCATATGATTTTGTTCCTAATTTTATGCAGAAGATTCTGCAGGATTAATGAACCAGTCAAGATTGGATCTATTGCAATTTTTAAGCCTGAGCCCATGCTTACCAAAGGCTATATAAAGAGGATGTTGCTAAACCTAACACATAGAAGAGAGAGCCATGCTTGAGTATTGTGGAATTAGGGTTTTAGTGCTCTTTGTTATTTGTGAGCCACTCTTATATCTTGTTGATATTAGAGTTAGACTGTGCCTTTGAGTTATAATTGTTAATCACTCATAAGCTTTTAAGCAAGAATGGATTATATGTTTTGCAAGAGTGTCTCCTATTATAATTAAAGTCATTATCATTGTGTGTGATTGAAGGGAAGTGAGAGGGGTCTCATATCTAGAAGAGTCTTAGATAGAAATTCCAAGGGTATTGATTAGGTGAGAAGTTTGTAAAACCAGAGATTGTTTAGAACTTCAAACTAATATTGTCATACTGGATTTTCTTCCTGGCTTGGATGCCCATAGATGTAGGTGACGTTTCACCGAACTGGGTTAACAATTGACATGTGTTATTTACTCCCTGCTTTTTACACTGTAATTCTTTATGGTGTGACATGTCTTGATACTGGTGTTGTGATATCGTATACGACATCTGTTATCTGCGTACTTGTTTCTTGTGTGACATGTCCTAATCTCGGTGTCGTGACATCGTATACAACATTTGTTTTCTACTTATTATTATTGTTGATTGAAGTCCTTATATTAGTGTCGTGACATTGCATACGACATCTGATTTCTGAATATCAGAATTTCAATTGAGTTAAAGGTGAGTTGCATGTATGTGAGTTAATAATTTTATTGAGTTGAATTATTATATATGTTGAGTTGTGTTGTTGTAACGAGATGCTAATCATTGGGAGTAAGTATAAAATATGGGAATGTTGTTAATATAGATTATTTTGAGTTATGTGTGTTGTATTGTTGCATGTTTGAAATATAACTATGTTGAGATGAATTATTAGCATGCTTATGTTGCACTGCTGATTGATAATGTGCATTTTGTGATTTTGAGTGTGATGCAATCCAGAGAGGGGATTACTTGAGTTGTCAATGAGTTTATATTAGGATCAGATATAGGTCTTAACGCATTGATATTGATGATATGATCACGCTGAAGGTGTGAAAAACACAAGAAATTGGGGTTTGAATTGGGTTTTACAAGAAAAAGTTTTTTCCAAAACAAGAACACACCACTAACAAGTTAATAATAAAGGGATAAAAATACAGATATCTTTATCCTGGTTTGCTTGAAACTTAAAGCTACTCCAGTCCATCCACCAAGGTGATTTTGCCTTAAACACAAGGATGTAATCCACTATAATTAACAGATTACAATAGTCACAAAGAATAATCTTCCTTGTCTTCTCAAGGATCCAACTATACCCTAGTCTCCTTAAGGACTCACAAAGAACAACCTTCTTTGTCTTCTCAAGGATAACCTCCTCAAGGAATCAAACAAACAGTTTGAATAATATATTGTGTCTTGCAAGATGCTTTTATACAAGCAGCTTTTAAACAAATGAATAACCAAACACTTAAAGAAAAATTGTGTACAAACAAATGATAGCTTTTCACAAAGAAATAGACTTGTCAAAATATTGTGTCATCGGAGTTTTCTTCAAGTCTCCAAGTCTCACTTGTATAGCATAAGAAGAAGATCGTTGGAGGGCAGAAAGGAAAAAGCTCATAGAGCGGTTGTCCATTGTTGGATGGGAGAGGAGTGATATTGCATATTGTCCTACACCCACAAAATCAGTGACAAGTGTGATGTATAGTACTGTCCTTGCCCACAAAATCAGGTAGTGGAAAGGATGTTCGATTTGTCTTATGTATTATTTGATCATATTCCCGTTTGATCTTATCTTCAAGTTCATTGGCTTCTGGTGAAAGTTTATGAAGCATGAAATGAATAAACATAAAGTTGGATTCAGAAACTTTAGAATCTTTAGTTAGAACCTTGATAGCGTCAGTAGTCTGGCTTGTGATCTTTAGTATCTTCAAAATCTTCAGAGTTTTAGAATCTTTAGTCAAAACCTTGATAACTTCAATCGTCTGGCTTGAGATCTTCATAATCTTCAGCAAAATAACACAACTTTAGAAGCTTGCCATTCTTCAGAAGTTTGGTGATCAGAGTCGCGTCCAGAAGCATGAGCTGAGAGAACTTTACAACAATAATATAGTGTCTCCTTAGAAGCTTCTTAGGAGTGAATCAGCACAGAAGCAGAAAGATCATTGCAGCAACAATATTAAACATCTTTCAGAACTTCTAATAGCTTCCGCAGAAGCGGATTTGGAACACATTGTTCAGAAATTGATGACGATGCACGTCATATATTCAGAACCAGAACTGACTGTTAAAGTTACACAATAACAAACCATTAGGGTACCAAAACTGTTCTCACACAAATACAATATTGTTATCATCAAAACTCAAGGTATAGATGCAGAACCAAATCTTGTTCTAACAATCTCCCCCTTTTTGATGATGACAAAACATGTATTTTGATGAATAGTTTTGTACAAGGTAATCATTGAAGAATACATCTTACAAAAGCACAAAGCTCACCCTGAGATGTATAATCCTACAAAGATAAAATCAGAATGAAAGAACACTTTCCTGATTAACCTTTTTGAAGTACCAAAGTAAATTTTCAGTCAGAATCTGGTTTATCTTCAGAAGTTGATTGATGTTGTCCATAACACTGGTTTGTTAACATCAACATTCTAATAAGCTTCACTTCATAAGCTTTTTTGAGTTCCTTTGAAGATGCTTTAGAGCTGGTTATCTTCTTTGAAGAAACTTGACTTTCAAGTCTAATTACTATAGAGGAAGCTCTTCCTTATAGCTGGATGCCAATGCCACAGTTTTCAGAAAGAACTTTCAGAAGTACTTTGATTTCTAAGTACTCAATGTTCTAGGTTCATAACATTAGTTCCTTGAATCTTGTTCTCAATCATCAACATGAAGGTTGTGTAGACTCAGATAAAGGACCATTCCATCAGAAACTGGTAACTTGTATTCTGATCTTTGAAACTTAATAAGAACTTTTCATGTTTGATTATAACCATTTTGATTTTTGAAATATAACCCTGCAAATCATTTAACAAACTATTCTTTGAAGAGTTGTTAGTAGAAGACATTAGTCAATGTTTGGGTTCTTACTTAAGGAATTTAGGTATATCAAAATAACTACGAATCTTCCCCTTAGATATGTTTCTCCCCCTTTGTCATCAATCAAAAAGACAAAATAATAAAATAAATAAAGAGAAACAAAAAGATTTTCATTGATAAGACAAAAGGCAGAGAAGATACAAGTAGTATTTAAAAAAATAAAGGGTTAGAGGTTCTGAGGAGGAGGCGGAGGAAGTTTGGATAGAGTTAGTTGAAACATCAAGTGTTGTTTGTCCAGACGTTCTTTTATCAGCACATTATCAGCTTTGGTTTCCTCAATGGTCTTCAGAAGTCCAACATGAATCTCTTCAGATGAAGTTCCAGCAGAAGATTGAGAAACAGAAACTCCAACTTGTTAAGTTTCAGAGACAATAATTTGAACAACAACTTCTTCCATTACGCAATCCTAATGTCCAAATACAACTATAGGATCCTGAACGGCCACAGCTTCCTGAACAACAACTTCTTCTACAGCTTCTGGACTAACTTCCTTGACCTCTGGAGCAGGAAGACATAACTATGAGTTCCGTAACTTCCAGATTTCCATTAAGGGAATAAACCCAGAAAGGAAGTTTCTTTCAGAAACTTTGTACCCAAAATTCTTCAGCCTAGAGATCTTGGAATTTATCCATCATTTGTAAGCTTCCCAAGCAGAATCACTCTCAGCAGGATTTGCTGAAGAACGAATGATTGTCATTGCTTCATGTAAACGGCTTATGGATTCTGATTCAAACTTCCTCAGAATCTTACCAATGTTGGGAGAGGGTTTTGGTGGTTTGGGGTAGCTAACCGTGAGATCAATTTTTGATTCATCAAAGTCATGACCAAAAACCGATGGAGTAGTGATGAGAGGTGATTCAGGGTCAGAGAGGGTTGGTTCAGGTTCGTAATTGAACATACCTTCAAGAGTGCCTTCAGACATATGGCCATCAGAAACTCTTGAAGGGGATGTTCTGGGAGTTGCGAATTTTGGATTTGTTGGTTTGGGAGAAGAAACAAATGGTGGTGGAGTGGGTGGAATTTATAATTGTGAAGGAGATGGTGGTACTGGTATCTGTTATTGTTGTTGTAACAAAGTTTTAGAAACTTGAGGAGTTTCTGTAGCAAGTTGTATAATGGGTAATTTAAGAGGTGGTGGAAGTAAAATAGGTTCATAAATAATGGGATTACTAGCTTCAGAGGTTTTGGAAATGACTGGAATGGGTTGAGAAGTAGGAGGAGGTTGGATTGGTAAGATCCTTTCAGAAATCACAAAATTAGGAGTAATCAGAGTGCTAGCTTCAAGAAGCTTACCAGATGCAGTGTCAGAAGTTTTTGAAAAGTGCTGGACAACTCCAGAAGTATCCTTCAGAAGCATGGATTTTTGGCGCTCACTGAGAGGCACCTCGTCTTCATCCAAAAAGACATCATCTTTCTTCTTCTTTTTCTGAGGCCTTGAAGATCCTTCTCCTCTAGATTCATTCTTCCACTTCCCATGAACATCTGGATATGTTTCAAGTAGATTGAAGGGATCCACCAATGAATCAATTCTATCCTTATGACAGCTTGCCAGATAGTACTATAGAACCTCTGAAGGATCAATTTAAGTGAAGATAGGAAAGTTGTCTACTAGAGTTCTCATTCCAATGATATCATCCCTAGAAGGAATGAAATATGGTCGAACAATCCTAGAAATGAGACTAATGCTCTTCAGATTCTTCCCCCAGAATACCTTTCTAGCATCCTTCACAAATTCATCGGTCAAGCCACTGAGCAGAAGGTCATCTACCAGGCCATTCTCAACAAGAATGTCAGAAATCAACCTTCCATTGGGAATGAACTTGCTTTTGTTCTTCTTCGAAGATCCACCAAGAATCCCTCATGAATTTGAACAAGATGGAGGGAAGTCCCAACTTGAGACCCTTCTCTAGAAAGAACACCATGAATTTCTGATATGTGTTAACATATTCAGAACTGTTGGTGCTAGGTTTGTGATGAATGCAACCAAGAATGATTTTGAACAAAACTCTCAGGTTGTTTGTCAAGTCCTAAACACTTGGACCTTTATCATCCTCGAGATTGGTTCTAACTTTGAAGATGACAAGAGCAATAACAACTTCTCTTTTAGCATTGATCTTGGCACTGTGAATTCTTTTGCCTTTTCCATTGTGAGAGATTAAATCAGCAATTGATTTCTCAGTTATGATAATCTTCTTGTTCATGAGTTAGGAAGTTATTGTTTCCTTTTCAGCAGTGGCATGCACCCAAAACTTCTTCACCAAAACAGGATACACAGGGCCAGTTAGTCTCTCAAAGAAGGATTTCCAACCTTGAAGTTCCAAGGTTTCAGAGAAATCAAAACTGTTGTCTTTCAAGTTCTTGAAGTCTACAATAGTTTCACATAACACCATTGACTCGTTGACAGGAGTGTGTAGAGTTAATTATGGTATTCCTTCCATGATGAGATTGTTTTCATCAGCCATGGAGCGATTGAGAGAGAGTTGTTGTTGAATCAGTTGTTGTTGAGCAGACATTGATGAAGACGAAGGAGATGAAGAATAGTTGTAGAGAGGGGTGTTTTAGGTTTGAAAGAAGAAAGTGTGGGAGTATTGTACGCGTCGTGTGAAAATGTGAGTGAAGTGGGTTTATATAAATTTTTTGCAATGATGAAAAGATGGGAATACGAAGTTATAAGGGGAAGCGTAAGAGTTTAACCTAATTCTAAGAATTACGAAACCCAATGTGTCACGCTTTTATCACGCATGCTCAAAAAGTGAGACAACTGTCACCACTTAAAGCTACATGAAGTCAAATGATATGACAACCATTTAATGCAACGACTGTTCAGAATCAGGAAGACAAATCGATAAGATTTCTTATGATCAGAGCCTTTCTGGTTCATAAAAACTTCCTTACTTCAGAAAGCTCATGTTTCAGAGTCAACAAAAACATTCTCAGAATCTAATCTAGAGTTCTGAAGATTTAAATATTCTGAAATACATATTTTCATTCTAGACATAAATCCATAAATAAGTTTTTCAGAATGAACACGAATCTATCTTCAGCGAGGGGTTTTGTAAGGATATCAACCCATTAATTGTCTATATCAACAAATTTTAGATGAAAAATACCCTTCTGAACACAGTCACGTAAAAATGATGTTTAATTTCAATATGCTTAGCTCTAAAGTGCAAGATAGGATTCTTAGATAAACAAATAACAGAAGTATTATCATAGAGAATATGAATGTTACTCTTAGATATCTAATAATCTTCCAATTGACTCTTCATCTAGACTATCTGAGTACTTCATCCAGAAGCTGCAATATATTCAACTTTGGCTGTTGAAAGCGCAATTGTTGATTGTCTCTTGTTGGACCATGAGATCAGGTTATCTCCCAGAAATTGGCAACTTCTAGAAGTACTTTTCCTTTCTATTTTGTCTCCAACATAGTCAGTATCACAATAGCCTACTAAATTATATTCACTTGATTTTCTATAAAACAAACCAAGATTAGTAGTAACTTTCAGATACCTAAAGATTCTCTTAACAACAGTTAAGTAGGTTTCCCTACGATCTGATTGGAAGCGAGCACATAAGCAGACACTGAATAAGATATCAGGTCTAGAAGCGATTAGATATAAAGGGAACCTGTCATACCTCTGAAAAGCTTCTGATTTACCTTACTGCTTACCTCTTCTTTCTCCATAATACATGTAGGATGCATTGGAGTATTTGCTTGCTTACATTCTGATAAGTTAAATTTCTTCAGAAGTTCCTTTGTATATTTGCTTTGATGAATGTACGTTCCTTCTGAGTGTTGATCAATTTGGATTCCCAAAAAGAACTTGAGTTCTCCCATTAGACTTATTTCAAATTCTTCCTGCATTGACTTAACAAAATCCTTGACAACGACACATTAGCAGAACCAAAAATAATATCATCAACATAAATTTGCACAACTAGAATATCATTCTTAAAGGTTTTGTAAAAAAGTGTTATGTCCACTTTCCCTTTTGTAAAATTATTTTCCAAAAGGAAGTTACTTAGTCTTTCATACTAAGCTCTGAGATCTTGCTTCAGACCACATAACGATTTTTTCAGTTTAAAAACAAAGTCAGGATTTTGAGAACTTTCAAAACCAGGAGGTTGATGCACATATACTTCTTAAGAAATATATCCATTTAAAAATGCACTCTTAACATCCATCTGATAAAGGATAATGTTATGATTGATTGCAAATGAAATTAAAAGACGAATAAACTCTAACTTGGCAACTAGACCAAAGGTTTCTATATAGTTTATACCTTCTTGCTAACTATAACCTTGTGCTACTAGTCGAGCCTTGTTTCTGACAACCTCGCCTTTCTCATTTAGCTTGTTTCTAAAGACCCATCTGGTTCCAATGACATGGAAACCCTGTGGTTTCTGAATAAGATCCTAGACGTCGTTTCTGGTGAATTGATTCAGTTCTTCTTGCACAGCCAGAATCCCTTCATTATCCAGAAAATCTTCATCAATAGATGTGGGTTCTATCAGATATACCAAACCTATAAGAGTCTCTTCAGAAGGTTTGAATGAAGATCTTCTTCTGATTGGAGCATTTTTATCTCCCAGAATTAGTTCTTCAGAGTAATAGGTTCTTGATCTACTCTTCTTCTGATGAGTCGAATCAACGATAGCTTCTGGTTGAGTTTTTTCCAGATTCTTTAGCTTTACCTTTTGAGTCTTTTTCTCCAGAATCAGTACCCTTGGATTTTGAAAGATTGATCTTCAGATCTGCGAATTTCTCAACTAGCTTTGACTTTTCAGGGTCAAGCTTATCCTTGAATCTAATATGAATTGATTCCTCAACAAGTCGTGTTTCTGTGTTAAAGATTATGTAGCATTTAAAACGTTCAGAATATCCTAACAATAAACACTTTTGTGATTTAGAATCAAACTTGCCAAGATTCTCTTTAGTGTTCAACATAAAATATTCGCATCCAAAAGGGTGAAAGTAAGAAATGTTGGGCTTTATGTTCTTACATAATTCATAAGGAGTCTTACCCAGAATAGGTCTGATAGAAATCATGTTCTGAATCTAACAAGCTATGTTAACTGCTTCTTCCCAAAAATGCTTAGCCATATCAATTTCTTGGATCATTGTACGAGCCGTTTATTGCAAAGTCCTATTCTTCCTTTCTACAACTCTATTTCATTGTCGAGTTCTTGGACAAGAGAAATCATGGGAAATACCATTCGAATCAAAAATATTTTCAAAATGTTTATTTTCAAATTCGCCACCATGACCACTTCTGACTTTGACTATTTTGTAGTTAATTTCTGTTTGCACTAGTGAGCAGAAGGTAGAAAACACAGAGTGTGACTCATCCTTGTGTTTCAAGAACTTTACCCATATCCAACGACTGTAGTCATCAACTATGACCAATCCATACTTCTTTCCATTGATAGAGGCAGTTTTCGTTGGTCCAAATAAATCAATGTGCAGAAGCTCTAACAGTCTAGAGGTAGAAACAATAGTTTTCGCTTTGAAGGATGTTTTAGAAAACTTGCCTTTTTGACATGCTTCACAAAGAGCATCTGAAGTGAACTTCAGGTTTGGTAGACCTCTGACTAATCAAAGCTTATTTAGCTGATAAATCCTTCTCATGCTAACATGGCCCAAACTTCTATGCCATACCCATTGCTCCTTATAACACACATTAGACATTTTACATTTTGATCTTCAAGATCAGAAAGTCTAATTTTATAAATGTTGTTCTTTCTCTTTCCGTTAAAAAGGATTGTACCATCTTTCTATTGACATCCTTGCAAGACTTTTGATTAAAAATGATATCATAACCATCATCACTAAGTTGACTAATAGACAAAAGGTTATGCATCAGACCATCAACTAAAAGAACATTACTAATAGAAGGAAGTTTATCGTTACCAATAGTTCTAGAGCCAATGATCTTTCCTTTATGGTTTTCTCCGAAACCAACAAAGCGTCCAAGCTTAAGTTCCAAATCTTGGAACATAGAACTTCTGCCTGTCATGCGTCGCAAGTATCCACTTTCTAGGTACCATGACTGGTGTTTCAACTGAGCTGCTAAGGATGTATGCAACATAAATTATTTTATCCTTAGGTACCCACTCTTTTGGGTCCTCTCTTGTTAGTTTTCCCAGAGTTTCTTACAACCTTAGGCCTTTTAGCTTAAGGATAATCATAGGGAATTTGTGCATGATACTTAGGTTTCAGAACTGAGTTCTTATCCTTTGTATGTTTATGTGTCTATGCAGAAATATCAAGCTCAGTGCCAGTAGACACAAAATACACATAGAGAGGTTTTGGTTTTAGCTTTAGACTTTCATCAGGTTTTATAGTTTATCTACAATATAAACCTTTCTTGCCATTTCTGCTAATTCCATAGATCAAGGAAGCCATATTGCTTCTATCTATGCTTTTAGTTAGAAAATACTGGAATGCTCTTGTTGGTGTAAGCCCTAGAGGCCAATACTTTTGGCACTTGTATCGAATTATTTATTAATAATAAAAGGCTTTTTTCTTTATTATGTTTGTTTAATAAAGTCCCTAGAATTGCTAGTTCGTTTAATGTCTCAAGTGTGACTTAATCATGAGATCCCATTAAACATAATGACATTATTCTTAAAGTATCTGTAGTCGAGCTTTGTTGTGAAGTGGGATAACATTAAAACATTAATACTATTATGTATATAGACTGATGATCACATCTCATGGATCATGGATAAGGAGTTATCAAGTCTTAAACATAGGTATGACTATTATGAGTAATATTTATACTGGATTGACCCGCTATGGGAATACTATATAGAATATTATGCAAAGTGTCATAAGTTATTCTCATGGTGATAATGGTGTATACCACCCTTCGACCTGAAACCACTATGGACCCTAGATGTAGA
The DNA here is from genome assembly GCF_024323335.1 of Lathyrus oleraceus. Taxonomy (NCBI): domain Eukaryota; kingdom Viridiplantae; phylum Streptophyta; class Magnoliopsida; order Fabales; family Fabaceae; genus Lathyrus; species Lathyrus oleraceus. The sequence goes on from NC_066582.1 coordinate 52,129,073, forward strand.
GTCGAGTGCTTTATTACAAATGAAACATTATCCGTAACTGGATGACCATAAAGACAGTTGATGGGTACTCCACGAAGCATGTTGAGGGACATGAGTGACCTAGATGGAATTTTCCCATCCTGTGTAATAAGATAAATGTCCAAGGGCCCAATATTGAACGGGACAAGGATGACACGATCTATGCCTTGTGTTCAATATAGACATAAGGGAAAAGGGGTAATTGTACACATAAGTATTATCATAAAAGGATTTGTCATATCACATGATATTTTCGTGTCTTGGGTAGCAATGATGTGTTGCTAGATACCGCTCACTATTTATTATATTAAATACGTGATTTAATATAATTACCAATGTCGCGAAAACCTACAGGGTCACACACAAAAGGACGGATTGATGAGAGATAAAGTAAATAAGGAACACCATAAGATACGGTGCACTTAAGTGAATTATAGAACATTGTAAGGTACGGTGCCTTAAGTAGAATACGAAACAAGAGGTAACAATTTCTATCACTGATCATGCCCATTCGTAAGGATCACTAAAGGAGAAAATTTTTAATTTCCGCCGCATTTTGGATCGCAATTCTCCTTCAGCTCTATCATATCTAATGACATAATCAGTACCAGAAGCTTCTGAGATTATTTCCTCCTCTAGTTTTGAAAATTTTCTTTTCAAAGCAGAGTTGTTCCTTTCTAAAGAAAATACTTTTTCATTTAGAGAGGAAATACATTTATCAATATCACTCCGAGTTTCAGAGGTAACTACTTGGAGTTGTTTAAGGTCCTTGTATTTATTTTGAAGACTCTGTTACTTTTCCAGCATTTCAGAGAGACATGATTCAATATCAAAACAAGATAGGTTACAAAGTACCTCTTCATAATCAGAGTCGGATTCTGATTCTGATAATACCTTATTTTCTGGTTCTTCAGAACCTTTGGGATCATCTGTAGTTGCCATCAGTGCAACATTGGCTTTTTCTTCGTCAGAATCTTCTTCTTCGGATTTTGAGTCATCCCATGTGGCCATCAACCCCTTCTTGCCTTTGGAAAAACTCTTTTTAGGCCTTCTGTCTGTTTTCAGCTTAGGACAATCATATTTGTAGTGGTCTGACTCCTTGGTTCGAAGAAGATAACTTCTTTTCCAAAACCTTACTTCTTTTGTCCAGACGAAGAATCAAAACGACCAACAGTCCTTCTGGCTCCTCTAAACTTTCCTAGACCATTTTGTCTGTGCTTCCAAAGTCTGTTGACTCTCTTTGAAATTAGAGATAACTCATCATCATCTTCTGAGTCTTCATCAGATCCTTCTGATTCTTCCTCATTTTAATAGGCTCTTGTCTTCTCAGGCTTCGACTTTAGGGCAACTGATTTACCTCTCTTACGAGGTTCATCTTCTTTAAGCTCAACCTCGTGGCTTCTTAAAGAACTAACAAGTTCTTCGAGACTGATATTGTTAAGTGTAACACCCTTGTAAAATACCCCAAATTATTATAATTAAAATAACAATATATTCATCAGAGTAATTATGCCCCGAAGGGTGTCACACAATCATTTAACAAAATTATCAAGCCTCCTGTCATGCCCATTTACTTAAATCAAAATAAGGTTCTTTTGCATAATTCGCAGCGGAATATGTCAACATCAATGTAAAACATGTAACACCATACATGTAAATCATTCAACAACCAATATCAATTTAATTAAAACATCCCCTCCCGATGTTACATCTATCAGAGCATGACCCATAAGAACTACTCTAGACTCCACGCATTAGCTTCTACTCAACTCATTTCTCATTACCTGAAAAATAGGCGTAAGGGTGAGTTCCTCAATCAATATAATAAGCATTATAGAGCAACATGTAATGCCAAGTAATTAACACATTAATTCACCCTAATTAGACTACGCATTCAGCAACAGTAATATCCATTCAAACATCATAATCAACAGTACAAATCTCCATCATATTCAATCATTAACAACACAACACACCACACACATATGATACTGGAATACATCCATTCATATCATATGCCATACATTCATTATGCAATGAGACTCTATGCATGCGGTACCGACTATTTGTGAACATATAGTTCAACCTCACCGTCCAAATCCAGGCACGGCTACCAAGCTCACTAGTCCCACTCATTTGAGACATAGTGACTCACTCACTAATTCCTCACCATGGGAATTAGCTACCACCCCAAATGGGCCATGAAATGCACGCTACTCACCTAGCATGCAAACAATCAACAACAGTCCAAAATGACTAAACTCACTAATTCCTCACCATGGGAATTAGCTACCACCCGAAGGCCACAATATGCATGCTAATCACCTAGCAATGCAACATCAACAATAATCAAGAATAGACACATGCTCACACTCTAAGCCATAATACAGTCTATTCACAAACGTATACATTCACATCATCAAGTATACCATCACACATTATCAACATAATTAATCACAAAAGCACATCATATCATGCCACATAATCAACCACAGTATTAGCCTGCTCTACTAATACCTATACCACTCAAAACAACGGGAAATGATCCCTACAACATCATATCTCAGCTAAGTACATCACTCAGCCTAAACAACCAAGAACTGCACAACAACAGTTCAGGAAAAATCCCAACTCTGCCCATACGCGCACTGTCCATGCCATACGCGTATTGCCCAAACCTGGCCAACTCCATACGCGTAATGCCTACTCTCTTACGCGTATTGCGCATTTCCTCGCCCAACTCATACGCGTACCACCTATCCCATACGCGTACGCTACGCGTAACAACTTCCCATTACGCGTACCAACAGAGACCAATTCACGTTCAAAATGCCATCTTTTCCACCCATACGCGTAAGGCTTCCCTCCATACGCGTACCAACACCTCATACGCGTATTGCCTAGTGCCATACGCGTATGACCAGAGACCAGAGCTCTCAGATCTGCAATGGCTTTCTCTGCTACGAGATCTACCCAATTCAACCTTCTACAGTCCAAATTTCACACACAATTCATTCATATCATCTAACACGAATCATACACTTTCGATTTCACAAATTTCTAACCTTTCTACCTCTAATTCCTACGAATTTCGTCAATTATAACCCAAATTTTCGTTCATCTCCAAAGTTCACAAATTCAACATATATCATCCAATCAGAGGTAAAACAATGGTCTATTACTACCCAGTACATATCATCCCATAATACCCGTTAATCGATGATAAACCCCCCTTACCTGAGTTAATCCGGCAGCCTCTGAGCTCCAAGCTTCTCCTTCCTTCAACCTTCGTTCTCTGGTTCTCTTTTTGCCTTTTCTGCCTCTTTTCCCCTTTCACGTGAAAACCTTTTTCCAAAAAAATTGGGACTTTTTATTATTCCAACTTATATACTCCAATAAATAATTATCCCAATAATTATTATTCCAAAATAATAATAAAATAATAATAATCCAAACTTCCAATTATTCATTTAAATTAATAAATAAAATATTAATTTAAATTAAATAATTAGCTTAGTTCAATTGGGGTGTTACAACTCTCCCCCACTAAAAGAGTTTTCGTCCTCGAAAACATACCTCAATCGAACAACTCCGGATAAGCCTCCTTCATCTGGCTCTCCAGTTCCCAAGTCACATTGCCACCTGCTGGTCCTCCCCAAGCTACCTTCACCAAGGCAATCTCTTTACCCCGCAACTGCTTCAACTCTCGATCCTCGATCCTCATAGGTGATGTCTCAACAGTCAGGTTATCTCTCACCTGTACATCATCTATTTGGACTACATGCGACGGATCATGAATGTATCTCCTCAACTGAGACACATGGAAAACATCATGCAAATTCGCAAGTGACGGCGGTAAAGCGATACGATAGGCTACTTCCCCTATCCTCTCCAAAATCTGATAAGGACCAATAAATCGAGGTGTCAACTTCTTCGACTTCAAGGCTCGACCAACACCAGTTATCGGAGTAACACGAAGAAACACATGATCTCCCTCTTGGAATTCAAGTGATTTCCTCCTCTTATCATGATAACTCTTCTGACGACTCTGAGTAATTCTCATCTTATCCTGAATCATCTTAATCTTTTCAGTAGTTTGTTGAACAATCTCCGGTCCAACCACCGCACCCTCACCGGACTCATACCAACATAAAGGTGTCCGACATCTCCTACCATACAAAGCTTCAAACGGTGCCATACCAATACTCGAATGAAAACTATTGTTGTAGGTGAACTCAATCAAAGGCAAATAACAATCCCAAGCACCTCCTTTTTCTAAAACACAAGCTCTCAAAAGATCCTCTAATGACTGAATCGTCCTCTCAGTCTGACCATCAGTTTGCGGATGATATGCAGAACTCAATCTCAGCTTAGTTCCCAAAGCCCTCTGCAAACCTTCCCAGAACTTTGATGTAAATCTAGGATCTCTGTCCGAAACAATACTCGACGGAATACCATGCAAACTTACAATCTTCTCAATATACAACTCGGCTAGCCTCTCTAACGGATAATCCATTCTGATCGGAATGAAATGAGCCGACTTCGTCAATCTATCCACAATCACCCAAATAGCCTCAAAATTCTTACTTGTCCTCGGCAAACCAGAAACAAAATCCATACTGATACTATCCCACTTCCACTCTGGAATAGCCAACGGTTGCATTAGCCCAGACGGCTTCTGATGCTCAATCTTCGACTTCTGACAAGTCAAACAAGAATAAACAAAACTCGCAATTTCTCTTTTCATTCCCGGCCACCAAAATAACTTCTTCAAATCATGATACATCTTCGTAGCTCCAGGATGAATACTCAAGCCACTACGATGTCCTTCTTCCAGAATACTCTTCTTAAGTTCAGTAACATCCGGAATACACACCCGACTACCAAATTTCAAAATACCATTCTCATCAACTCTGAATTCACCACCTTGACCTTGATTCACTAACGTCAACTTATCAACCAAAAGCATATCGGATTTCTGACCCTCTCTGATCTCGTCCAGAATACCACTTGTTAACTTCAACATTCCCAATTTAACACTATTGTGAGTACTCTCACACACCAAACTCAAGTCTCTAAACTGCTCAATTAAATCCAATTCCTTAACCATTAACATAGACATATGCAATGATTTCCGACTCAATGCGTCAGCCACAACGTTTGCTTTACCCGGATGGTAATTCAAACCAAAATCATAATCCTTCAGAAATTCTAACCATCTCCTCTGTCTCATATTCAGCTCTCTCTGATCAAACAAATACTTCAAACTTTTATGGTCACTGAAAACTTCAAATCTTGATCCGTACAAATAATGCCTCCACAACTTCAGAACAAAAACCACAGCTGCCAACTCTAAATCATGTGTCGGATAGTTCCTCTCATGAACCCTTAGTTGTCTCGAAGCATAAGCTATAACCTGCTTATTCTGCATCAACACACCGCCTAAACCCAACAATGAAGCATCACAATAAACCTCAAATGGTTCTGACGAACTCGGTAAAATCAGAATAGGAGCAGTAGTTAACCTTCTCTTTAACTCTTGGAAACCTTCTTCACATTTCGAATCCCAAACAAACGCTTGCCCCTTCCTCGTCAACATCGTCAGCGGTAATGCCAACTTAGAAAATCCCTCAATGAACTTCCTATAATAACCAGCCAAACCAAGGAAACTTCGAATCTCAGCAACAGACTTCGGAGCTTCCCACTTCGACACCGCTTCTATCTTAGAAGGATCAACAGCAACACCACCTCTGGAAATCACATGACCGAGAAAACTAACCTCTTCTAACCAAAATTCACACTTTGACAGTTTAGCAAATAACTTCTTTTCTCGCAGAACTCCTAAAACCACTCTCAAATGCTCAGCATGCTCTTCTTCAGATTTAGAATACACCAAAATGTCATCAATAAACACCACAACAAACTGATCTAGGTACGGATGGAAAATCCTATTCATATACTCCATAAATACTCCAGGTGCATTAGTCACACCGAAAGGCATTACAGAATACTCATAATGTCCATACCTTGTTCTGAAAGCAGTCTTCTGAATATCTTCAGTTTTCACACGGATCTGATGATACCCAGATCTCAAGTCTATCTTGCTGAACACACTTGCACCAACCAACTGATCCATCAAATCATCAATCCTCGGTAAAGGATACCGATTCTTGATCGTCACTTTGTTCAGTTGCCTGTAGTCCACACACAACCTCATAGTACCTTCCTTCTTCTTAACCAACAACACTGGTGCACCCCAAGGTGACACGCTCGGACGAATAAATTTCTTATCCAACAGATCTTCCAACTGACTCTTCAATTCAGCTAACTCAACAGCAGACATACGGTACGGAGCCATCGATATCGGTCTAGTACCAGGTACCAATTCAATCGAGAACTCGACTTCACGCTCTGGCGGTAATTCATTCACTTCTTCCGGAAACACATCAGGAAAATCACACACCACAGCGAGATCGCCAATCACCAGTTTATCTTTAGCTTCCAAAGTCGCTAACAGCATAAACAACTCTGCCCCATCTGCTACTTCCTCATTCACCTGCCTTGCAGATAGAAATAAACTCTTTCCTTCCTCAATCTCAGGAAATATCACAGTCTTATCAAAACAATTGATAGAAACCCGGTTAAACACCAACCAGTTCATACCCAGAATAACATCGATTTGCACTAATGGAAGGCACACAAGGTCTATCCCAAAATCCCTACCAAAAATACTCAAAGGGCAACTCAGACAAACAGAAGTAGTAGTCACTGAACCCTTCGCAGGAGTATCAATCACCATACTTCCATGCATCTCAGATATCTCTAACTTAAGCTTCACAGCACAATCCAAAGATATAAAAGAATGAGTCGCACCTGTGTCAATAATAGCTATAAGAGGAAAGCCATCAATATAACACGTACCTCTGATCAAACGATCATCTGCAGAAGTCTCAGAACCTGATAGAGCAAAAACTTTGCCTCCTGACTGATTCTCTTTCTTTGGCTTCGGACACTGTGGACTGATATGACCCACCTCTCCACAGTTGAAGCAAGTCACGGTCTTCAACCGGCAATCTGCAGCCAAATGACCACCTCTTCCACATTTGAAACACTTCTTCTCATTACTGGTACACTCATGGATACGATGTCCAGCCTGACCACATCTGTAACACTTAACAGGAGCACTAGAATCTCCCCCACTAGGCCTCTTCGTCCCACTCTGTCTCTGGAAACCTTTGCCAGCTGCATACGGTTTCCCACGATCGATCTGATTCTTACCTTTCCTATCAACCCTTTGCTGATAGCTCTCTGCTCTAGCCTTGGAATCCTGTTCAAATATTCTGCAACAGTCAACCAAATCAGAAAACACTCTGATTCGCTGATATCCAATTGCCTGCTTGATCTCGGGGCGCAACCCGTTCTCAAACTTCACACACTTAGAAAATTCTCCAGCAGCCTCAGCATAGGGAGTATAATACTTCGACAGCTCTGTGAACTTAGCAGCATACTCCGTAACAGACCTGTTACCCTGCTTCAATTCCAAGAACTCTATCTCTTTCTTTCCTCTGACATCCTCTGGAAAGTACTTCCTCAGAAATCTCTCTCTGAACACTGCCCAAGTAATCTCAGTATCTCCAGCAGTTTCCAACTCAGTGCGGGTAGCAACCCACCAATCATCAGCTTCTTCTGACAGCATATGTGTACCGAACCTGACCTTCTGGTTATCAGCACACTCAGTTACTCTGAAGATCCTCTCTATTTCCTTCAACCATTTCTGAGCACCATCTGGATCGTATGCTCCCTTGAACATTGGAGGATTGTTCTTCTGGAACTCACTCAACTGACGAGCAGCTCCCATTCCCATAACATTCGGATTTCCTCCAAGTACTCCAGCTAGCATACCCAGAGCCTCAGCAATTGCAGCATCATCTCTACCTCTTCCAGCCATCTCTATTCTGAAACCCAAACAAGCTAAACAAATAAGTACTGATAGGGTTACACAACACCTATCCCGTACAGGGGAAACAGAATAATTACGACTCGACACGACCGACTATGCTCTGATACCACTAATGTAACACCCTTGTAAAATACCCCAAATTATTATAATTAAAATAACAATATATTCATCAGAGTAATTATGCCCCGAAGGGTGTCACACAATCATTTAACAAAATTATCAAGCCTCCTGTCATGCCCATTTACTTAAATCAAAATAAGGTTCTTTTGCATAATTCGCAGCGGAATATGTCAACATCAATGTAAAACATGTAACACCATACATGTAAATCATTCAACAACCAATATCAATTTAATTAAAACATCCCCTCCCGATGTTACATCTATCAGAGCATGACCCATAAGAACTACTCTAGACTCCACGCATTAGCTTCTACTCAACTCATTTCTCGTTACCTGAAAAATAGGCGTAAGGGTGAGTTCCTCAATCAATATAATAAGCATTATAGAGCAACATGTAATGCCAAGTAATTAACACATTAATTCACCCTAATTAGACTACGCATTCAGCAACAGTAATATCCATTCAAACATCATAATCAACAGTACAAATCTCCATCATATTCAATCATTAACAACACAACACACCACACACATATGATACTGGAATACATCCATTCATATCATATGCCATACATTCATTATGCAATGAGACTCTATGCATGCGGTACCGACTATTTGTGAACATATAGTTCAACCTCACCGTCCAAATCCAGGCACGGCTACCAAGCTCACTAGTCCCACTCATTTGAGACATAGTGACTCACTCACTAATTCCTCACCATGGGAATTAGCTACCACCCCAAATGGGCCATGAAATGCACGCTACTCACCTAGCATGCAAACAATCAACAACAGTCCAAAATGACTAAACTCACTAATTCCTCACCATGGGAATTAGCTACCACCCGAAGGCCACAATATGCATGCTAATCACCTAGCAATGCAACATCAACAATAATCAAGAATAGACACATGCTCACACTCTAAGCCATAATACAGTCTATTCACAAACGTATACATTCACATCATCAAGTATACCATCACACATTATCAACATAATTAATCACAAAAGCACATCATATCATGCCACATAATCAACCACAGTATTAGCCCGCTCTACTAATACCTATACCACTCAAAACAACGGGAAATGATCCCTACAACATCATATCTCAGCTAAGTACATCACTCAGCCTAAACAACCAAGAACTGCACAACAACAGTTCAGGAAAAATCCCAACTCTGCCCATACGCGCACTGTCCATGCCATACGCGTATTGCCCAAACCTGGCCAACTCCATACGCGTAATGCCTACTCTCTTACGCGTATTGCGCATTTCCTCGCCCAACTCATACGCGTACCACCTATCCCATACGCGTACGCTACGCGTAACAACTTCCCATTACGCGTACCAACAGAGACCAATTCACGTTCAAAATGCCATCTTTTCCACCCATACGCGTAAGGCTTCCCCCCATACGCGTACCAACACCTCATACGCGTATTGCCTAGTGCCATACGCGTATGACCAGAGACCAGAGCTCTCAGATCTGCAATGGCTTTCTCTGCTACGAGATCTACCCAATTCAACCTTCTACAGTCCAAATTTCACACACAATTCATTCATATCATCTAACACGAATCATACACTTTCGATTTCACAAATTTCTAACCTTTCTACCTCTAATTCCTACGAATTTCGTCAATTATAACCCAAATTTTCGTTCATCTCCAAAGTTCACAAATTCAACATATATCATCCAATCAGAGGTAAAACAATGGTCTATTACTACCCAGTACATATCATCCCATAATACCCGTTAATCGATGATAAACCCCCCTTACCTGAGTTAATCCGGCAGCCTCTGAGCTCCAAGCTTCTCCTTCCTTCAACCTTCGTTCTCTGGTTCTCTTTTTGCCCTTTCTGCCTCTTTTCCCCTTTCACGTGAAAACCTTTTTCCAAAAAAATTGGGACTTTTTATTATTCCAACTTATATACTCCAATAAATAATTATCCCAATAATTATTATTCCAAAATAATAATAAAATAATAATAATCCAAACTTCTAATTATTCAATTAAATTAATAAATAAAATATTAATTTAAATTAAATAATTAGCTTAGTTCAATTGGGGTGTTACATTAAGATCCTTTGCCAGCTTCAAGGCAGTTTCCATAGGTCTCCATTTTTTGGGAAGAATTCTGATAATCTTCTTAACATGGTCAGCTGTAGAGTATCCTTTGTCCAGAACTTCCAGTCCTTCAACAATCATCTGAAACCTTGAGAACATAGTCTCAAATGTTTCATCATCTTCCATTTTGAATGCCTTGTACTTCTGGATTAAGGCCAAGGCCTTTGTCTCTTTTACTTGAGCATTCCCCTCACGAGTCACCTTCAGAGAGTCAAAAATGGATTTGGAAGAATCTTTATTTGTTATCTTCTCATACTCCGTATAAGAGATAACATTAAGCAATATAGTTCTGGCCTTGTGATGATTTTTGAAGTCTTTCTTTTGTTGATCATTCATAGCACTTCTTGCTATAATATTTCCTTCAACATTCACTGGGTGAATGTAGCCATCGACTACAAGATCCCAAATATCAACATCATAACCAAGAAAGAAACTTTCTATTCTATCTTTACAATAGTCAAATTTCTCACCATCAAAGATTGGTGGTTTTTCACTATATTGATCTATTTCATTATTGTTAACAACGTTAGCAGCGTTAGTAGTGACCATTGTTTCTCACACAAACTGGATCGGTACCGAACACGGTGAGGTGTTAATAAAACTTTTATCATAATCAAAACCGGAGCTCTGATGCTAATTAAAGGTGTGAAAAACAAAAGAAAGGGGGGTTGAATTGGGTTTTGCGAGCAAAAGCTTTTTCCAAAACAAGAACACACCACTAACAAGTTAATAATAAAGAGATAAAAACACAAGTATTCTTATCCTAGTTTGCTTGAAACTCAAAGCTACTCCAGTCCACCCGCCAATGTGATTTTTCCTTAAACACAAGGAATAAACTTCTTTGTCTTCTCAAGGATCCAACTATACCCTAGTCTCCTTAAGGACTCACAAAGAACAACCTTCTTTATCTTCTCAAGGATAACCTCATCAAGGAATCAAACAAACAGTTTGAATAATATATTATGTCTTACAAGATGCTTCTATACAAGCAGATTTTACACAAATGAATAAACAAACACTTACAGAAAAACTGTGTACAAACAAATGATAACTTTTCACAAATAAATAGACTTGTCAAAATATTGTGCCACCGGCGTTTTCTTTAAGTCTCCAAGTTTCACTTATATAGCATAAGAAGAAGACTGTTTGAGGGCAGAAAGGGAAAAGCTCATAGAGCGGATGTCCATTGTTGGATGGGAGAGGAGTGATAATGCATACTGTCATACACCCAAAAAATTAGTGACAAGTGTGATGTATAGTACTGTCCTTGCCTATAAAATCAGCTAGTGGAAAGGATGTTTGATTTGTACTATGTATTATTTGATCATATTCCCATTTGATCTTATCTTCAAGTTTATTGGATTCTGATGAAAGTTGATGATGCATGAAATGAATAAACATAAAGATGGACTTAGAAACTTCAGAATCTTTGGTCAGAACCTTGACAGCGTCAAAAGTCTGGCTTGTGATCTTCAGAAACTTCAGAGTTCTTAGAATCTTTAATCAGAACCTTGATAACTTCAATCTTCTGGCTTGAGATTTTCAGAATCTTCAACTACATAACACAACTTCAGAAGCTTTCTATTCTTCAGAAGTTTGGTGATCAGAGTCACGTCCAGAAGCATGAGCTGAGAGAACATTGCAGCAACAACATAGTGTCTCCTCAGAAGCTTCTTAGGAGTGAATCAACACAGAAGCAAAAAGGTCATTGCAACAACAATATTGAAAATCTTTCAGAACTTTTAATAGATGGCACAAAAGAATATTTGGAATATATTATTCAGAAACTAATGACACTACACGTCATATATTCAGAATCAGAACTGGATGTTAAAGTTACACAATAACAAAACATTAGGGTACCAAAATTGTTCTCACACAAATACAATATTGTTATCATCAAAACACAAGGTATATATACAGAACCAAATCTTGTTCTAAAACATGCATCATAAGAGTTGCGTCAAGAGGCATGTCTGCTAGTTCAGAGAGGGGACTAATGACTTATCCCAAGCTCGGAGAGGGGCTCATGGGTTCAAAGAGGGGACCCAGTTCCAGAGAGAACCAAATATTGAGTTGGTACCACATGCATTTGCATTGAGTTGCATAATTGAGTTACATAAAATTGAATTTTGAGTATGAGATGCATAATGAGATAAATCCATATGATATTGATGTTGTGTGATTGGTGTGTGATTGATATGTGAATGAGTTGTGATTGATGAGTTAGTGTGAGAATGTAATTGATACACTATAATTTGAGATTGTGTATATTATGCTATGTGTGGATATCCTATCTTGTAGTATATGTTTGTTATTATTGAAATTGATTTCTCACCTCTTTCGTTTGAATGTTTCCTTTACATGGGCATCGTGCATATACTCGAGAGTATAGTCGCTGGTGTGAGTGAAAGCTTGTTCTTGGAGCTTTTTCTTTTAACTCCTTTATTTTAGATTTGATTATGCTCTGATATGTAACACTGTGGAGCAATTTATTTGTTTTATATTGAGATTTCTGAGAGACCATATATGCTCTCGTATTTTATGTTTTGGTGTGATAAGCATTTGGTGAAGACTTACGAGTCAATGCTTTTTAATTATGACATGAGATTTATGATGAGATTTAAATTAGTGTATTTTAATTGAGTATTTCCGTTGCGATGATACCCTAAGTGAAGGTGAGCATGCGATGACAGATGTTGCATGTTTATTTAAATTAAGTGTTACATGATCAACATGTGTGTGTTTCGAGATATGTAACATCCTGTGTGTGAATGTTGTGAAAAATCTCTGATTTAATTATAGTTATGCGTTGGGGAAATAAGGTGTTACATTTTTCACTATCATTCACTTTGAACCTCTTCGATATCATTAAGTTATCAAAATTTTCATGTCATTTCTTTGGAGCTTGTTTTAGACCCTACAGAGACTTATCTAACTTGCAAACCTTGTTTTCTTGCCCATGAATCACAAATCCTTCCGGTTGGTCCATAAAAATTTCTTCTTATAATTCACCGTTTTAAAAAGGTGTTTTAACATCCATTTGATGTACTATTAAATTATAAATAATAACGATTTAAATAAGTGTCCTAATGGATGTAATTCTAGTGAATGGAGAAAAGGTATAAAAAAATATATATTTTTCTTTGCCTAAAACCTTTCGCTACAAGCGAGCCTTGTACTCATCAATTGTTCCATCGGGTTTTAGTTTACTTTTCAAAACTCATCGATTGGTTTACAATAAAGAGTCAAGTCTACTAAGTTCCAGGTCTTGTTAGATGCTAGATAATCTATTTCATTGTTAATAGCTTCATGGCACAAATCTACATCCAGGGATGGCAAGACTTCTTGAAGATTTATTGGTTCTTCTTCTAATGTATAAGCCTCATAATATATCCCATACTCTTTAAAATTCTTACTCTCTTACTTTGTCAAAGTTATGTTTCTACTTCGTTGTTGTTTTCGGTGCTTCTTGTCACACGAATGTGATTAGATTCAGTGCCTCCCCAATTTTTCTATTTGAATTTTTTTTTGTCTTTATAGAATTCAACATCATTTGATTATATGATCACTTTATTCTTTAGTTCATAAAACATATATACCTTATTGTTTACTACATACCTAATGAATGCACATTCATAGGCTCTACTAGCAAGTTTAACTTTCTTCGGATCCAGAAATCTAACATAAGGCAGACAACCCCAAGTTCTAAAGTAAGACAAGTTTGGTTGTCTTATCTTCAATATCTCATAACAAGATATTTTGTTTTTAGACATGGGAACTCTATTAAGGACATACCAAACAATCTATAAAATTTCCCCCCGCTAGTGAAATATATCACCTGAATTTAACATAATAGTAATGATTAGTTCAATAAGGGTTTTATTCATTCTTCCTGCTTTACCATTCATTTTAGGAGAATTTGGTGCAATGATTTCGTGTACAATTTCATGTTGTTTATAAAATTCAACAAATAAACCAGAATTATACTCAGTTCCCCTATCACTATGAAACCTCTTAATTTTCTTACTAAATTGATTTTCAATTTCATTCACAAAAGTCATAAATATATCAAGCACTTCATTTTCATTCTTACTAAATTTATTTTCAATTCCATTCTTAAAAATCTTAAACATACAAATTTCACAAAAATGTCCTTCTTAGTGATGGTGTACAAATCTACCCTAATAAAATGACTAGACCTTGCTTTATTCTAAAGAAAACCAAAAATAAGATTCTTTATAATCTCAAGAGTAAGCATGACATCTTTCAAGATCAAAGTCTTTTCGGAGGTGGACTTCAGCTCCACTTCTCCAATATCAACAACATTAGTGGTGTGGGCAACTCTCAATAACACTTATTATTTTAATATCGTGTATGTTTTGAATATTGTAGGATCATAATAGACATGACGAGAGGAGTCTGTTGGGTTTTGGGCTCCCTTCCTATGTGGAGAAAGACCCAATATGTGCAAGCTCATGTGTCTCACTTAACCAAGTGGAGAGAGGTCAGTTTAGTGAGGGTTAGAGAGCTGAATTCAAATTGTGAGGCAAGAGAAAAGTGAGAGAGGAAGAGCAAAACCCATTTTCGCATAAAACAGAGCAACTGCACTAGATTCGCGATTTCTCCTTTGTTCACCGTCGGATCGGGCTGAAATTTGGACAGCAGGTTCGTGACTCGTGGTACTTCAATCTAACCGGTTGGATCATCGATCAGAGGTCTGAGGTGGGAGAAATCGAGCTCGGACAATAGCAGTATTTTCTGGTTTTTCTGCTGAATTTTGTTCTCAAATTCATGCTTGTTTTCTCATTATTTTGGCTGATTGTTATGCTGGTTACCTTGCTGTTTTTGGCTGGTTACTAAGCACGAATTTGTGCCATATTTAAAACTCTCTTGTACCCATACTTTGATCATGGTGGAGCTCTATTACTGGCTTGGTCCCGTGGTTGTTTACTTCTCACATTGAGAAGGTTTTTCCACGTTAAAAATTATTGTGTCCCTTGTGGTGGTGTTTTTAGTTGCCTTGATTATTTGTTGTTGCTCCTCACAGATTCTTGTAAGTTTGGGAAATTGATTATTCACTGCATATTGCTCTGTTAGAGTTGTTATTGTTATTTGTTGTTGAATTTCCCATCAGAGTGGCATCAAAGCTCTTTGGTTAAGGGGTTGTTTGACTTGTTTGAATGATGGAGGCAAATACAAATAGAATGATCTGTTTGAATGGCTCTAATTATCACTTGTGGAAGGGAAAAATGAAGGATATGTTATTTGTGAAGAATTTGCATCTTCCTGTGTTTGCTAGTGAGAAGCCAGAATCCAAGACTGATGAGGATTGGAGTTTTGAACATCAACAGGTTTGTGGTTTTATTCGGTAATATGTAGAAGACAATGTTTATAATCACATTGCTAATGAGGAACATGCAAGAACCTTGTGGAAGAAGATTGAATCTTTGTATGCTTCTAAATCAGGGAATAATAAGTTGTATTTGTTGAATTCCTTGATGAATTTGAGGTACAAGGAGAGGACTTCTATTTCAGATCACTTAAATGATTTTCAAGGGCTCCTAGATCAATTTTCAGGTATGGGTATCAAATTTGATGATGAAGTGTTGGGACTATGGCTACTGAATACTCTACCAGATTCTTGGGAAACTTTTCGGGTTTCAATTACAAACTCAGCTTCTGATGGTGTTGTCTCTTTGCAAAGTGTAAAGGGAAGTGTTCTTAATAAGGAGATGAGAAGGAATGCACAAGGTACTTCATCTCATTCCGAGGTAATTGTCACTGAGAACAGGGGCCAAAGTCAAAGAAAGGAACCGAAAGGGAACAGACAGAATAGCAGAAGTGCGAGTAGAGAGAACAATAGAAGCAAGTCCAAGTCCAGATACAAGAATGTGGAGTGCAATTATTGTCACAAAATGGGGCACATACAAAGGAATTGTTTCATATGGAAAAGGGAGAGCAAAAACAATAACAGTAAGCAGAGAGATAAGAATCATGATGATGATGACCGTGTTACTACTGCTACTTGTGATGATCTGATTATTCTCCGTGACTATGATTCAGTAAATCTTGTATCAGATGAGAGCATGTGGATTATTGATATTGGTGCTACATTGCATGTTACACCAAGGAAGGAGTTCTTCACATCTTACACTTCTGGTGACTTTGGAGTGTTGAAGATGGGTAATGATGGTGTGTCCAAGGTAGTTGGTATTGGTGATGTTTGTTTGCAGACCAACATGGGAGTGCAGTTGTTGCTTAGAGGAGTCAAACATGCTCCAGATGTTCGCTTTAATTTGATATCTGTGCATATGATTGATGATGGTGGTTATGATAATCACTTTGGTTCAGGAAAATGGAAACTCACCAGAGGTAACTTAGTTGTGGCCAGAGAGGAGAAAATTAATAAACTGTATTGGACTAAAGCATTGGTTGCTAAAGACAGTGTGAATGCCATGGATATGGATGCTTCTTTGTGGCACCGCAGGCTTAGTCATATCAGTGAAAAGGGGCTGAATTGTTTAGCTAAAAAGGATGTACTTCCGGGATTAAAGAGTGCAGAGTTGGAGAAATGTTCTCATTGCATGGCTGGTAAGCAAACTAGAGTATCCTTCAAGAAACATCCTCCCTCAAGGAAGTCAGAGTTGCTTGAATTGGTGCATTCTGATGTTTGTGTCCCGTTGAAGGTAAAGTCATTTAGTGGTGCACTTTATTTTGTTACTTTTATTGATGATTATTCCAGGAAGCTTTGGGTCTATGCTTTAAAGACAAAAGACCAAGTTCTGGAGAAATTCAAAGAGTTCCATGTTATGGTGGAGAGACAGTCAGGAAAGAAGCTGAAATGCACTCATACTGACAATGATGGCGAGTATTGTGGACCATTTGATGTTTATTGCAAGCAGCACGGTATCAGACATGAAAAGACTCCTCCTAAAACTCCTCAGCTGGATGGTTTAGCAGAGAGAATAAACAGGACATTGATTGAAAGAGTTAGGTGTATGCTTTCTGAAGCAAAGTTGCCTAAGAATTTCTGGGGTGAAGCATTGTACATGGAAGTACATGTTATTAATCTGAGTCCTGCAGTTGCTTTGAATGCTGAGGTGCCAAAAAAGATTTGGTTTGGCAAGAATGTCAGGTATGATCATTTGCATGTCTTCGGTTGCAAAGCATATGTGCATGTTCCAAAGGATGAGACATCCAAGTTGGATGCGAAGACAAGACAATGCATCTTTATCGGTTATGGTCAGGATGAATTTGGCTACAAGTTGTATGATCCAGTTGAGAAGAAAGCTGTTAGAAGCCGTGATGTGAAGTTCATGGAAGACCAAACCATTGAAGACATTGATAAGATGGAGAAGACTACACCCAAGATTGATAATGGTTTGTCTGATGTTGATCCAGTTCAGATGCCTATACATGATCTGGATACTGCTGAAAATAATGTTCAGAATGATGAGCAACATGATGATGTTGGTGATCAGCAACTTGGAGATAATTTTGATGTTCCTAATGATGATGCTGGAGAGGAACATAAAATGTCACAAGATGAGGATCTTGGTGATGCTCCTGAACTCCCTCAAGCTCAAGTTTGGAGGTCTACTAGGCAGAGGAAACCATCCACCAGGTATCCTTCTGATGACTATGTTACCTTGACTGATGGAGGAGAACCTGAATGTTATGATGAAGCCATGGAGAGTGATGAAAAGAAGAAGTGGTTGGATGCTATGCAAGATGAAATGAAGTCTTTGCATGATAATCACACTTTTGATTTGGTGAAATTGCCTAAGGGCAAGAAGGCTTTGGAAAACAGGTGGATCTTCAGGGTGAAGTAAGAAATCACTTCTACATCTCCAAGGTATAAAGCCAGATTGGTTGTGAAAGGTTTCAGACAGAGAAAGGGTGTTGATTTCAATGAGATTTTTTCTCCTGTGGTGAAGATGTCTTCCATTAGAACCGTGTTGAGTTTGGATGCTACTCTTAATTTGGAGGTAGAGCAAATGGATGTCAAAACCGCTTTCCTTCATGGTGACTTGGAGGAAGAGATTTACATGAAACAACCTGATGGCTTTCTGGTTAAAGGCAAGGAAGACTATGTGTGTAGGCTGAGAAAGAGTCTATATGGTTTGAAGCAGGCCCCGCGTCAGTGGTACAAGAAGTTTGAGTCAGTTATGTGTGAGCAAGGCTACAAGAAGACTACTTCTGATCACTGTGTCTTTGTTAAAAAGTTTGCTGATGATGATTTCATTATCCTGTTATTGTATGTTGATGACATGCTTATTGTTGGGAAAAATATTTCCATGATTGACAGGTTGAAGAAGCAATTGGGAGAGTCATTTGCCATGAAAGACATGGGAGCTGCTAAGCAGATTCTTGGTATAAGAATCATGCGTGACAGGAACAAGAAGAAACTTTGGCTGTCACAAGAACACTATGTTGAAAGAGTGTTACAGAGGTTCCAGATGGAAAATGCTAAGGATGTAAGTATTCCTCTTGCTACTCATTTTAAATTGAGTACTAGTCAGAGTCCTTCCAATGAAGCTGAAAAATCAAATATGCAACGGGTTCCTTATGCATCTGTTGTGGGTAGTTTAATGTATGAAATGGTGTGTACAAGGCCTGATATTGCACATGCTGTTGGTACAGTTAGTAGATTTCTGTCTAATCCAGGTAAAGAGCATTGGAATGCTGTGAAATGGATTTTGAGGTATCTTCGTGGTACTACCAGTTTAAGGCTTTATTTTGGAGGTGATAAGCCTACTCTTGTGGGATATACTGATTATGATATGGATGGAGACATTGATTCCAGAAAGTCTACTTCAGGCTACTTGATTAAGTTTGCAGGGGGAGTTGTGGCATGGCAATCCAGATTGTAGAGGTGTGTTGCATTGTCCACTACTGAGGCAGAGTTCATTGCCATTATAGAAGCATGCAAGGAATTGTTATGGTTGAAGAAATTATTGCAGGAGCTTGGTTTTGTTCAAGATAAGTACTTGCTATTTTGTGATAGTCAAGGTGCAATTCATCTTGGTAAGAATTCAACTTTTCATTCTAGGTCCAAGCACATTGATGTTAGGTATCATTAGATACGTGATGCTTTGGATGCTGGGTTGTTGGAATTGGCCAAGGTTCATACAGATGATAATGGTGCTGATATGATGACCAAGGCATTACCGAGAAACAAGTTTGAAACTTGTTGTGAGATCGCCGGTTTGGCGGTCACCTCCACATAGTTGTGAGGGGGAGATATGTTGGGTTTTGGGCTCCCTTCCTATGTGGAGAAAGGCCCAATATGTGCAAGCCCATGTGTCTCACTTAACCGAGTGGAGAGAGGTCAGTTTAGTGAGGGTTAGAGAGCTGAATTCAAATTGTGAGGCAAGAGAAAAGTGAGAGAGGAAGAGCAAAACCCATTTTCGCATAAAACAGAGCAGCTGCACTAGATTCGCGATTTCTCCTTTGTTCACCATCGGATCGGGCTGAAATTCGGACAGCAGGTCCGTGACTCGTGGTACTTCAATCTGACCGGTTGGATCGACGATCAGAGGTCTGAGGTGGGAGAAATCGAGCTCGGACAGTAGCAGTATTTTCTGGTTTTTCTGCTGAATTTTGTTCTCAATTTCATGCTTGTTTTCTCATTGTTTTGGCTAATTGTTATGCTGGTTACCTTGCTGTTTTTGGCTGGTTACTGAGCACGAATTTGTGCCATATTTAAAACTCTCTTGTACCCATATTTTGATCATAGTGGAGCTCTATTACTGGCTTGGTCCCGTGGTTGTTTACTTCTCACATTGAGAAGGTTTTTCCACGTTAAAAATTATTGTGTCCCTTGTGGTGGTGTTTTTAGTTGCCTTGATTATTTGTTGTTGCTCCTCACAGATTCTTGCAAGTTTGGGAAATTGATTATCCGCTGCATATTGTTTTGTTAGAGTTGTTATTGTTATTTGTTGTTGAATTTTTCATCAGAGTCAATGTCTATCCACCAACCATTAGATCCACCAATCATGCTGATTTTAGTGATCATAATAACAAATTGCTCATCGTTCAAGTTAACACGTGTGTTGGGGGAAACACAATGTTTAGACACGATCTTACATTTCTTAGTCATATGATCGAGTTTTCCACAATTGAAGTAAATGAAAGCACCAATGTCATTTCTTTGTGGTAGTGATTGCCTATCAATTTGAGTAATTGGGGTCCTTGAATGATTCTCATTCTTAATTCAGTTCATAACATTGCATTTATAATTCTTCAATAGTTTGTCAAATGGCTTCAGAACTGCACCGATTTTTTGTTTTGTTTAAAACAATCAAGATTTTTTCTTTTCGATCTTGCTCTAAGATTCTTCTTTAATTCGAAGGCAAATAATCAGACAATTCTTTTGTTTTACGACAAAGCAAAATTTTAAAAATCTTAAAATTGAGAATATTTTGTCAATAATAAAAAAATTTAAAATTATTCATTTAAAGACATACATTACCGATGATTTCGTAAACTATTTTTTGAAGTTCGTGACACTTAACTTCCACGAACCTTTCATCTATCATCTATCTTGTATAGTCGGGGATACACGACTAATATTTTAAATTTGTTTAAGGATTTTTTATTAATCATTAAAATATAAAAATAATACTCTCTTCATATTAAATTACCTCAAATTATAAATCTTTTTACTGAATTATTAATAAAATGAATTTTGCTTATAATTTTTTTAAAAATAATATTGAATATTATATTCACATATTCGTTAGAGATTGAATTTCATTCTAATCCCAAACCCATATGTTTTTCTGTATTAGAAATAACTACCGTATTTGTAAAAATATCATTATTTAGTTTCCTTTAATTACACAAAAATAATATTATAGTATTAATTTTATTTTGCATTCATGAGAATTGAAATAGTACATATGAATAGTAAACATGGTAACCGTTCATTTCATATTAATCTTAAGACTAAGACAACGTATTGAAATGAAATAAAATAATTAGTATGACATAGAATATAGAGAGTAAGGAGAGCGACAACGAAGGAAAGGATCCAAAATCCCTAGTATATGATTATACAATTATGTTATTATTTGCTAAAATAATACTAGTATTATATCATATTCTATTTATAAGAAAAAATAATAATTTTTAAATTGATTATTTGATGTATTTGACATTATTAAGAATGAGTAATTTTATTTTAAAATGGAGAAAACATTTAATAGAACCACGTGTAAATGACTAGTCATCGTAATCAGAAAATGAGACCAATTTTTCAACTGTGTCTTAAATTTAAATACACACCAAACTGTTTCTTCACACATAATAGGAACTAGAGAGAGAGAGTAGTAGCCATGGTTACGAAACTGGATATAGATGATTTGCCAAAGAACGCGGCGAACTACACAGCTTTAACGCCGTTATGGTTCTTACAGCGAGCAGCTCAAGTTCACCCGACCAGAAAATCAGTTATCCACGGATCCCGTCAGTACACGTGGCACCAGACTTACCAACGTTGCCGTCGATTCGCCTCCGCTCTTTCCAAACTCTCCATCGGTCCCGGAAACACTGTAACTACTTTTCTCTACTTTTTATTTTTTTATTTTTTTTATTTTTTAATTTCTAATCTTACTTTGACTTTTTGTTTATTCGCTAATCTTGTTTTGACTTTAGTTAATTGCTATCAATTAAAAGGTGCTGATGGATGATGATGAACTTTTGCATGAATATATAGTTTTTAATTGTTTTAATTTTAATTACGACAAAAAATAGTTTTTAATAGTATGGAGTATGGAGTATGTTCGTGTTTCACTCTAATTCAGTTTTCAATTTTTTGTTTTTTTTTTTCAAATTTTTGGGCAAGTGCTAAATAGTAGTGATGTTAACCTAATTTTTTTATGGTAATGTAACAACAGGTAGCTGTTATTGCTCCCAATATTCCAGCTCTCTATGAAGCTCATTTTGGGATTCCGATGGCAGGGGCGGTGTTGAACCCGGTGAATATAAGGCTAAATGCAGCCACTATTGCTTTTCTTCTTGGTCATTGCACTGCGTCGGTTATAATTGTCGATCAAGAGTTCTTTTCGTTGGCGGAACAAGCTTTGAAAATATGGTCTGAGAAATCGGAGACATTCAAGTCTCCGATTTTGATTGTTATTGGAGATGAAAACTGCGACCCTGAGTCACTTAGATATGCGTTGAGCAAAGGAGTTGTTGAGTATGAGGATTTTCTTCAAAGTGGTGACCCTGAATACGATTGGAAGCCGCCGGAGGATGAGTGGCAGAGCATTTCCTTGGGTTACACGTCTGGGACGACGGCTAGTCCTAAAGGTGTGGTTTTGCATCACCGTGGAGCGTATCTCATGGCTCTTAGTTGTGCACTTATTTGGGGAATGAATGAAGGAGCTGTATATCTTTGGACTCTACCCATGTTTCATTGCAATGGCTGGTGCTACCCTTGGACGCTTCCTGCTATCTTTGGCACAAACATATGCCTCCGCCAGGTAAAGCTAATGTTAATGTCTGATGGGTTTCGTTTCTTTTTCAATGCATTTATATTTGAATGCTTCAAACAAATATCTGTTGACTTATTTTGCCTCTCCATGTCGTAACATAATTTGAAAAAACCACTGATGTTTCGAACAAACCAGTTTTCTGTGAACTGAGATTGGCAACACTCATACTTATTGCATTGATTAATATAAAATTCTGTACAAGTCTTGATTATAGTTTGTAATTTTAACTTCAAGTTTGATGCTACCATTAATTCCAATGCAAATGTCTCATGAACATGAACACATGATTTAGGGTTGTTTTAAAACAAATTGTAGCCTGATTCAAACATAAACTTGTGATACTTTTGACTAGGATTTTAAATGCTGCCATCTTTTGTTGAGAGTTGTATACTTGTTTTCTTTGATAACTAGTTAAGCTGATATGTACTGCCAATCAAATTTTCTTGACGTGTTTATGCAGGTTTCTGCAAAGGCAGTATACGAAGCCATTGCCAAGTACAAAGTGACTCATTTTTGTGCAGCACCAGTGGTGCTTAACTCAATCATTAATGCTCCTGCTGAGGATACCATACTTCCTCTACCTCACGTTGTACATGTGAACACTGCCGGTGCTGCTCCTCCTCCTTCTGTTCTTTCCGGCATGCATGAAATAGGATTTCGTGTCACACACACTTATGGTCTTTCAGAAACCTTTGGCCCGTCTGTCTATTGTGCCTGGAAACCAGAGTGGGACTCACTTCCTCCGGAAGCCCAAGCCCGGCTCCATTCAAGACAGGGGGTTCGGTACATTGCCTTGGAAGGCCTGGATGTCGTCAACACAAAAAACATGCAACCTGTTCCTGCAGATGGCAAAACTGTTGGTGAGATCGTGATGCGTGGTAATGCTGTGATGAAAGGCTACTTAAAGAATCCTAAAGCGAATGAAGAAAGCTTTGCAAATGGATGGTATCATTCCGGCGATCTTGCTGTAAAGCACCCGGATGGATATATAGAAATTAAAGACAGATCAAAGGACATCATCATCTCGGGCGCTGAAAATATCAGCAGTGTAGAAGTAGAGAATGCTCTTTACTCGCATCCTGCAATCCTGGAGACATCAGTGGTTGCAAGGCCAGATGAGAAATGGGGCGAGTCTCCATGCGCGTTTGTTACATTGAAGCCTGGAGTGGATAGTAGTAACGAGCAGCGTCTAGTCGAAGATATACTGAAGTTCTGCAGGTCAAAGATACCTGCTTATTGGGTCCCAAAGTCGGTTGTGTTCGGACCGTTACCTAAGACAGCCACCGGGAAGGTTCAGAAGCATCTGCTGAGGGCCAAGGCAAAGGAGATGGGGCCTATCAAGAATAAGATTAGCAAGCTGTAATCAATTAAGAGTGACAATGTCGATAGAAGATAAGAGTTCTTGCTATTGTATGTGGCATGTGTTATTAACATGGTGATAATCAGTACGAATTATTGTTCTATAATAATTAATAATAAAAGCTTTTTAGCTGTTCCTAAAAGTAGTTCATTGTTTTTATTCTATTATGCAATTTGGGTCCTACCTTAATACTCCTTGATTGCTACAAAAAGTCTTTGTGAAAGTTGTTGAGTTTGTTAGACTTTGGGTTCTAATTAGTTTCATTAATACAACAAAACTATATAAGTAGCTTCTCTACTATTATATTCAAATTTTCCACTTGTATATTCTTCTTTGAAAATTCTCATGGCGTTGCTCAAGAAACCGTTGCTGAATTCATCAGAACATCAAAGAACTCTTCAACACCCTCTGTTACGTCCAAGAACTCACATTCTAACAGTCCCTTTTTTCCTTCTCTCCCTCTTTCTCCTCTCAGCATCATACACTACCAACTCAACCACTGACAACAACGCTACCACCGTTCCGTCTCCTCGATTTCCATTTTCTTTGAGCCGCGTGTTGGCACACGCACCGTTTACTTCCCATACTGTTTCAGAATCGCAGAGCAACACATTCTCTTCGGTTACAGCAGCAGAAAGAATGGGAGGAAGCTCAACAAACAAAGACTCACAAGACCTCGATTCATGCGATATCTTTGATGGTTCTTGGATTCAAGATGATTCACATGAACCTATTTATCAACACGGGTCATGTTCTTTTCTTGATGATGCTTTTAACTGCTTCAAGAATGGACGTTCAGATTTCGAGTTTCTTAAATATCGCTGGAAGCCACATGGATGTCAAATTCCAAGGTTCTATAATTTCTAACTTCTTATAATCCTTAATTTATTTCTTTATCGTGTCGTAAATTTGAATTTTTTTCATGAATGTATATGCATATAGGTTTGATGGGTTGAAGTTGTTGCACATACTAAGAGGTAAAAGAGTGGTGTTTGTAGGAGACTCCTTGAACAGAAACATGTGGCAATCTTTGGTTTGTGCTTTGAGAGCTTCTCTTAAAGATAAGAGCAGAATCTATGAAGTTTCAGGACGCCGCGAATTCAGGATTCAAGGTTTCTTCTCTTTCAAATTCAAAGTAAGTTCATAAAAATGTGCTATAGTTGTATGTTTCTAATAACAAATCTTAGTGTCTGATATTCTGTTTTTTTTCATGTTAATTAGGATTATGGATGCTCAATAGATTTTGTGAAATCACCATTTCTTGTTCAAGAATGGAAAGTGTTGCGTAACGAAGGAGTTCCTCCAAGAGATACACTTAGGCTTGACATGATTCAAGCTTCTAAGTCTCAGTATTATAATGCTGATATAATCATTTTCAACACAGGACATTGGTGGAATCATGACAAGACCAAAAATGGGTAACATAACAGTTCTGTTTGGAGTTTGAAAACACTTTCGTAGCTCCAAAATGTCACACCATATCAACAATATTTTCATATTATTAAGAAGTTCTTCAGAAGCTAATTAGTATAAGTTTTCATTTTTGCAGTAAAAATTACTTTCAAGAAGGTGATCATGTCTATGAAAGATTAGAAGTTTCTGAAGCACTAAAAAAAGCACTGAAAACATGGGCTAAGTGGGTTGATTCAACCGTTGACAGCACGCGTACAAGGGTTTTTTTCACAGGTTTTTCAGCTTCTCACTACAGGTAGACTAATTAAAATAAGCTGAAAACAGCTTATAGACACCTCATAAACTTTTTCTATAAGCTCTCTTAAACATTCTCGCAAAGTCTCGCAAGTACTTAATAGTCTCTCTATTTTGCAGAGGGGGGCAATGGAACTCCGGAGGTAAATGTGACGGCGAGAGACGACCTATAACTAACGAGAGCTATCTTGCAGCATATCCATGGACAATGGGAATTGTTGAAGATGTTATCGCAGAAATGAAGACACCGGTGTTATACCTCAACATTACCAAAATGACTGATTACAGAAAAGATGGACATCCTTCAATATATAGAGAACCGGGTTTCTACGAAAACAAAGGCCATAAAATGGTTCAAGATTGCAGCCATTGGTGCCTTCCTGGAATTCCAGACTCTTGGAATGAACTTCTCTATTCTATTCTACTCACAGCACACACAAATTTTATGGCTTCTGCAAATTATTAATAATAGAATATGAATTTTATTTTTGTGGTAGAGACATTTTTTTTAATATAGTATGTAGTTGCAGTTAAAGGTTGCTGTTACTCTACAGCAAATACTCAAATCGTTGCAGTGAGTTCCATAGTTAGATAGAACATTACACTTTTATTTGGAACTTTGTAACTTCTCCATGAACACTTCTATCTATTTAGCATGATTGTGACAATGAGTAAGAATTGTTCTGCAACACAAGATATTTTCTGTCATAAAAAAAATTAAACTTGGACCTGTAACTAATTGGTGCAATAAATATGGTGCAACTGTATGAACTTCATGAAAGTAGATTTTTTATTTTATTTTATGAAAATACGAATTAATAAAAAAATTTAAAAGAAAGTTTTATGTAAGAAAAATAATTTTACTCTTCAATTCTAGACTAATTTATAAAAATAAAAACTGATTTTACTCTTCAATTCTAGACTAATTTATAAAAATAAAAACTGATTTTGATAGTTAGTGCAACTTTTTAAAGTTTTTTTAATGATGTTTAAGTCTCTTTTCTCCTTAAAAGAAGAAGTTCGGTTAAATAGTATTAGTTCATGTTTGGTGCACGCGGAATGTTAAGTTTGAAATGTTCTAGTATGTCTTTGTTGTATGCATGATTATTGTTTTTCTTGACATGTTTGACGAATAGATTTTTGAAAACTCTGGTGTTCTCGCTTAGCGAGAAAAGGCCTCGCCCAACGAGCCTTCATAACTTAGGGCTTCTATGGGTTGTTGAGTTCTCGTCCAGTGAAAGATATCTTGCTCAGTGAGTATGTAGCTACCAGCTATAACACCCCATTAATATGTATCTAGAATCATATTATTAAGACGTTAAATTTTTGGCATTGAGTACATACAAAAGTTAAAGATGACATAATTAGATTGTATACATCACAAATCTATAGCTAAGAATGTATACAATATATATGTGTACAAGAAATACACAACAAAAATAAGATCTGGTACGATCTTCATGCCATATGATCACTCAAATCTCTAATCCAGACCTGTTTGTGAGTCCTTCACCTTCTATAGTGTACCTGAAAAAAACAATAATATGTCTAAATCATTTTTATATGTCGAGAAAAAGAATTGTGAGAAAATTGTCTAAACATGTCATATGCAAGAATGTATGCTCAAATGTGATATGAAGTTGCACATGCATGTTATATTCTTACTCCAGCTCTTAAAATTATGTATGTACTTGGAAGTGAAGTGAATGTTCGTGTTGGATTGTTCCATGCATTTCTTCATTTTTGCATTTTCTGCGAGTC
Source organism: Lathyrus oleraceus (assembly GCF_024323335.1). Classification (NCBI taxonomy): domain Eukaryota; kingdom Viridiplantae; phylum Streptophyta; class Magnoliopsida; order Fabales; family Fabaceae; genus Lathyrus; species Lathyrus oleraceus. Next base: position 52,156,638 of record NC_066582.1, read on the forward strand.
TCGTTAAACGAGCCTGGTGGCGCTAAACGAGCACTCATGTTTTAGCCATTGTATTTCTGGACAGCCTCGTTAAGTGAGTGAATGTCTCGCCCAGCAAACTTACTCATTTTAAAATGGATTTCCATTATGCTAGAGCTCGTTTGGAGATCGCATTGATCTCGCCTAGCGAGTTTAAGCTCGTAGTTGGATCGTTGAGCGAGAAGGCCAGTTTTTAGGAAAGTTTCAGTTCATGACGACTTCGCTCGGACCTCATTGGGGCTCGTTATACGAGCCTCCGAAGGTGAAGTTTTATGTTTCTTTTTCTTTAATGTAGTTTTGGTTTCTTAGCTCGGAACAATATGTCGCCTTTTATGTTGTAAAGCTAACATAGAAAACACTACAATAAATAAAAAACTTTTTAGTAAAATAATACTCTGAAGAATAAGCTTAAAGAAAAGCCATGAATATAACCTTTCATGATCATAGAGAGAGAGAGATAGTTGTAATTAGAGAGAATAATTGAGGGTGAGAATATTTTCATTCAACAAGACGAGAGTGCTATTATCTATTCCTTCTTCGAACATCATGTGATTGGTGTTTTATTGAACAAAAGATGTATCCAGCTATAGATTTTCAATCATCTTTATGTCCGCACCAATTATAATCGATAAAATCGAGTGAATTGCATTTTTTTATCTGTGTCTACTGCAGGAAAGAGAATTCTACATTCAATCTACCATTTGATATATCTTAGGATCCTCTTGACTCCTTCCAAGTGAGACACCTTTGGTCTCTCGAAGAATCTACTCATAATATCAAAATTAAACGTCAAATTTGATCGCATATTGCACAAGTAACACAAGGATCCAATCAGCTTTCTATACTGAGTTGGACTCACCTCCTGCTCATCCTCAGTGTGTAAAAATCCATTTGCACCTAATTGAGCTTTATGCTTGATTATTTCACCCTTGGGATTTACCTCCATTTTGTACACCAATTGGCTTCTTCCCATCCGATATATCAACCAACTCCCAAGTAATCTTCTTCTTAGTCGATTCCAACTCCTCCTTCATAGCAAATCCATTTTTGATCATTTAAAGCTTCTTCCATTTTAACGGATTCAGATTTGGCAATAAGTGCAAAATGGACAAAATCACCATCATCATTGATTTTGTTGTCTCAGAACATCTCAAAATCTTGGAGTCTTTGAGGCAAACCTCTTTTCCTTGTTGGTCTTCTCACATTCTCTTCAATTTGGGATTCGACGATGTGCATTTCCACACTCTCCAATTTTGTAGAAACTGAATTTTCAATGATGTAACCGGTTATAACTTTTATGTAACCGGTTACATGTTGCTGCTGTAACATCCCAATTTCGATTAAATTATTTTAATTGAATTATTTGTGAATTTTTAAGTGATTTATTTATATTATTTGTATTTTATTTAATTACTATGTGTTTAATGAAATAAACAATGGTCGGAGGTTGTATGGTTAATATTGTGGAGGGTAGGGAGAAAAACTAGATTAATATTAGTAACTTATTAATTAAAATAAATTAAGGAAATAATAAGAAAATAGAGAATCGTAAGAGATAGAGCTGAATGGGGAATTAGTAGAATAATGGGGTGAAGGAGTAAGAGAGGAATAGATGTGGGGAGGAAAATATAAATATTGAAAGTGGGAAAGTTAGGTTAAGCATGATATAAGGTTAATTATTTATTTTAACGTGGTGCACCCAGAATAATATTTTTTTAGCGTGGTTGATTATTCTACTAATTCACCATCACCATAGAGGGTTACCCAGAATAATATTAAGCCTGATAGTGAATTAGTAGAATAATATTTTTTTTAGCGTGGTTGATTATTTATTTTGATAATTCGTATAAATTCTATTTTATTATACAAATCTCTTTTATTCTACCACATTCCCAGAGTTCAATCTCCGGGGAAATCATAAATACCAAATAATATCCAATAACACCTCGATTCATCATACAACAGGAAAAACTAGAATCATTCCATGCATCATAGCTCATTAAACTCATTCTGGGTGCACCATCACCATAGAGGGTTACCCGTCATGCACCCAGAATGAGTGTAATGAGCTATGGTGCATGGAATTAAGTCCTGATTCTAGTTTTTCCTGTTGTATGATGAATCGAGGTGTTATTGGGTATTATTTGGTATTTATGATTTCCCCGGAGATTGAACTCTGGGAAGGTGGTAGAATAAAAGAGATTTGTATAATAAAATAGAATTTATACGAATTATCAAAATAAATAATCAACCACGCTAAAAAAAATATTATTCTTTTCTTCACCTATTATCGTTTTTCTTAGAATGGAACAATCTCAATAGGATTATTGAATTTTTCGAAAAAAACACCACTCTGCATAAACTTTGAGTTTAGATTCAATTAATGAAGTAACATAACTCTATATATCTTTTTTAGAACAAAAATTTTAGTTCTAGTAATCGACTTGCTTATTTCATATTTCTTTTTTGCATTATTAACAAAAGATGACTGTAACACCTCAAAATTTGCCCTCCTCTCTTGGGACTAGCATTAACATGTTGCATATCATTTTAGGTTATTAGGCATTGCATATTGCATATCATGTGGTTACACTGTGCAAGCCATTCTCCCAAGTCTTGATCAGAAGATGGAGAAGTCAAAGTGCAAGCCTAGGGTTTGTTGACTGATCATGGGCCATCTGAGGATTGGGCTGTGAATTAGGGTTTTATGATTCTCCAAGGATATTGGTCTTCATCTTGTTTGAAATGATACATCATCATCATCATGGTTGGATGTCATCAGGAGATTGAAGAAGATTCCTTGAGATTAGGGTTTTGACCACTGGTCAACCCTAATCAGTTGCATTGGGTCAATCAGGGCATGATCAGGAGATGGGATTTATGATGGTTGTGGGGTTCATTCTTTGATTATATTGAGCTAATTGAGGCTAGGGTGTCACCCTTGAGCCATTTCAGTTGGAGATTGGGGCTCAGATTGATCTATGCTATGCCAAATTCATCTATCAGATGAAAAAGTCAACTGTGGTCAACTGTACATGATCTGATGAATTTGGAGGTGGAAATGAGTTGGATACACTTCATTCATGTTGGAACAAGTGTTATTTGACATTGCAAAGCTTAAAAATGGAGAAAATCAAGTCAGAACAAAAACTGCCAAAAATAGAAAGTGACTTGTAATTGAAGTTTCCAAAAATGGAAAGTTTTGACCTCAAGACCACGTGTCCAAGGAAGCTTCAAATGCAAAATTATTCAACATGAAAGTTGTAGATCTTGTTCTCACCTTTCCAAAAAGTCCAAGAACTTTAAAATCCCATGTATGGTTGGAAAGTTATGGCTCAGTGAAATTAAAAAATGACCCATGATCAGGAGGCCATAACTTCCACATGGTTTGTCCAAATTGCAAGTTCTTTATATGCACAAACTCCATTTGACATGTACTTTCATGGTGCATAATTGGATTTTTTCAAAAGTGGTCAATGCAAAAAGTCAATTTTCAACTGGACAGTTAAATTGGACCAAGGGCAAAATTGTCCAACTTTCAAAATAATTGGAATTTTTGAGTGAGGATTTTTGCAACACCTCATAAATGGCATTTGAAATTTGTTGGAATTATCATTTCATGGCAAAGGCTTGTAATTTGAGAATTGGCTTGAAAAATGAAAGTGCAAAATTGGACATTAAGCTACCACATGGTGAATTTCAAAAATACTCATCCAATGAGAGTGGGGCAAGTGGCAACAGCTCACACATGGCATTTGGAAGGTGTGTGAGCTGTCAATGAGGTGGCAATGAGCTGGCATGTGAAATTCCTTTTTTGCCCTCACTTGAATTAACCATTTTCACTAATACACTCCATTTGGTTAATGACATGATTAAACTGGGTTTAAGCACACATATATAATCTTAATCCCAATCTAAACATAACAGAAATTCATTCATCACAAAATTGGATCTCAAACTTTCCAAATTCTCTCAAACCCTCAAGAACACCAAAAGCTTCAAATCCATCAAACTTCATCAAATCTCAATCAATTCTCGAAATTCTTTTTGCATCCAACTCCTCTCATCATCTTCTCAAACTGTTTGTGGAATTTGGAGTGGAAAAGGCTGGAATTCGTGACTGTCCAAAAGTGCATCATCCATGGTGAATCTTGAATTCGAGCATTAGGAGTGGAATCAACTGCATCTAAGCTTAGCATCTCACTTCCACAAGATCATAGTACATCTGTTTGTGAAGAAAAGCACGCGAGGAGCATCAATACATCACTGCCATAACAGGTATGTCAAAATTCGAATCTCAAGATTTGCTCGATGCTTATGTGTGTTTTGAAGAGCATGAAATGTAGGTCATTGTGATATAGTTAGTTTTGAGAATGATGAACTATAGGCGGATAAATCTGGAATTGAAGTTTTGTAACCAAACCCTAGTTCATTCGATTTGCACGATTTAGGAACTTTTAGGAGAAATTAAGTTGATATCTAGATTCCTGGTGCTTAGACGGTTAGAACGGCTATCCATTTGCTCATTTTCATGAAGATTTTGTGTTCATCGATTTTTTTGAAGTTCTGGAAAAATGTGGTCGAAAACGATGATGAACTCATGTTTGATCTTCAATTCTGTTTGAAAATTCAAATGAAGCGTTTCCCGCTCCCGCCTCCACTTATTTACAATACTGCCACTGCTTAATTAATTAATTATATTAATTCATAAACATGTTTAAAAATTCACTAAAAATCATAGAAAAATCAGAAAAATGTGGAAATTTTTGTGTTGACTTTGTTTTTGAATGTAGAATTTTTTTGACCTATTGATGGAAGTTGTGCATGGTAGAAAATATTGGTTGACCTAGGCTTATTTCACATGTGCTCAAAATTGATGCATTTTACCATTTGATTCATGAAATGCTCATAATTGCAAATAAATTCTTGAAAATTTTTGTGATGATTGTTGACTGGATGATGTTTATTTCCATGTAAATTTCATGAGTTTTTGATACCTGATCATTGAGTTATGAATTTTGGAACTTAGGTGTGACAATTTGTGTCACACCTCATTATGTCAACTTGCTGGATTTATTTGAGTGACCTATACTTGTTGGAATAATATGAAATTTTGCATGATGGTTGATTAACATGTTAAGATGCTATGTGAATTTTTGTGGAATTTTATGTGGCATTTTCAAATTGATTGCTATTTTTCATGTCTGTTGGTCAAATGTGCAAGCTTATGTGACATAGGTTGGTAGAATCAATGTGAAATGCTCATATGGTATTGTGTGATCATGAAATTTGATATGCTTGTAGTAGACACATGATGTGACATCCCTGTTTTGGTCTCACTCATTTCTTTACTGTTTTCATTGAGTTATGAATTTTTGAAGTGGAAGCATGTGTTGATATTGTGATTTGGAGCATGTAATTGTGTCTGTTTTTGTTGATTTTCATTGACATGGTTACCTTTGCCCAATTAAGCTGAAATTTGGTGTGCCATACCTGGATTAGGTCCTGTTTAGGTGTAATTTATTTGAGATTTTTTGGAATTGTTTTGATGTGGATTTGAATGCAATAGTTCTGTTTGCATGTTTGGTGCTTCATTTGAACTAGTTTGCCTTATTTTGTGCATAAAATGAACATAATGAATGATATGGACATGAGACTAATTGTGTTGGCTTTTGTTTGACATTAATTTGAGTTTGGTTAGAGATACCTTGCTGTTTAGGAATTTTTCTTGCCTTTGGACCCTAGGCTTAGCCTAGTGGTCTTGTTGCTAATATTTGCTTGATTTTTCAGGATCAAAAGCATAATGCACATGGAGAATGAATCAAGTTAAATGCAATTGATGTTGTTTGATGTTTGTACACTAACATAACATTGTTTTGTAGGTTGTGAAGTTTGGGATTGAGCTTTGAGCTTGCTTCGTTGTGCATTGATCTGTATAGATTAGTTGGTTGATACTTGCTGTTTAGTTTTGTTTGTCTGAGTTGCTAATTGGTTAGCTTTTGTACAGGTACTTTTAGTTGCTCAGTTCCTTGTGAACTTTTGCTTTGCTTTGCTTAAGCAACTTGCATTGAGGTATAACTTCCTAACTTCATGTAGTCTGGAGACCCGGCTGTTACCGGGCCGGGCAAATAAATGTCTGAAGTCCTCCTTAAGAGGCGATGACTGTGATTGTTTAATTTTGTGCCTAAGCAGGTAAAGTCCTTAATCAAGGCAATTGGTGGAAGGTAGGGATATGCAATCTATCCCCCATTATTCAGTTGAGTCTTCTCCTTGCTCCCATTACATGGTTGTAGCATTGAGATCCAAGCCCAAGATCCGTGCAGTGCACATTGTGTCAGAGTCTCTGAGTATAGAAGGGTTCCCCCATTCTGGACCCATGCTCATTTGTCAGAAGCTCTCCCTGGTTAGGGATAAGAGCTGTGAGGTCTGATCCTCACTTCATCCTTTCATCTGCTTCACCTTAGCCTCGTAATGGCAAGGTTAAGAGCAAACCCAGCCCGTACAGACGACTTGCTGAGGCAGTCAAACCTGTTGATTGAGCCCCCTTGTTTGGCTATAGTGGGTGCTCTGTGGATATCTGATTGACATGCCTGTTTGAGATGCTTGTTCTCATTTGATGTATGCTTGTATGTTGTTTGCTTGTGTGCTTGCTTCTTTCCTGGATAGGAGTAGTGTGCTTATGCAAGTAGGATAGAAAACCGAACTTAGGGTAAACGATGCATGACAACACTAGGCTCGAGTCCAGCTCCCTAGTAGTGTGTCTTCCCCTGGTTTCTGGCTAGTAATTCAGTCCCTTTCAGGGGAACTACATCGCCCTGATCCTCGTTCCAGACGAGGTATGTAGGCAGGAGACCGCGCGAGGTCTCTCCGGGCACCCTTTTCTTTTTTGCGTGTGTTTTGTTTGGCAGCTATCAGGCTCGAGTTCCCGACTCCCTGTTAGTCTGTGTGTGCCATTTCTTCTGACGTCTCAGCGTCTCTTCTGGATTGCTTGATGACTTGTAGGCTCGAGTTCCCGACTCCCTACTAGTTTGCATGTTCGTCCTTTCCCTTTCAGGGGAACTACATCGCCCTGATCCTCGTGCCAGACGAGGTATGTAGGCAGGTGGTCGTGCGAGACCACTCCGGGCAACCTTTTTCTTTTTTGTGTGTGTTTACTTGTTATTTGACTGTGTGTTTGGTTCGGATGCCGACGTAAGTCCAGTGATTGGCTGTCGGGCTCCACGTTTGCCGTTTTGAGTGTGTTTTGGTTCGGATGCCGACGTAATTCCATCCAGTGGTTGTCGGGCTCCATGTTTGCCACCCTTGCTTGTTTGTATGTTTTGTGTTGTTTGGCGTGCGTAAGCCGAACTACAGTGGCTCTGATTCTTGTTTCAGACAAGATATGTAGGCATAAGGTGCGATACCTTATCGAGCCCGTTTCTCCTAACCCCACCTGCGTTCCCTTGTGTGTGAGTGTGATGTTTAGCAACCTATTCTTTTCTTAGAACGTGGATCCCGTCGAGTACGACGGACGTGAGGGGTGCTAATACCTTCCCCTTGCGTAACCGACTCCCTTACCCTTTCTCTTTGGTCGCGAGACCATGTTCTTTCCAGGTTTCTCTGAGCGTTTCCTTTCCCTATTTTGGGATAAATAACGCGCAGTGGCGGCTCTGTGTGTGTTTGTTTTGAGCTTCGCCGGTTGTTTTTTTCGCAGGATGCGACAGCTGGCGACTCTGCTGGGGAACAAGGATGTAGACCTATGCTGGTCCATCGTCTCTAAGCGAGTCCTTCCTAGCGTTTTAGGATAGTTTAGGTTGCTTGTTTTGCTTGATTTATTGCATTTATTATTCTAACCAGTGTGTATTTATATTTGCATTAATGTCTGCATGCATCATACTATCATGTTGTTGTCGTCCTCTGTGCAGGTGGTTCCTCTGTTTGGGGTGGGTGTTCTGAGTGGGGCTAAAACCCAGGTCCGAGTATACACCTAGGATTAGCGTGGTCTCGCTTCGCTCACATGTCGGTTGGGCATGATGTTGCGACGTGACATACCACAAGCCGGACGAGGTTCATCTGAGAAATGCTCTTCCAGTGGGATTTTCCACTTTGGTTGGGTTATCTCTTTTGGGCTGTTGACTCTGGTGACCGATCATTTCCCGGATCTTTGGTTTAGACGATCTCAGGAGAGCTACAATGGCACACCCGAAAGGGCAAACCCATTGAGTATCTCTGCCCGATTGTCGAGACTATTATCCGCCTTAGGATGACCTGTTTAGAATTTACCTGTGAGGGGAGGGTGATTCTTTCAGATGCATGTTCAGATGTATGATCAGGTGGTGACTTTTGGTTCCGTGGATCAGAGTCATATTTAAGTCGGATTTATGGTCATTTATTGTCGTGACGCCGGAGTGCTGTCCGAGATTTATCAGTGGGGATCCGTTTATTTCAGGATTCCCCGGGCCGAGTTATTTATCAGTGGGGATCCGTTTATTTCAGGATTCCCCGGGCCGATTAAGGGATTCAGTGGGTATCTGCTCAGAGATTGTCAGGTGATGATGATGACGATGTATCTGTCTTCCGTTTATTTCGGAACCCTTGAGATGGATTGGTGGTTACAGATTCCTCAGATGGTTGTGATCAGTTCAGAGATCAGGGTTGTGATTCAGAGCAACAGATGATCAGATGACTTGGAGGATGGCACAGTGCATTGCATTCATTCATCGGCATCATTTTGCATTCATTTGCACCAAACCTACGTCTAGTCATATGGGGAGTATTATGGATTGAGGATCTGGTTGAGAGACATCTGAATGTCAGAATGTTATTGGTGAAATTTTATCTGTCTCAATGAAACCAGAATCAAAGGACAGAATCTTCCTCATATGGACAGACGTTGCATTCATGCATACTAACCCATTTGCTATTTTGTAGGTGTCGACCGGTGCGCATAGCTCGTTTGCTCAGATATCCTGCTGGGGGCAACAAACCCTAACTGATGGATTCTCCCAACGCCGACATCCTCGAACTGAAAGAGAAGATGGGAGAGCTGATCAGTGTCATGCAAGAGTTCGCCTTGGGGCAGAAGGCGATTGCCGAGAAGGTGGGGAGGATTGAAGACTGGCTGAAGATGGGGAACATGCAAGGAAACGCTTCGTCATCTGGACCGAAGAAATCTTTTGGTAATGACCAGCATAAGGATGAGGGTGAATCGAGTGCTGTGTACGCCCAGAGAGGACACGGTAGGGGTCGTTACTACCAGCACACTGCTGCAGTAACCATCCCTGCTGGTAAACAGTCAGTCCGACAGCAACCTCAGACAACTCCACAGAAGATACAGGGAGCTGGGAGTCAAGTGAAAGGAAAGGGGGTTGATCGCCATTTTGACAAGCCACCCATGCCATATGCTGCTCTGTTTAAAGAATTGATGGATTTTAGGTTGGTTCAGCCGAGGGCGATGGTTCCGATGAGAACAGATCAGAAGCCTCCTAAATATGATGAGAACGCCAGGTGTGAATTTCATTCTGGTGCGCCTGGGCATAACATTGAGGGTTGTAGAGCCTTCAAGCATATTGTCCAAGATCTGGTGGATTCCAAGGCCCTCAATTTTACATTGTCATTGAATGCCAATGCCAATCCCATGCCGGCGCATGGACAGGCGATGGTGGGTGCAATTGCTGAAAATTCAGATCGCATCTGTGCGATGGGGGAAGAGACTGACAGTGACTGTGAGCTGGAGTCGTGGATAAAAGCGTGCGTACCAGGAAACTGGAAGGCCTAAGAAGATCAGCACTGTTACTCAACCTGAAGAGTAATGTTTCTTGTTTTCAGTTTATATGCATGAAAGCCATATGTGTTGCCCGACACGTAATGGTCCATTGTAAGGGCCACCTCATGTTTAAATTTGCATTTCTGCATCATTAATAAATGGATGTTTTTCAGTCAAAAAGCGGTGTTCCCTGTTTTTCATTTATTTTTGCAGTTTAAAAACAAATAAAAATGGCAATGTTTGTTTTCATTTTTCTCTTTTTGATTTGTCTCGTTCCGAATTCAAAGATAATTCTCCGGATCTCGTTGATAACAATTTGGTTACACCTCATATGACTTCGACAAACCGATCTATCATGCCGAAGAAGAAGGCGAAGAAGATTGTGATCTGCTGGAATTAGCCAGGTTGTCAAAACAAGAGGAGAAGGTGATTCAACCGCACGAGGAGTGGGTTGAGGTTGTTATTCCAAGCACCGAGGTCAGAAAGGAAGTGAAAATTGAGGCCGCTTCAGAGGCGAGTCGAGAGCAGAATGGTAGCCCTGTTGAAAGAGCACGTGGATACCTTCGCCTGGTCATGTCAGGATATGCCAGGGCCGGATACCGATGTCGTTGTGTACAAGCTACCATGGAAAAGAGACTGTCCTCTGGAGAAGCAGAACGCCAGTGCCTGTATCAGAGAGTCATGGTGACTTTGTTTCATGATATGATTCAACAGGAAATCAAATGCTATGCTATGACATGATAGCAAAGTCCCAAACGGAAGAGGGGCATCTGGCGAATCTGGCCAAGCTATTTGACAGATTGAGACAATTCAAACTGAGGTTGAATTCGGATAAGCGCACTATCAGAGTGCGGGCCGGTAAATCGTTGGGGTTCATTATAAGAGAGGAATCGAGGTTGCTCCTGCTTAAAAAAAAAAAAGAAGAAAAAAAGAAAAGAAAACAAGAAATGCCTGAACCGAGAACACAAAAAGAGGTTCGTGGTCTATTAGGTAGATTGAACTACCTGTCATGGTTCACATCTCATTTAACAGCCACGTGCGAACCTATATTCAAGATGAAAAAAAAATCAAACGGTCAGGTGGAATAAAGATTGCCAAGGGGCATTGAAAAATAAAAAAAAAGGAAAGTTGCAGGAACCTCTGATTCTAATGCCTCCGGTGGAAGGAACAATTGTCAATTCTGTATTTGACGGCCTTCGAGGGGTCTACAAGGTGTATTGGGTCAGCATGACGCGTCTTGTCGAAAAGAGCATGCAATTTACCTAAGCAAAAAGTTTACCGACTGTGAAACAATACATTCACTGTTCGAGAAAACTTGCTGTACTTTGGCATAGGCTGCTCGCCGACTGAGACAGTTTATGCTGGTTCATACCACTTTGTGGATTTCGAGATGGATCCGATCAAGTATGGGTTTGAGACGCCAACATTGACCGGACGGGTTGCGAGAGTGCAAAAGAATGTTGACTGATTTGTGATACTCTCAGAAAGCAATCAAGGGGTGTATTGTCTGATTACATCGCCCAGCAACTCGTGGAGGATTATCAACCGATGAAGTTTGAGTTCCCTGATGAGGACATCTCGAGGTGCTCTAATCGAAAGATTGAGAGTAACCGATCCCGGAGGAGGGGCCTGACCCAAATCCGAACGGATTTTGATGTCTGATGGGGAGGTTAAGGAGAATAAGATTTTGTTGCCCGGATGACGTTTGAATGCACCGACGGTGTGATGGAGTATGAAGCTTGTATCCTGGGTATTGAACGTCGGTACGTACATCTACTGGGGCAACTCCTTTCTCATTGGTATATGGAATGGAGGCTGTATTACCGGGTGAGGTTCAGATTCCCTCTTTGAGAGTCCTGATGGACGTGAAATTGCAAGAGGCTGAATGGGTAAGGACCCGGTACGAGGAGTTGAGCCTGATTGAAGAAAAGAGGCTAGCGGCCGTCTGTCATGGGCAGTTATACCAGCAGCGGATGAAGCGTGCTTTTGACAAGAAGGTGCGACCTCGGGTATATCACGTGGGTGATATGGTGCTGAAAAGGATCCTTCCTCCTCAAAACGATCGAAGGGGCACATGGACACCGAATTATGAAGGTCCGTTCGTGGTCAAGAAGGTTTTCTCTGGTGGAGCCTTGTTGTTAATGACCATGGATGGCGAGGATTTTCCATCCCCTGTGAATGCGGACGCAGTTAAAAAATATTTCGTATAAAGAGACCCGCTGGACGAAAAGAACAAAAGAGTTCAGGCAAGAAGGGGCATCCCGGCGAACCAAAAACAGAAGAAAGGTTCGGGCAAAAATTAGGGATAAAACGAAAAAATGTACACCCGGCAAGTCGAAAACCTGAAAGGGCGACTTGGGCAAAAAAAGGTATCCCGGTGGACTGAAAACCCGAAAGGGCGGTCCAGGCAAAAGAGGGATTGAAACGAACAACTGTGTCTGGCATGATCGTTTGCGCTTTGGTTAAAGCATCATGGATAATACCCGGTAAGGATCAGTCAGAAACGTCTTGTTCAGAAGGCAGAAAGCATGGAGAGTCTGAGGACATATGGGGTGTAACTGAGTTGGAACTCGATGAGGTCACGGGTTTCACATTGCCATTAGGATAGATTTTTCCTTTTGAGCGCAATTACCTCTTTTCAGGAATTGCTTCCTTTTGTATTGCTCATTTGAGCCACACTTTCCAATCAATAAAATGCATATTCAGTCAAATAATTTTGTTTTTTGTCTTTCATTACCGCTTTGATTGCAAAAACATCTGATTATTTTTGATAAAGAATTTTGCATTTTAAGACATACAGGTTCCTTCCAATGCATGTCTATAAGATTGAAAGCTTGAAATCTTATTTGGAAGGTTGAGTGACCCAAGTGTTGAAATCTGGACACGCCTGGGGCACGGTTTTATCTAACGATCTGTTTTGCAGGAACTGTTAGATATTTTCACTCGCTTGCAGGTTGTGGTGTGGAAGCCTTGACAAGAGAAATCCCCAGAGAGTTCGCTCAGGAACGAATGAATGAAGAGAATGATGGAGACGTTGAGACGTACGACGATCCTTGATGATAATCAAGAAGACTCTTCAAAATCAGAGGATTTGAAAGTTTGTAGCATATCCCCGCAGAGTCCGACCAGGGACGAGTGCAGGATGAAAGAACGGCGAAGAGACGTTGAGACGTACGACGACCTTTGGAATTAATCAAGAAGACTCTTCAAAGTCGGGAGATTGAAAAGTATGTATAAATCCCAGGATTACGTTTCCGTCGAGCGCGGAGCGATTTGGAATACAAGATGATGGAGCAGAAAAGGTCCAGACGAGTCTGGGAGTTCTCAAAAATAGAAAGCTGATACGAGATTGGGAGGTGGATACTATGGTTCGACGAGTCGGCGGGTGTTCTGTGCCAACTTTTCTCATTTCCCAGCTAGGTCCCCAAGCGGAATCATAGGACTAGCTCCCCAGCAGATCCAAAGTCTGTGATTTCCCCAGCCGAGTCAAGATGGTTATCCTCGGCAGGTAAACGGTGTTTCCTCAGCGGCCAGGCCTGAAGGTTGCTATTCCCCGAGTGGAGCGGGTTTCAATGAAATATATCTCCAGCAGTGTTCATCCTACCAGTGGATTGGACAAGTTCCCGTAGCGGACGGATTGTTTGCATCCCCAGCTGAGTTGATGCTACCTATGGATAACATGGGTAATCCCCAGCGGAGTGGCATTCGTTTTCCTAGCAGGGTCAGGATGGTTATCCCCAGCAGGTGATCGATTGATGTTTCCCCAGTTGCCAGGCCTGGAGGTGGCTGTTTCCCAGCAGAGTATCTGTGAGCATTTCCCCAGTGAAGTCGTTGGGTATCTGTGAGGGTTTTCCTGAAGCAGATTCGGGATTGATATCCCCAGCGAGTCAAAAAACTGTTGTATCCCCACGGAGTGTTGGTGGTGCTTATCCCCAGCAGTTTCCCGAGTGGATTGGGTGCAAAGGAGGTTTTTCCTCAGCAAGGGTTACCTTTTCCCGGCAGCAGTGCTATTCCCCAGCCGGGTGGAAATCGGAGCGGTGACGAGTTCCTCCGCGGAGTGTCTCGTATTCCCCAGAGGAGTCCCTTGAGGGGGATGCTTTTTTATGCATTCATCATGTAGAATAAGCATAGCATGTTGCATAGAAAAAATAAAATCGCGTAGCATTTCCATAAGTATGGAGCATTACGCAGAAAAAGATCATGCATCATTGTGGCAAGCATAGAGCTAGTCTCAAGCCGTGGTTACCGTTTGAGAGGTGGTTGTGCCAGAAAGCGAAGATGTTACTCTGTGGAGTTTAGCATCATGACGTCAGATCAGCAATGTTCCCCAGTAGTGCGATATTGGAGGAAATGTTTCCGTCGGACAGAGGTGGAAATAAAATCAGAGGACGTTACGCGATCAGCGCGATTCAAGCCGTGGTTACCGCTTGAGGTTTGGTTTCAGCAGAAGTTTGAGGGTGTTACTATACGGAGTTTAGCATTGGGATTTTGGAGCAGCAGTATTTCCCAGTCATCAGTAAGTGCCTGGTCGAGCTTTCTTTGGTGTCAGTCAACATCATCATTCAATGTCCAGTAAACGTCGAGTTATTTCCCAGTCATTGTTTAATGTCTGGTCGGTCCTTGTTTGATGCCTGTAAACATCATTGTTTGATGCCTGTAAACATCATTGTTTGATGCCTGTCAACATCATCGTTCGATGTCCAGTAAACGTCAAGTTATTTCCCAGTCATTGTTTAATCGATCATTGTTTGATGCCTGTAAACATCATTGTTTGATGCCTGTAAACATCATTGCTTGATGCCTGTCCACATCATTGTGTGATGCCTGTAAACATCATTGTTTGATGCCTGTAAACATCATTGTTCGATGTCCTGTCAACATCCTTATTTGATGCCTGTAAACATCATTGTTTGATGCCTGTAAACATCCTTGTTCGATGTCTTGTCAACATCATTGTTTGATGCCTGTAAACATCATTGTCCGATGCCTGTAAACATCGAGTTTTCTCCCAGTCATTGTTTAATGTTTGGTCGAGTTTTCTTTGGTGTCCTGTAAAACATCATCGTCCGATGCCTGTAAACATCGAGTTTCTTCCCGGTCATCTGTCAGTGTCTGGTTGAAGGTGTACCCTCTGATATGTCGCCATCAGAGTGGTGATTGGTGTTATTTCCGACGATTGCCAGCGGAGTTATCACAAGGAAAGAAGATTTCGGGGTTCAAATGCAGTGATCTGGGATCATTTGCGCGAAAGAAAAATTTGGGGTTCAAGAAAAGCATAAAAAGAAGAGATATAATAATCCCCAGCAGATGTGGTGTTCAGGCCATGGTTATCCCTGCGTTACCATTTATTTTGGTATCCAGGTCGACGTTTTTCAAGTTTGTTTCTTCGCCGATGCTGACAGGCGTTGGTAATTATATCCCATCAGAGTGCAAATTGTTCGTCTGTTTCTTGGTATTCAATCACTCTTCATCCTGATCATCCGAAAGCCGAGGCTATTCGTATCGACAGGTTCACAGTGGATTGAATAGGGGCAGCTGTAACACCTCAAAATTTGCCCTCCTCTCTTGGGACTAGCATTAACATGTTGCATATCATTTTAGGTTATTAGGCATTGCATATTGCATATCATGTGGTTACACTGTGCAAGCCATTCTCCCAAGTCTTGATCAGAAGATGGAGAAGTCAAAGTGCAAGCCTAGGGTTTGTTGACTGATCATGGGCCATCTGAGGATTGGGCTGTGAATTAGGGTTTTATGATTCTCCAAGGATATTGGTCTTCATCTTGTTTGAAATGATACATCATCATCATCATGGTTGGATGTCATCAGGAGATTGAAGAAGATTCCTTGAGATTAGGGTTTTGACCACTGGTCAACCCTAATCAGTTGCATTGGGTCAATCAGGGCATGATCAGGAGATGGGATTTATGATGGTTGTGGGGTTCATTCTTTGATTATATTGAGCTAATTGAGGCTAGGGTGTCACCCTTGAGCCATTTCAGTTGGAGATTGGGGCTCAGATTGATCTATGCTATGCCAAATTCATCTATCAGATGAAAAAGTCAACTGTGGTCAACTGTACATGATCTGATGAATTTGGAGGTGGAAATGAGTTGGATACACTTCATTCATGTTGGAACAAGTGTTATTTGACATTGCAAAGCTTAAAAATGGAGAAAATCAAGTCAGAACAAAAACTGCCAAAAATAGAAAGTGACTTGTAATTGAAGTTTCCAAAAATGGAAAGTTTTGACCTCAAGACCACGTGTCCAAGGAAGCTTCAAATGCAAAATTATTCAACATGAAAGTTGTAGATCTTGTTCTCACCTTTCCAAAAAGTCCAAGAACTTTAAAATCCCATGTATGGTTGGAAAGTTATGGCTCAGTGAAATTAAAAATGACCCATGATCAGGAGGCCATAACTTCCACATGGTTTGTCCAAATTGCAAGTTCTTTATATGCACAAACTCCATTTGACATGTACTTTCATGGTGCATAATTGGATTTTTTTAAAAGTGGTCAATGCAAAAAGTCAATTTTCAACTGGACAGTTAAATTGGACCAAGGGCAAAATTGTCCAACTTTCAAAATAATTGGAATTTTTGAGTGAGGATTTTTGCAACACCTCATAAATGGCATTTGAAATTTGTTGGAATTATCATTTCATGGCAAAGGCTTGTAATTTGAGAATTGGCTTGAAAAATGAAAGTGCAAAATTGGACATTAAGCTACCACATGGTGAATTTCAAAAATACTCATCCAATGAGAGTGGGGCAAGTGGCAACAGCTCACACATGGCATTTGGAAGGTGTGTGAGCTGTCAATGAGGTGGCAATGAGCTGGCATGTGAAATTCCTTTTTTGCCCTCACTTGAATTAACCATTTTCACTAATACACTCCATTTGGTTAATGACATGATTAAACTGGGTTTAAGCACACATATATAATCTTAATCCCAATCTAAACATAACAGAAATTCATTCATCACAAAATTGGATCTCAAACTTTCCAAATTCTCTCAAACCCTCAAGAACACCAAAAGCTTCAAATCCATCAAACTTCATCAAATCTCAATCAATTCTCGAAATTCTTTTTGCATCCAACTCCTCTCATCATCTTCTCAAACTGTTTGTGGAATTTGGAGTGGAAAAGGCTGGAATTCGTGACTGTCCAAAAGTGCATCATCCATGGTGAATCTTGAATTCGAGCATTAGGAGTGGAATCAACTGCATCTAAGCTTAGCATCTCACTTCCACAAGATCATAGTACATCTGTTTGTGAAGAAAAGCACGCGAGGAGCATCAATACATCACTGCCATAACAGGTATGTCAAAATTCGAATCTCAAGATTTGCTCGATGCTTATGTGTGTTTTGAAGAGCATGAAATGTAGGTCATTGTGATATAGTTAGTTTTGAGAATGATGAACTATAGGCGGATAAATCTGGAATTGAAGTTTTGTAACCAAACCCTAGTTCATTCGATTTGCACGATTTAGGAACTTTTAGGAGAAATTAAGTTGATATCTAGATTCCTGGTGCTTAGACGGTTAGAACGGCTATCCATTTGCTCATTTTCATGAAGATTTTGTGTTCATCGATTTTTTTGAAGTTCTGGAAAAATGTGGTCGAAAACGATGATGAACTCATGTTTGATCTTCAATTCTGTTTGAAAATTCAAATGAAGCGTTTCCCGCTCCCGCCTCCACTTATTTACAATACTGCCACTGCTTAATTAATTAATTATATTAATTCATAAACATGTTTAAAAATTCACTAAAAATCATAGAAAAATCAGAAAAATGTGGAAATTTTTGTGTTGACTTTGTTTTTGAATGTAGAATTTTTTTGACCTATTGATGGAAGTTGTGCATGGTAGAAAATATTGGTTGACCTAGGCTTATTTCACATGTGCTCAAAATTGATGCATTTTACCATTTGATTCATGAAATGCTCATAATTGCAAATAAATTCTTGAAAATTTTTGTGATGATTGTTGACTGGATGATGTTTATTTCCATGTAAATTTCATGAGTTTTTGATACCTGATCATTGAGTTATGAATTTTGGAACTTAGGTGTGACAATTTGTGTCACACCTCATTATGTCAACTTGCTGGATTTATTTGAGTGACCTATACTTGTTGGAATAATATGAAATTTTGCATGATGGTTGATTAACATGTTAAGATGCTATGTGAATTTTTGTGGAATTTTATGTGGCATTTTCAAATTGATTGCTATTTTTCATGTCTGTTGGTCAAATGTGCAAGCTTATGTGACATAGGTTGGTAGAATCAATGTGAAATGCTCATATGGTATTGTGTGATCATGAAATTTGATATGCTTGTAGTAGACACATGATGTGACATCCCTGTTTTGGTCTCACTCATTTCTTTACTGTTTTCATTGAGTTATGAATTTTTGAAGTGGAAGCATGTGTTGATATTGTGATTTGGAGCATGTAATTGTGTCTGTTTTTGTTGATTTTCATTGACATGGTTACCTTTGCCCAATTAAGCTGAAATTTGGTGTGCCATACCTGGATTAGGTCCTGTTTAGGTGTAATTTATTTGAGATTTTTTGGAATTGTTTTGATGTGGATTTGAATGCAATAGTTCTGTTTGCATGTTTGGTGCTTCATTTGAACTAGTTTGCCTTATTTTGTGCATAAAATGAACATAATGAATGATATGGACATGAGACTAATTGTGTTGGCTTTTGTTTGACATTAATTTGAGTTTGGTTAGAGATACCTTGCTGTTTAGGAATTTTTCTTGCCTTTGGACCCTAGGCTTAGCCTAGTGGTCTTGTTGCTAATATTTGCTTGATTTTTCAGGATCAAAAGCATAATGCACATGGAGAATGAATCAAGTTAAATGCAATTGATGTTGTTTGATGTTTGTACACTAACATAACATTGTTTTGTAGGTTGTGAAGTTTGGGATTGAGCTTTGAGCTTGCTTCGTTGTGCATTGATCTGTATAGATTAGTTGGTTGATACTTGCTGTTTAGTTTTGTTTGTCTGAGTTGCTAATTGGTTAGCTTTTGTACAGGTACTTTTAGTTGCTCAGTTCCTTGTGAACTTTTGCTTTGCTTTGCTTAAGCAACTTGCATTGAGGTATAACTTCCTAACTTCATGTAGTCTGGAGACCCGGCTGTTACCGGGCCGGGCAAATAAATGTCTGAAGTCCTCCTTAAGAGGCGATGACTGTGATTGTTTAATTTTGTGCCTAAGCAGGTAAAGTCCTTAATCAAGGCAATTGGTGGAAGGTAGGGATATGCAATCTATCCCCCATTATTCAGTTGAGTCTTCTCCTTGCTCCCATTACATGGTTGTAGCATTGAGATCCAAGCCCAAGATCCGTGCAGTGCACATTGTGTCAGAGTCTCTGAGTATAGAAGGGTTCCCCCATTCTGGACCCATGCTCATTTGTCAGAAGCTCTCCCTGGTTAGGGATAAGAGCTGTGAGGTCTGATCCTCACTTCATCCTTTCATCTGCTTCACCTTAGCCTCGTAATGGCAAGGTTAAGAGCAAACCCAGCCCGTACAGACGACTTGCTGAGGCAGTCAAACCTGTTGATTGAGCCCCCTTGTTTGGCTATAGTGGGTGCTCTGTGGATATCTGATTGACATGCCTGTTTGAGATGCTTGTTCTCATTTGATGTATGCTTGTATGTTGTTTGCTTGTGTGCTTGCTTCTTTCCTGGATAGGAGTAGTGTGCTTATGCAAGTAGGATAGAAAACCGAACTTAGGGTAAACGATGCATGACAACACTAGGCTCGAGTCCAGCTCCCTAGTAGTGTGTCTTCCCCTGGTTTCTGGCTAGTAATTCAGTCCCTTTCAGGGGAACTACATCGCCCTGATCCTCGTTCCAGACGAGGTATGTAGGCAGGAGACCGCGCGAGGTCTCTCCGGGCACCCTTTTCTTTTTTGCGTGTGTTTTGTTTGGCAGCTATCAGGCTCGAGTTCCCGACTCCCTGTTAGTCTGTGTGTGCCATTTCTTCTGACGTCTCAGCGTCTCTTCTGGATTGCTTGATGACTTGTAGGCTCGAGTTCCCGACTCCCTACTAGTTTGCATGTTCGTCCTTTCCCTTTCAGGGGAACTACATCGCCCTGATCCTCGTGCCAGACGAGGTATGTAGGCAGGTGGTCGTGCGAGACCACTCCGGGCAACCTTTTTCTTTTTTGTGTGTGTTTACTTGTTATTTGACTGTGTGTTTGGTTCGGATGCCGACGTAAGTCCAGTGATTGGCTGTCGGGCTCCACGTTTGCCGTTTTGAGTGTGTTTTGGTTCGGATGCCGACGTAATTCCATCCAGTGGTTGTCGGGCTCCATGTTTGCCACCCTTGCTTGTTTGTATGTTTTGTGTTGTTTGGCGTGCGTAAGCCGAACTACAGTGGCTCTGATTCTTGTTTCAGACAAGATATGTAGGCATAAGGTGCGATACCTTATCGAGCCCGTTTCTCCTAACCCCACCTGCGTTCCCTTGTGTGTGAGTGTGATGTTTAGCAACCTATTCTTTTCTTAGAACGTGGATCCCGTCGAGTACGACGGACGTGAGGGGTGCTAATACCTTCCCCTTGCGTAACCGACTCCCTTACCCTTTCTCTTTGGTCGCGAGACCATGTTCTTTCCAGGTTTCTCTGAGCGTTTCCTTTCCCTATTTTGGGATAAATAACGCGCAGTGGCGGCTCTGTGTGTGTTTGTTTTGAGCTTCGCCGGTTGTTTTTTTCGCAGGATGCGACAGCTGGCGACTCTGCTGGGGAACAAGGATGTAGACCTATGCTGGTCCATCGTCTCTAAGCGAGTCCTTCCTAGCGTTTTAGGATAGTTTAGGTTGCTTGTTTTGCTTGATTTATTGCATTTATTATTCTAACCAGTGTGTATTTATATTTGCATTAATGTCTGCATGCATCATACTATCATGTTGTTGTCGTCCTCTGTGCAGGTGGTTCCTCTGTTTGGGGTGGGTGTTCTGAGTGGGGCTAAAACCCAGGTCCGAGTATACACCTAGGATTAGCGTGGTCTCGCTTCGCTCACATGTCGGTTGGGCATGATGTTGCGACGTGACATACCACAAGCCGGACGAGGTTCATCTGAGAAATGCTCTTCCAGTGGGATTTTCCACTTTGGTTGGGTTATCTCTTTTGGGCTGTTGACTCTGGTGACCGATCATTTCCCGGATCTTTGGTTTAGACGATCTCAGGAGAGCTACAATGGCACACCCGAAAGGGCAAACCCATTGAGTATCTCTGCCCGATTGTCGAGACTATTATCCACCTTAGGATGACCTGTTTAGAATTTACCTGTGAGGGGAGGGTGATTCTTTCAGATGCATGTTCAGATGTATGATCAGGTGGTGACTTTTGGTTCCGTGGATCAGAGTCATATTTAAGTCGGATTTATGGTCATTTATTGTCGTGACGCCGGAGTGCTGTCCGAGATTTATCAGTGGGGATCCGTTTATTTCAGGATTCCCCGGGCCGAGTTATTTATCAGTGGGGATCCGTTTATTTCAGGATTCCCCGGGCCGATTAAGGGATTCAGTGGGTATCTGCTCAGAGATTGTCAGGTGATGATGATGACGATGTATCTGTCTTCCGTTTATTTCGGAACCCTTGAGATGGATTGGTGGTTACAGATTCCTCAGATGGTTGTGATCAGTTCAGAGATCAGGGTTGTGATTCAGAGCAACAGATGATCAGATGACTTGGAGGATGGCACAGTGCATTGCATTCATTCATCGGCATCATTTTGCATTCATTTGCACCAAACCTACGTCTAGTCATATGGGGAGTATTATGGATTGAGGATCTGGTTGAGAGACATCTGAATGTCAGAATGTTATTGGTGAAATTTTATCTGTCTCAATGAAACCAGAATCAAAGGACAGAATCTTCCTCATATGGACAGACGTTGCATTCATGCATACTAACCCATTTGCTATTTTGTAGGTGTCGACCGGTGCGCATAGCTCGTTTGCTCAGATATCCTGCTGGGGGCAACAAACCCTAACTGATGGATTCTCCCAACGCCGACATCCTCGAACTGAAAGAGAAGATGGGAGAGCTGATCAGTGTCATGCAAGAGTTCGCCTTGGGGCAGAAGGCGATTGCCGAGAAGGTGGGGAGGATTGAAGACTGGCTGAAGATGGGGAACATGCAAGGAAACGCTTCGTCATCTGGACCGAAGAAATCTTTTGGTAATGACCAGCATAAGGATGAGGGTGAATCGAGTGCTGTGTACGCCCAGAGAGGACACGGTAGGGGTCGTTACTACCAGCACACTGCTGCAGTAACCATCCCTGCTGGTAAACAGTCAGTCCGACAGCAACCTCAGACAACTCCACAGAAGATACAGGGAGCTGGGAGTCAAGTGAAAGGAAAGGGGGTTGATCGCCATTTTGACAAGCCACCCATGCCATATGCTGCTCTGTTTAAAGAATTGATGGATTTTAGGTTGGTTCAGCCGAGGGCGATGGTTCCGATGAGAACAGATCAGAAGCCTCCTAAATATGATGAGAACGCCAGGTGTGAATTTCATTCTGGTGCGCCTGGGCATAACATTGAGGGTTGTAGAGCCTTCAAGCATATTGTCCAAGATCTGGTGGATTCCAAGGCCCTCAATTTTACATTGTCATTGAATGCCAATGCCAATCCCATGCCGGCGCATGGACAGGCGATGGTGGGTGCAATTGCTGAAAATTCAGATCGCATCTGTGCGATGGGGGAAGAGACTGACAGTGACTGTGAGCTGGAGTCGTGGATAAAAGCGTGCGTACCAGGAAACTGGAAGGCCTAAGAAGATCAGCACTGTTACTCAACCTGAAGAGTAATGTTTCTTGTTTTCAGTTTATATGCATGAAAGCCATATGTGTTGCCCGACACGTAATGGTCCATTGTAAGGGCCACCTCATGTTTAAATTTGCATTTCTGCATCATTAATAAATGGATGTTTTTCAGTCAAAAAGCGGTGTTCCCTGTTTTTCATTTATTTTTGCAGTTTAAAAACAAATAAAAATGGCAATGTTTGTTTTCATTTTTCTCTTTTTGATTTGTCTCGTTCCGAATTCAAAGATAATTCTCCGGATCTCGTTGATAACAATTTGGTTACACCTCATATGACTTCGACAAACCGATCTATCATGCCGAAGAAGAAGGCGAAGAAGATTGTGATCTGCTGGAATTAGCCAGGTTGTCAAAACAAGAGGAGAAGGTGATTCAACCGCACGAGGAGTGGGTTGAGGTTGTTATTCCAAGCACCGAGGTCAGAAAGGAAGTGAAAATTGAGGCCGCTTCAGAGGCGAGTCGAGAGCAGAATGGTAGCCCTGTTGAAAGAGCACGTGGATACCTTCGCCTGGTCATGTCAGGATATGCCAGGGCCGGATACCGATGTCGTTGTGTACAAGCTACCATGGAAAAGAGACTGTCCTCTGGAGAAGCAGAACGCCAGTGCCTGTATCAGAGAGTCATGGTGACTTTGTTTCATGATATGATTCAACAGGAAATCAAATGCTATGCTATGACATGATAGCAAAGTCCCAAACGGAAGAGGGGCATCTGGCGAATCTGGCCAAGCTATTTGACAGATTGAGACAATTCAAACTGAGGTTGAATTCGGATAAGCGCACTATCAGAGTGCGGGCCGGTAAATCGTTGGGGTTCATTATAAGAGAGGAATCGAGGTTGCTCCTGCTTAAAAAAAAAAAAAGAAGAAAAAAAGAAAAGAAAACAAGAAATGCCTGAACCGAGAACACAAAAAGAGGTTCGTGGTCTATTAGGTAGATTGAACTACCTGTCATGGTTCACATCTCATTTAACAGCCACGTGCGAACCTATATTCAAGATGAAAAAAAAATCAAACGGTCAGGTGGAATAAAGATTGCCAAGGGGCATTGAAAAATAAAAAAAAAGGAAAGTTGCAGGAACCTCTGATTCTAATGCCTCCGGTGGAAGGAACAATTGTCAATTCTGTATTTGACGGCCTTCGAGGGGTCTACAAGGTGTATTGGGTCAGCATGACGCGTCTTGTCGAAAAGAGCATGCAATTTACCTAAGCAAAAAGTTTACCGACTGTGAAACAATACATTCACTGTTCGAGAAAACTTGCTGTACTTTGGCATAGGCTGCTCGCCGACTGAGACAGTTTATGCTGGTTCATACCACTTTGTGGATTTCGAGATGGATCCGATCAAGTATGGGTTTGAGACGCCAACATTGACCGGACGGGTTGCGAGAGTGCAAAAGAATGTTGACTGATTTGTGATACTCTCAGAAAGCAATCAAGGGGTGTATTGTCTGATTACATCGCCCAGCAACTCGTGGAGGATTATCAACCGATGAAGTTTGAGTTCCCTGATGAGGACATCTCGAGGTGCTCTAATCGAAAGATTGAGAGTAACCGATCCCGGAGGAGGGGCCTGACCCAAATCCGAACGGATTTTGATGTCTGATGGGGAGGTTAAGGAGAATAAGATTTTGTTGCCCGGATGACGTTTGAATGCACCGACGGTGTGATGGAGTATGAAGCTTGTATCCTGGGTATTGAACGTCGGTACGTACATCTACTGGGGCAACTCCTTTCTCATTGGTATATGGAATGGAGGCTGTATTACCGGGTGAGGTTCAGATTCCCTCTTTGAGAGTCCTGATGGACGTGAAATTGCAAGAGGCTGAATGGGTAAGGACCCGGTACGAGGAGTTGAGCCTGATTGAAGAAAAGAGGCTAGCGGCCGTCTGTCATGGGCAGTTATACCAGCAGCGGATGAAGCGTGCTTTTGACAAGAAGGTGCGACCTCGGGTATATCACGTGGGTGATATGGTGCTGAAAAGGATCCTTCCTCCTCAAAACGATCGAAGGGGCACATGGACACCGAATTATGAAGGTCCGTTCGTGGTCAAGAAGGTTTTCTCTGGTGGAGCCTTGTTGTTAATGACCATGGATGGCGAGGATTTTCCATCCCCTGTGAATGCGGACGCAGTTAAAAAATATTTCGTATAAAGAGACCCGCTGGACGAAAAGAACAAAAGAGTTCAGGCAAGAAGGGGCATCCCGGCGAACCAAAAACAGAAGAAAGGTTCGGGCAAAAATTAGGGATAAAACGAAAAAATGTACACCCGGCAAGTCGAAAACCTGAAAGGGCGACTTGGGCAAAAAAAGGTATCCCGGTGGACTGAAAACCCGAAAGGGCGGTCCAGGCAAAAGAGGGATTGAAACGAACAACTGTGTCTGGCATGATCGTTTGCGCTTTGGTTAAAGCATCATGGATAATACCCGGTAAGGATCAGTCAGAAACGTCTTGTTCAGAAGGCAGAAAGCATGGAGAGTCTGAGGACATATGGGGTGTAACTGAGTTGGAACTCGATGAGGTCACGGGTTTCACATTGCCATTAGGATAGATTTTTCCTTTTGAGCGCAATTACCTCTTTTCAGGAATTGCTTCCTTTTGTATTGCTCATTTGAGCCACACTTTCCAATCAATAAAATGCATATTCAGTCAAATAATTTTGTTTTTTGTCTTTCATTACCGCTTTGATTGCAAAAACATCTGATTATTTTTGATAAAGAATTTTGCATTTTAAGACATACAGGTTCCTTCCAATGCATGTCTATAAGATTGAAAGCTTGAAATCTTATTTGGAAGGTTGAGTGACCCAAGTGTTGAAATCTGGACACGCCTGGGGCACGGTTTTATCTAACGATCTGTTTTGCAGGAACTGTTAGATATTTTCACTCGCTTGCAGGTTGTGGTGTGGAAGCCTTGACAAGAGAAATCCCCAGAGAGTTCGCTCAGGAACGAATGAATGAAGAGAATGATGGAGACGTTGAGACGTACGACGATCCTTGATGATAATCAAGAAGACTCTTCAAAATCAGAGGATTTGAAAGTTTGTAGCATATCCCCGCAGAGTCCGACCAGGGACGAGTGCAGGATGAAAGAACGGCGAAGAGACGTTGAGACGTACGACGACCTTTGGAATTAATCAAGAAGACTCTTCAAAGTCGGGAGATTGAAAAGTATGTATAAATCCCAGGATTACGTTTCCGTCGAGCGCGGAGCGATTTGGAATACAAGATGATGGAGCAGAAAAGGTCCAGACGAGTCTGGGAGTTCTCAAAAATAGAAAGCTGATACGAGATTGGGAGGTGGATACTATGGTTCGACGAGTCGGCGGGTGTTCTGTGCCAACTTTTCTCATTTCCCAGCTAGGTCCCCAAGCGGAATCATAGGACTAGCTCCCCAGCAGATCCAAAGTCTGTGATTTCCCCAGCCGAGTCAAGATGGTTATCCTCGGCAGGTAAACGGTGTTTCCTCAGCGGCCAGGCCTGAAGGTTGCTATTCCCCGAGTGGAGCGGGTTTCAATGAAATATATCTCCAGCAGTGTTCATCCTACCAGTGGATTGGACAAGTTCCCGTAGCGGACGGATTGTTTGCATCCCCAGCTGAGTTGATGCTACCTATGGATAGCATGGGTAATCCCCAGCGGAGTGGCATTCGTTTTCCTAGCAGGGTCAGGATGGTTATCCCCAGCAGGTGATCGATTGATGTTTCCCCAGTTGCCAGGCCTGGAGGTGGCTGTTTCCCAGCAGAGTATCTGTGAGCATTTCCCCAGTGAAGTCGTTGGGTATCTGTGAGGGTTTTCCTGAAGCAGATTCGGGATTGATATCCCCAGCGAGTCAAAAAACTGTTGTATCCCCACGGAGTGTTGGTGGTGCTTATCCCCAGCAGTTTCCCGAGTGGATTGGGTGCAAAGGAGGTTTTTCCTCAGCAAGGGTTACCTTTTCCCGGCAGCAGTGCTATTCCCCAGCCGGGTGGAAATCGGAGCGGTGACGAGTTCCTCCGCGGAGTGTCTCGTATTCCCCAGAGGAGTCCCTTGAGGGGGATGCTTTTTTATGCATTCATCATGTAGAATAAGCATAGCATGTTGCATAGAAAAAATAAAATCGCGTAGCATTTCCATAAGTATGGAGCATTACGCAGAAAAAGATCATGCATCATTGTGGCAAGCATAGAGCTAGTCTCAAGCCGTGGTTACCGTTTGAGAGGTGGTTGTGCCAGAAAGCGAAGATGTTACTCTGTGGAGTTTAGCATCATGACGTCAGATCAGCAATGTTCCCCAGTAGTGCGATATTGGAGGAAATGTTTCCGTCGGACAGAGGTGGAAATAAAATCAGAGGACGTTACGCGATCAGCGCGATTCAAGCCGTGGTTACCGCTTGAGGTTTGGTTTCAGCAGAAGTTTGAGGGTGTTACTATACGGAGTTTAGCATCGGGATTTTGGAGCAGCAGTATTTCCCAGTCATCAGTAAGTGCCTGGTCGAGCTTTCTTTGGTGTCAGTCAACATCATCATTCAATGTCCAGTAAACGTCGAGTTATTTCCCAGTCATTGTTTAATGTCTGGTCGGTCCTTGTTTGATGCCTGTAAACATCATTGTTTGATGCCTGTAAACATCATTGTTTGATGCCTGTCAACATCATCGTTCGATGTCCAGTAAACATCGTCGGTTGTTTTTTTCGCAGGATGCGACAATGACGAATTTACAAAAGGTAACAAAGATAAAATACGAGCTTGTTTTATAACAATCATAATCAATCGTTGTTGTTTTAAGGTTAATTTATTAACATGTCTCGATAAAAAAATTCCCTTGTCGAGTGATAAATTTGAAAAGTAAACTCCAATTTTTATAATCAATTTGATCCCCATATTGGATTAGGGGCGAACTCTACGAATTGATTGCTTCGATTTAACAGTCGCTTAGATTTATCCATGGTTTGTTTACTCTTATACCGAAAATCCCGTTTATTACAAAAGAAAAGGATTTGTTTTAGTTATATTCTTTTTTCCTATTATATTTGTTATATAAGATAATTTTTCTGGTATCTATATAATTCATTTTTATGTTATTTATAAATAAAAAAATCAATTTATCTCCTAAGGGTGACACACAAGTAATCCGTTTTCTCTATTTTTTTATTTCCGCGTAAATCTTATGTTTGCAATAAAAGGGACATAGTTTTCATAATTCCAATCAACTAGGCGTATTGTATTGATTCTTTTGAGTAATATATCGAAAAATCCCTCTAGATTCCTTATTAACACTTTTTTTATCACAACTAGGACATTCTAAAATAACAGTTATTCAGATATCTTTACCCTTAACAATGAACCTTCTTTGGTTTTTTTTATTCACTTAACTATGTGATTTTAAGATTCAAAGGGAAGAAGTAAAAAGGAACGAAAAAATATATATAAGGATAATTCAAAATTAAATTTTAAAATATTTTGTTCCAATTAATTTTATATAGTACACTAATAATGTACTACTACCATGCTTTCGAAATATATTTCGAATCACGGTATATTATTTCAGTTTTTATTTAAATATCTTGTATGATATTATTGTTCCTATCTACCCTAACAACCATTTCTCGTCTATTATAATAATTATTAATAGTAATGGAAGTGAAGTATTAATTCAATTCTATTGAAACCAAACCAGGGAAAAATTCTAAATTTCATAGAGGTCAAATCCACCTTTATTTCTTTTTTTTTAATTCTAGTATAATTAGAAAAACGAATGAAGAGGGATTGAATCACAAATATTTTATTGGATCTCTAATCTTCGTCATCCTTTCTCGCACCAATAACTAGAATTAAAAAAAAAGATGTCAATGCATCTGAGAATAAACGATTGATTTTGATCAAGAGACCTGCTAGAACCGCGAACCATAAAGTATTTGCCACTGGTGTCAAAGAGAGATATGTTTTTAGATCTCACATTTCTAATTCTCCTTCGATTTTTCTTGTAATTTATAATGCATAATAATACAAAATATAAGAATATGATTCAATATTTTTTTATTAATAAAATCGGGGGAGTCTGAATCCAAATTGAATTGTACAATAATTAATTAGATATTTTTTATAGAGTATTATTTTTATAATAATATTATATTATTATTTTATTCAAATAATTATATTATAATTAAATAATAAAATATATTTTTAATTATTCTATTTTTCATATACAAACTATATATATATATATATATATATATATATATATATATATATATATATATATATATATTATTTGTATATTCTTTGTTTTTATTATTATACTCTTTGTATCTTATTATTTATAAATGCTATTTATTCTTTGTGTTTAATTAATTGATTATAAATATTTTACTATCGATAAAATATTAAGTTGTATCGTAATTATAAATAATCATGACTTTTTCATCATTTTTTTTATATTTATAATATTTAAGCACAAATATTCACACATAAATGTAGTATGAAAGTTCACACAATACCATATCATAAAAAGAAAAAATTAATATTAGGCCTAATAATGATGGTTTAAGAAATTGGGGACAAGAAAATAATTTGCATAGGCAATGGAACTTTATGTTAGAACAAAATTTGGTTCTGCATCTATACTTTGAGTTTTGATGATAACAATGTTGTATTTGTGTGAGAACAATTTTGATACCCTAATGATTTGTTATTATGTAGCTTTAACAGTCAGTTCTGATTCTGAGTATATGACATGCAACGTCATGAGTTTCTAAACAATGAGTTTCAAATTCGCTTATGCGCTAATTACTAGAAGTTTTGAAAGATATTTAATGTCGTTGCTACAATGATCTTTCTGCTTCTGTGTTGATTCACTCCTAAGAAGCTTTTGAGGAAACGCTATGTTGATGTTGCAATATTCTCTCAGTTCGTGCTTCTGGACGTGACTCTGATCACCAAGTTTCTGAAGTCATGTTACGTAGCTGAAGATTCTGAAGATCTCAAGCCAGAGGATTTAGGTTATCAAGGTTCTGACTGTAGATTTCAAGTCAGACTACTGACACTGTCAATGTTCTGACCAAAGATTATGAAGTTTCTGAATTCAGCTTTATGTTTCTTCATTTCATGTTTTATCAACTTTCATCAGAAGTCAATGAACTTGAAGATAAGATCAAATGGAAACGTTATCAAATAGTACATAGTACAAATCGAATATCTTTTCCACTACCTAATTTCTAATTTCGTGGACAAAGGACAATACTATACAACTCTGAGCTTTTCTCATTTTGCCCTCCAACGGTCTTCTTCTTATACTATATAAGTGAGACTTTGAGACTTGAAGAAGACGTCGGTGATACAATATTTTGACAAGTTTGTTTCTTTGTGAAAAGTTATCATTCTTTTGTACAATGTTTATCATTTGTGTAAAGTCTACTTGTATAGAAACAACTTATAACACAAAATATTTATTCTTTGTGAATCCTTAAAAAAATGGTGTATAGTTGAATCATTGAGAAGACAAAGAAGACTATTCTTTTTGATTATTATGAACGGTTGATTATAGTAGATTAAATCTTTATAAATAAAGCAAAATCGCCTTGACTGGTGGACTGAAATAATTTTGAGTTTCAAACGAATCAGGATAAACATATTTGTGTTTTTATGTCTTTTTCATTAATTTGTTAGTGATGTTCTTGAGTTTGTTGTAGGTGTTTAATTGGATGCATTATATGGTAAAACACTAATGTCTTGACTGATGTCATGACATGTATATGTGACTACATTGTAGTTACTGCAAGACTAGCTAACACAGGATTATTGAATGCTGTGACATTCATACCTGTCAACAGATACTAAGGAACAGAAGTTCTGTTAGAACTTAGTATTCATTTGCAGTCTGCTTATCAAGGAAGAACCAGACCTGGCATAAGGCCTACTGACTGAATGTCAAACTGGATGTTGTGACATTCATCATTGACAGCAGCTACTGAAGATTAGGCAGAGTGGTGTTCTGCTATACTTCAGCATAAAACTTAGTTTGTTCTTCAAAAGAATAACAAAACTAACTTAAGGCCAAATGTATAAATGTTAAGTTGGACACTTTGACATTTATTAATGTAAGCTGTTACTGTAGTATGGTCATTTTGATCATGTACAGGTCAGCAAATTGTACAGTCTGTTTTCTGGAAAAACAGACTCAGCATATGGACCTTGATGTCAAGCTGAATGTCGTGACATTCGTGCCTGACAGCATATGCTAAATTGTAGGTTGTTCAGTTTTCTGTTTCAGCTTTTTCTCAGGCTATTCTTTAGGGATTCAACAGCTGAGAGAAAATCCAGGAAATCAACAACCAAGCTACATTCAATGAACCTAACAAATAGCCTATTTGTTAGCAACCTAAATGTTGAATTTGAGGGAACTTGTGTGACCTAAAATTCAGGAAAATACAGGTGCAAAAGCCCAGGTGCTGCAATATAAAAAGGAAGGCATTCCTTCATTCAGTCTCGGGGATTTTAAAGCGTGAAGAGTCAGTGTGTCCATCATACTTCACTGCTGTATTTTGTGAGTCTTGTATTAGACGTATCTTGTAAGCCAAGCCATTATCAAGTAGATGATTGCTTTGGCATAGGGTGTTCATTGAGTTGTAAGTGTTGTGTCACTCAAAGCTTTTAAGCGTGAGTGCTGTGTATCTTGATTTAAGCTGTGAAGCATAATCAAGAGTTGTTTTTGAAGTGTGACTTCAAAGTGTCTTTAATATCACTGAGGTGATTGAGGGGGAGTGAGTAGGAACTCTGATCTTAGGTTAAGATTGAAATTGCATTGGGTAGGGATTAAGTGATAAGTTGTAAACGGGTGAGTTTAGCTTTGAATTGATACTACTAATAGTGGATTTCCTCCCTGGCTTGGTAGCCCCCAGATGTAGGTCACGTTGGACTGAACTGGGTGAACAATTACTTGTGTTATTTACTGCACTTACTGTTAAGTTCTGCATAATCCCTGTCTGTGCAGAATTGGATGTCATAACAACCAGTGTGACATCCAAAGTCTGATAACTAGAATTTCAATTGGCATCAGAGCAGGCACCCTGCCTGTGAAGTTCTGGGTGAGATCTAGGGAAGTTACTTTCTAGTACCATGGACAAGGATTTAGGACACTCAAACAGACCACCCATGTTGGATGGATCTAATTATGATGACTGGAAGCCTCGCATGATAGCCTTCTTAAGGTCTCTAGACAGCAAAGTCTGGAGAGCTGTCAACAAGGGATGGGAACATCCAACGAGGACTGATGAAGATGGAGTCAGTGTGCAGATTCCCGAAGAAGATTGGGACAAGGAACAAGAGGCATTAGCTCTTGGAAACTCCAAAGCCTTGAATGCACTGTTCAATGGAATCACTAAGAACATCTTCAGGCTGGTGCACCATTGTGAACTAGCTAAGGAAGTTTGGGATACCCTCAAGGTAACTCATGAAGGTACTTCCAAGGTGAAGATGTCCAAACTTCAGATGTTGACAACCAAGTTTGAAAATCTGAGGATGAAAGAGGATGAGACTATTCATGACTTTCACATGAATATTCTTGAAATTGCAAACACCTCTGGTGGACTAGGTGAGAAAATGACTGAAGAGAAACTTGTAAGAAAGATTCTCAGGTCCTTGCCTAAGAGGTTTGCTATGAAGGTCACTGCCATAGAGGAGGCTCAGGACATCAGCAATATGAAGGTAGATGAGCTCATTGGTTCTCTCCAAACCTTTGAAATGGGCTTAGGTGAGTATGCTGAGAAGAAGAAAAGCATAGCCTTTATATCAAATGCTGAAGAGGAGTCAGAAGAAGGATATACAGGAGGTGATGAAAGTATATCAGAAGCCTTAGCCATGCTTGGGAGGCAATTCAACAAGTTCATGAAGAAGATTGATCAAAGAGGTAGACCTAATGTCAAGAACATCCCGTCTGACATTAAGAAAAGATCAACTTCTGAGGAGAAGTTCAACCATGGGAAGGGAATCTAGTGTCATGGCTGTGAAGGGTATGGACACGTCAGAGCTGAATGCCCTACTTACCTCAAATTGCAAAATAAGGGGCTAGCTATCACATGGTCTGAAGGAGATTCTGAAAGTGAATCTGAAGGAGAATCTGCCAAACATGTCACTGCACTAACCAGTGTGTGTGTCTCTGAAGATGACACAAGTGCAGATGAGCTGACATTTGATGAACTTGCTGCAGCATATAAGAAGCTGTGTACCACCAGTGCAGAAGTGCGTGCACAAGGAGAAAAGCAGAAGAAACTCATCAAGGAACTGGAAGATGAGAGACAGAAGCAACTGTCTGCCATAGAGGGGCTAAATGATGAGATAGCCCTTCTGACCTCCAAGCTGAACCAGATGACCAAATCAATCAGAATGATGAATAAGGGAACTGACACCTTGGAAGAAATTCTAAAGGTGGGACAGCAGTCTGGAACCAAATCTGGGCTAGGATTTGGAAAAAGAACTGAACACAAACGCCTAAAGGCTAGAGTTCAGAAGTTCAAACAGATGTCAAAGCCAATGTCTCAACATCAAGGAGCTAGGATGAATGATCTTCAGAAGAGGAAATACCAGAATTGGAGGTGTCACCACTGTGGCAGGCTTGGTCATATAAAAGCCTTCTGCTACTGGATTCATGGCTTCCCTAACAGAGCCTCACCTGTCAGACCTAAGCATAAAACACGTAAGCGATGTGTTCCCATTAAGAAGCAACAATGGTTTGCTAGGATAGCACACACTGCCCTAAGGGCTTCTTCCAGAGAAGACTGGTACTTTGACAGTGGATGCTCAAGACATATGACTGGTATGGAAAATCTACTGGTAGATATTCAACCTCACACCACCAGCTATGTGACTTTTGGTGATGGTGCCAAAGGAAAAATACGAGGTGTGGGCAAACTGAACTGTTCTGGAGTGCCAAAACTGAACAATGTGCTGTTAGTAAGAGGACTAACTGCAAACCTCATCAGCATAAGTCAGCTGTGTGATCAAGGTTTTCATGTTCAGTTTACTAAGGAGCTGTGCATTGTGACAAATGGTGACAATCAGGAAGTTATGAGAGGAACCAGGTCCAAAGACAACTGCTACCTGTGGGAACCTGATCTCTCTAACTTTTCCACAACATGCTCCTCAGCCAAGGAAGAACAGGAGGTGAAGCTGTGGCATAGAAGACTTGGACATCTCCACTTACGGGGAATGAAGAAGATCATATCCAAGGAAGCAGTCAGAGGAATGCCAAAGCTTCTGATTGATGAAGGAAGAGTCTGTGGAGAATGCCAAATGGGCAAGCAAACCAAGATGTCACACCCAAAGCTGGGACATTCCACAACCTCCAGAGTTCTGGAGCTGCTGCACATGGACCTAATGGGACCTATGTAGGTTGAAAGTCTTGGTGGGAAGAAGTATGCCTACGTGGTGGTTGATGACCATTCCAGATACACGTGGATAAGCTTCATCAGAGAGAAGTCAGATACATTTGATGTCTTCAAAGATCTGTGCATAAGACTTCAAAGGGAAAAGGACAGTTGTGTGGTCCGGATTAGAAGTGATCATGGTACTGAATTCAAGAATTCCAAGTTTGATGAGTTTTGCTCATCTGAAGGAATAAGCCATGAGTTCTCCTCCCCTATAACTCCTCAGCAGAATGGAATAGTTGAAAGAAAAAATAGAACTATTCAAGAATCTGCCAGAGCAATGATTCATGCAAAGAAGCTCCCTATGCACTTTTGGGCTGAAGCAATGAATACCGCGTGCTATGTTCACAACAGAGTCACCTTGAGAAAAGGAACCTCCTCCACTCTGTATGAAATATGGAAGGGCAGAAAACCCACTGTGAAGTACTTTCATATTTTTGGAAGTAAATGCTACATTCTCACAGATCGTGAACAGAGAAGGAAGCTAGATCCCAAAAGTGATGAAGGCGTATTTCTGGGATACTCCACTAACAGTAGAGCCTATAGAGTGTTCAACTACAGGACCAATGTCCTGATGGAGTCCATAAATGTCATTGTGGATGATAAAGAGGAAGGAACCGATGTCATGGAGGATGTTGAAACATTCCTTGACAGTCCAACTGACAGTCCAGTCAAGCCTGAAGAAGTACAGGAACCTTCTCCTGAATGTGAAGTAGAAGCACCCACCAAAGTGCCATCTATCAGAATTCAGAAAGACCACCCTAAGGATCTTATCATAGGGGATCCCACCAGTGGTGTAACTACCAGGTCAAGAGGAATAAACTCAAATTCCTGCTTTGTTTCCAAGGTTGAACCAAAGAATGTGAAAGAAGCCCTGACTGATGAATACTGGATCATTGCCATGCAAGAGGAACTCGAGCAGTTCACAAGGCATGAAGTATGGGAGCTGGTTCCAAGACCTGAAGGGTCCAACATCATTGGTACCAAGTGGATCTACAAAAACAAATCTGATGAGAAAGGAGTAATTACTAGAAATAAAGCAAGACTAGTAGCTCAAGGATACACTCAAGTTGAAGGAGTAGACTTTGATGAGACATTTGCTCCTGTGGCTAGGCTTGAGTCCATCAGATTGCTGTTGGGGGTAGCATGCATCCTGAAGTTTAAGCTGTTCCAAATGGATGTGAAGAGTGCATTCTTGAATGGCTACCTGAATGAAGAAGTCTATGTGGAACAACCCAAAGGGTTCTGTGATCCTAACCAACCTGAGCATGTATACAAGTTGAAGAAAGCCTTGTATGGGTTGAAGCAAGCACCCAGAGCTTGGTATGAAAGGTTAACCGAATTTCTGACCTCAAATGGATACAGAAAGGGTGGCATAGATAAAACCTTGTTTGTGAAGGATGAAGAAGGCAAAATCATGATAGCTCAAATCTATGTTGATGATATAGTCTTTGGTGGAATGTCAGAACAAATGGTTAAAAAATTTGTTCACCAGATGCAGTCTGAGTTTGAAATGAGTCTAGTGGGAGAACTGACCTATTTCCTTGGAATGCAAGTAAACCAAATGGAGGACTCTATGTTTCTCTCCCAAAGCAAGTATGCCAAGAACATAGTTAAGAAGTTTGGTATGGATCATGCCAGGCACAAGAGGACTCCTGCTCCTACTCATCTGAAGTTAACCAAAGATGATGGAGGGCCTAGTGTTGATCAATGCCTGTACAGAAGCATGATAGGTAGTCTGCTGTATCTAACTGCAAGTAGACCTGACATTTCCTATGCAGTTGGAGTGTGTGCCAGATACCAAGCAGAGCCCAAGGTGAGCCACTTGAATCAAGTCAAAAGGATTCTCAAGTACATCAATGGGACGTGTGACTATGGGATGCTGTATTCACATGGGTCTAAGCCTGTCCTATCTGGGTACTGTGATGCTGATTGCGCTGGAAGTGCTGATGACAGAAAAAGCACATCAGGTGGATGTTTCTTCTTAGGAGAAAACCTCATATCGTGGTTCAGCAAGAAGCAGAACTGTGTCTCTCTGTCCACTGCAGAGGCTGAATACATAGCTGCTGGAAGCAGTTGCTCCCAACTGGTTTGGATGAAACAAATGCTCACTGAGTACAATGTCACTCAAAATGTTATGACATTGTTCTGTGATAATCTCAGTGCCATCAACATCTCCAAGAATCCCATCCAACATAGCAGGACCAAACATATTGACATTAGGCACCACTTCATCAGAGATCTGGTGGAAGACAAGGTGATCACTTTGGAACATGTAGCCACGGATCTTCAACTGGCTGACATATTTACAAAGGCTCTGGATGCTACTCAGTTTGAAAACTTAAGGAGCAAACTGGGAATATGTCTCTCTGAGACCTTATAGCAACCACTGATGTTTGGGATAAATTGTTTAATATCTCTGACTATTAAACAATTTGTACTAGGCTATGATTGGTCAACAGATCATAGCTATGCTGCTTGCAACAAGGGTGGATACAAGAGGGTAAGGAGACACCCTACAGAGAGAAGGCCACTGTACCTGCAGGAGTTCAAGGATGCTGTTCATGCAGGAGTGGTTCTGGATGTCAGAAACAAAATCATGGCATCTGATATGGTGGTACCTACTGTAAAGCAAAAGTGGGTGATCACTTGATCGAAGCTGTGAAGCAAGATCAAGTGGATGTTAACTTGGTTGAAACTGTGAAGTAAAACCAAGTCTGGAACTCTGTCATTGTGCTCTGACTATGTTGTTGGCTTTGGCAACATTTGTGACAAAAAGGGGGAGTGATAACCACCAATACCCCTGACAAACAGAGTGGGTCTCTACAACAGACTCTCATGACAGATCTGAAGATTCCCCCCTGCAGCTGATGTTGAAGTTTAGGTGCAACTTCTAATATGTGTGTGCTGCTGTATACGTGCGTTTTCGACGCCATGAGATTTGGTGTAAGAAATGATGTTTTCGACAAATGATGACATGGGTTGAAACGATTTGATTAGTATGGTTCGACACTTCGACCAGAAGGAGGTTTCGTCATTTCGACAAAGATATTTGCACCTAGGAAAAGCACTTTCGACAAGACACGGAAGACATTGCAGTATGTTGATAATTCGACAAAAGCCTGAAGGAAGACGTCACTTCGACTTAAAAGTAAATTTGAATTTAAAAGGTTGTGACGTTTGGCAGAAGACGCGTGGAAGCATCTGGCGAAAGGAGGAGAGCCATGTGTCATAGTTTTAGGATTTAGTCGTTAATGACAGTTATGTTATTTGTGTATATATATAGGGTAGTTATTATCTAAAAAAAGTGTGAAGAATTACTATATACAAAATTCCTGAAAACACTCAAAGTACCCGTGTGAGAGAAAAGAGTCATATTTGGAAAATGTATGTGTAAACAAACACCAATTCCTTCAAAGTTTATTTCATAAAGTTTAAGTCTTTACAAATCTCTTTTATGCTTTCCAGTCATTTATCTTTCTGCACTTTATACTTTTCGACACTTTACATTTCATCAGTTAATTTCTGCCATTTACGTTATCTTGTTAAATTTACCTCTACTTAACATCTTAATCAACATATTTCGACGTAAAACACTTAGAGAACAGAAATGAAAGATATGAAAGTGATTTTAGACATCTTCGAGACCATCTAGATTTGCACATGTCCTAGGATTTGTGTGGTTGATCCTGCAAGTGACCCAATTCTACACGTTTTGGTAAACCAGAGGTTGTTCGCCAAATTTCACAGCGAACAAATTGGCACGCCCAGTGGGACAGTGCAAAAATTTAGAAAGTTAGATAATCGATAGTCAAAATCTGTTCTTCATTTGTATGAGACTGAGAAGCGGTAAATTAGCCGTATCCGAAGTAGAATTACCTAAAAGAACAAGAGTAAGGAGAATGGCGAACCAGCCAAATAATCCTAACGAATCCATCCCAGTATCTAACCCTGTCCCTTCGACAGAAGGCAATATAGGTTCGGTCCCTGTGTCAGAGGCTGTACCTTCGTCAGCAGGGTCAATACCAGCGGTTTCGATGTCACAAAACGCGCCTAGTTCGTCCTTCAGGGCACAACAAATGCCCATTGGGACACCCCCCCCTGTGGGAAACACTTCTAGGCCTTTTGTAACGAATTTCACCATGCCTCCGCCTGGTAGGGAACAACCCTTCGGAATGCCAACTTCGATGATGGCAAATTTACATAACTCCCCGTTAATATATTCAGACTCGATGGCCAACGTGTCTTCACCCTTACAAGGGTCAGGATATGGTGGAAACGTGAGTAGATTGAATCAACAACCACTTTACGTGCCGCCGATAACAAATAATTCGGCGCAAGTGATTAGACAGCAGATGGACGAGAGTAATCACGATATGGTCCAAATGTTGACGCAACAAATGGGAGCGGTGTTTAATCCACTGATACAGAACACCACTCAAACAAACCAAGTATTGGCAGCGCAAATGACGCGCATTGCTGATTTCTTTGGAGTCCCTCAAACTCGACACAGAGAGCAAGTGGTTCATAACCCAGCGGTAGCGGTCCAGGAAGAGCCTACGATAAACCAGATACCGTTAGACAATCCTCAAACGAACGTCAGAAACCAAGAGGATGTAGTCGAACAACCTCGTGTCGAAATCCCCATTCCACAAGAGCCTAGAAGGATAGTAATCCAGAGAGGCCAGGACGCGGATGCTGTATTGCAACAACGGATACGGTATAATAATCCGCCTGTCGAAAACAACTTGGCAGCCATGGTCGAAACGATAATGGCACAAAACGGGATGAACATGGGTTTACAAAGGCCTAGTTACGCATCCCCACTATCAGAGTACATTCTGCAAGAAGAACTGCCACCAAGGTGGAAAGTCCCTAAGTTCACAAAGTTTTCAGGGGACACTAGTGAGTCCACTATAGAACATGTGGCACGTTATCTGATCGAGGCAGGGGAGATAGCCCGTAACGAAAATTTGAAAATAAAATATTTCCCTAGTTCCTTAACAAAAAATGCGTTTACTTGGTTTACATCCTTGCCTGCAAACTCAGTATACACGTGGACCCAATTAGAAAGGCTGTTCCATGAACAATTCTACATGGGACAAACGAAAATAAGCCTGAAAGAATTGGCCAGTGTCAAGAGAAAACACTCCGAACCAATAGATGATTATTTAAATAGGTTCAGGTTGCTAAAGGCTAGATGTTTCACCCCAGTGCCAGAACATGAGTTGGTCGAAATGGCCGCAGGGGGACTAGATTATTCCATAAGGAAGAAACTAGATACCCAGTATCTGAGGGATATGGCACAATTAGCGGATAGAGTGAGACAGGTCGAAAGATTAAGGGACGAAAAATTCAGGGCAAATAAGAATAAAAAAGAGAGGGTAGCCTACGTAGGGGTTCGCCAAGATGATGAGTTCGACGAAGACGGACCAAGTGGCTTCGACGAACAAGAAATCGACCTAGCCGAACTAAAACAAGGCCCACCTTATTTGTGTAAAGTACTAACGCCGTCGAACGGAAACCCAGTCGAAGCCAACGATAAGTTCCCCAAAAGGACTTATACGTTCGACATTACTAAAGGTGACGAAATCTTCGATTTGTTGGTTAAAGATGGTCAATTAATAAAACCACCAGGCGCTAAAGAACCTCCTGTGGAACAACAGAAAAAGAGAGGTTTTTGTAAATACCATAATTTTCTGGGCCATAAGACGTCTCGTTGTTTCCTTTTCAGGGATCTCGTGCAAAATGCAATCCGTGATGGAAGGCTCAAGTTTGGTGACAAACCAAAACAACAAATGAAGATCGACTCGAATCCTATGCAAGCAGTCGAAGCCCACTACGCTGAACCATCCGTCGTAAACATGGTGGAGGCCAAAGTTGCTCCTGATGGCAATTTGGAAATGGTGGAAGCCCCTGAAAGCTTCGACGCAAATGTCAACATGGTCGAGATTGCTGATGATCTTGCAAGCCAGAGAGAAATAGAAACTACTGAAGGTTTCGACAAGAAGGATGGTGACAATGCTGTCGAGAATGTGAAGTTTCGACAAGAGGAGAATTGGGACCGCTTGGGACAGCCAAGTGGAAAATATGATTATCTTGTGAAGTACAACGCGCCGGCAAGTTCTCAGATCGACATCAACACAATCCAACCAAGTGGTTGGGGGGAGGCTTCTTCAGAAGACAATGAGGAAACAGTCGACGCAATTGAGCATTCCCCTAATATGAAGGAAAAGGTTACTGAAGACCTTACGATCGAAAACAAGGCTGCTGAAGGCCTTGGTTCTGACGAAACGAAGGATGGTGATATCGCCAACTGTGTCAACACTATGGGGCCTTTCAGTAAAGAAGTCACAAAAATCAAAGCGGAAGCCGCTGACGGTCCTTCGAAGCCCGTGATCAGTGGGATTCTGCGTAGGACAATGGAAGACCCCAGAAGGAATTGGAACAAATGCTGTTGCAAACATGGTCCCAGGACCATATCTTGGTGCTGCTGCCCAGAGAAAGAGTTCGACCAGACACCAAAAGACGTCGAAGGCGAAGAAGAGAGGCTCATCAGGAAGATGAACGAATTGAGCATCGCCGACGAACGAAACGTTGGGGTAAATATGGTAGAAATATCTCAGAAGGACCAGGTCGAAGAGGGCGAAAATCGCCGTCAGAAAGAATACCAAAGGTTGGCGTACCCTAGAGAGGAGGAAAACTTAATGGAATTCATCAAGAGATGCCAAAGGATGAAAACCGAAGTAATGTTGTGCCCACGCTGCAGCGCAGTCTTCGACAGGAAGGCAGCAACCAACCTGGAAGCGGTGGATAAGACCAAAAGGAAAGAAAGTTGGGGAACAGTAAGATACGACCCAAGGAGAAGTAATCCCCACCAATGGAGGCACGGAGAGAGACGCCAGAACACCTATAAACCATCTGACAAGGCCACAGACGACAAATGGGTTCAACCCATTAGGGACGCCCAGGGGCAGAAGAAATGGGGAAAGTTCGAGGTTCAGAGAGGTGCATCGATGGAGGGCAAGAAGGAAATGGAAAAACACAAGCCACGACCATACCCATCAGAGAATTACAAAGGCAAAAATCCCATGTCCAGGTCCCAATGGAGGAGGTTCCAAAGGCAAAAGAGGGCAGAAACGGAGATGGCGAAAAGGAACATGAATGGTCCAAATGAAGCAGAATACGAAGCTTTGATCGCCGGACTTGAAATCTTGTTGAAATTGGGGGCAACAAGAGTCGAAATAATGGGTGACTCCGAACTGGTAATAAAACAGTTGACGAAAGAGTATAAGTGCGTGAAAGAAAATTTGATCATGTACTTCGTAATAGCCAATAGACTCCTCAAGGCGTTCGACAATGTCGTCTTCAGACACATCCCCAGGTTGGAGAATCAAGAAGCGAATGATCTTGCTCAACTAGCGTCCGGATACAAGGTGTCGAAGGAAAAGTTAGAAGAAGCCATCGAAGTCAGAAGAAGAGTCGTATCCACCAGGTTATCCCCATCAGATCTAGAGTCAATAAGATTAGGATACGGTGACGAAGAAAACTTCGAGATATTCAACATAGATGATTCAGGAATAACAGACTGGAGAAAGCCTGTCAAAGATTATCTACAAGACCCAAATCAGAAAGCAGAAAGAAAGGTAAAATACAGAGCTTTGAGTTACGTACTTTTGGGAAATGAATTGTTCAAAAAGACTGCAGAAGGAGTTTTGTTGAAATGTCTGAGTGAGGATGAAGCCTACATAGCCTTGTCAAATGTACACGGTGGAGCGTGTGGCGCGCACCAAGCAGGTCACAAAATGAAGTGGCTTTTATTTCGACAAGGGATGTATTGGCCAACAATGCTGAAAGATTGTGTCGAATTCGCAAAAGGTTGTCAGGAATGTCAAGTACATGCAGGCATACCTCATGTCCCTGCAAGTGAGTTGCACTCAATTATAAAACCTTGGCCATTCAGAGGATGGGCGTTGGACTTGATCGGGGAGATTCGACCAGCTTCCTCAAAAGGGCAAAGGTACATTTTGGTTGGGATAGATTATTTCACAAAATGGACCGAAGCCATACCATTGGTGAATGTGGATCAAGAAGCAGTCATAGACTTTATCCAAAAATACATAATTTACAGATTTGGGATACCTGAGACAATAACAACAGATCAAGGATCTGTGTTCACTGGTAAAAACATGCAGAAGTTTGCACAAGAAACAGGTTTTAAGCTCCTTACTTCGACACCTTACTACGCTCAAGCAAATGGGCAGGTTGAAGCAGCCAACAAGGTTGATTAAGAAGCATGTGGGGAAAAAGCCTAGAAATTGGCATAAAACTTTGGATCAAGCCTTGTGGGCTTGTCGAACGTCCCCCAAAGAGGCAACGAATTCGACCCCATTCAAGTTGACTTACGGACATGATGCAGTTTTGCCAGTCGAAATATATCTGCAGTCAGTTAGAGTGCAAAGGCATCATGAAATCCCATCAGATACATATTGGAGCATGATGATGGACGAACTAGTTGACTTAGACGAAGAAAGGTTGCGCGCGCTAGACCTAATAAGAAGACAAAAGAGGAGAGTCGAAAGATTTTACAACAAGAAAGTAAGATCCAAGACCTTCTTAATAGGTGATCTTGTGTGGAAAGTAATCCTTCCTATGGATCGAAAAGATAAATTAATGGGAAAGTGGTCTCCTAAATGGGAAGGACCTTTCCAGGTTTTGAGAACATTCTCAAACGGCGCATATGAAATAGAAGAAATAGAGAAGGATAAGAGAATCCTAAGAATAAATGGCAAGTATTTGAAAAAATATAAGCCTACATTGCAGGAAATAAAAATAGTAACAGAATAAGTGCAAAACATAATTGTGATAAGATGGGCCAAATAAAAATGGCATTCAAAAGTTATTACAAAGAAAGCCTCACAGGGCTGAGAGTTGCTAAAATAAATTCGACTAAAAATTTAAATTGGCAAAAGTATCCTTCAAAGTGGTAAACTTCTGCCTCTGGAGTTGGAGTCGATGATCACAAAGACTTTTGTGAGTAGAGAGAGTCTCAATCTCCTGACTAAGTTGATGGGCTTTCTCTGCATGTCGAATACCCACCCTCAATTCTTCGTCAATCTCGCTCTGTTCGGGTTGCTGAATGGATGCCTTACGTTTCTCCTCTTGAGAGATTTTTTCTTGAAGTGCTGCTATCTGTGTTTTCCATTTTTGAATATTGTCATTGCAAGCAGCAACTTCTTCGACGTACGTTTCAGAAAGCTTTTGCAATTTTGAAACTTTGTCAGTCGAAGTCGAAACGGCATCCCATTCAGCAGTTTGAGTTTCAGACTTGGAGGAGATTTGAGCGGTAAGATCCCTTTGACGATGGAGATCCGCAGTGGCCAAGTCAATGAGAGTCATCAACTCCATCACAAAACTTCCAATCTCAGCAGAAGTTTCCAAAACATTCACTTGCTTCAAGAGTTTCTTAAGACTAAGTTGAGCAAGGGAATTCTCTTCTAAGACTTTAAACAAATCGACATCAAGAATTTTCGTTTTGATCTTGGTCAGAAGGCTGCCAAGTGATGGTGCTTCAGAAGTCGCCCCAGAAGTGGTCGAACTACTCTGAGAAGAATCCTGGAAATTGAAACGGGTGCTAAGCATGGCTTTCAGATACTCCAAAGGTCTTTGCACTTTGAGATTTTCAAGCTCCTCGCGAGAGAAACTGGTCGAACCAGTTGATTTGCTACTCCCTTGGACCCGGTCAGGAGCAGGTGGAGTGCTTCGCGTCGAAGTATGCTCGACCTCTGTTCGTTTCGACTGATTGTCCCCATCTCTGGCAGCTTCATCTTCAGGAGTATCTTCGACCACAACCTCCATTTCAATATCATCACCCTGAGGTGCAGCATGTAATCCTGGATGAGGAGGAGACTCGTCTTCAGAGGCTTCACCCACAGTGGTGTCGAACTCTCCTACGGTTTGCATATCATGGTCACTTGCGGAGACATCTGCCTCTGGGGCTATTTCCTCCAGAATTTTCTCAGGCGTTTTTTCGACAACCACTTGTTCCTGAAAATAAATT
This sequence comes from Lathyrus oleraceus, assembly GCF_024323335.1. NCBI lineage: Eukaryota > Viridiplantae > Streptophyta > Magnoliopsida > Fabales > Fabaceae > Lathyrus > Lathyrus oleraceus. The sequence continues at coordinate 52,200,708 of NC_066582.1, forward strand.
CTAAGATTTAGAAGGAAAGGCGTAGGAAAGGTAAAACATATGCTGTCGAAATAAAAATTACCTCAGGAATTTCAGTATTAAAACTGGACTTCCCACTCCCCATATCTTTCGACTGAGGCTTGGCAGAGGAAGCACTGGCAGGATCCTTCCTGGTTGGGTTAGCAATGGACCTTTGGGAAGAGACCTTCATGAGTTTCTTTTTCTTCTGAGGGGGAGGGATTAACTCTGGAGATTCATCACCACACTCTTCATTAGGGACTTTATCCTCTTCTTTCTCCTCTTCATTCTTTTTCTTTTGGATTGTTGGGGGTTTTCGACTTACCTAGTCATACAGGCCAAAGCCAGTTAGTTCCAAATAATGGAAGGAAAATAATAAGAAGAGAAAAAGTTTTGCACCTTTGTCGAAGGCTTTTTAGCAGTACTGGGCGACGCTTCGACAGCAGCTTTCTTAGCAGGGATCTTCACGGCTAAGGAAAGAAATAAAATTCAGAAACAAATATAAGAGATACATGATAAGACAGTTAGAATAACAGAAAGAAAAATCATATTTTTTCTGTGAACACCTTCAAGAATGGTATCTTCCACGCGAACGTGTTCTATTCCAATATGAAGGTGTCCTGGATATTCGCCCAGATGATACTTAGTCGGAACCACACGCTCAGCAGGTTTTTGATACTTTTGACGAAGAATTTTCATAAAATCCCCACAAAGGAACCAGTCTGGAAGTGGAAAACCAAACGCCACCCCAAAGTCAGCAGTTGGCAAGGGAGGAAACTTTGGTGGATGACAATTGAAAGCAAGGTCATAGCGCGCCTCTGGTGAAAGATTGGAAGGCAATGACAGTTTTTTAAACTTCTCTGTCAATTTGCGTTTTAATTCAGCCGCTGCTTCACATATGGTTCGACTAAGATCATCAGGTCTATACGCAGTTTCAAAATACTTTTGAAATTTCTGTATTTCCTTAATATGTCGTTGAATACCTTTTTTGGTCCGATCCTGCACAAAAGCGAAAGCATTTGTCAAATGCGTGGCAAAAGCAGCTACGTCGAAAAATTTGTTGGAATAATAATCCTTCCACCATTCATCAAACTCAGGAGTGCATAAGAATGATGGTCGAAAAATAACTGGTCGAATGTCGAGAGAAGCATCAGCTAGTTTCTTCGACAGTTCTTTGCCTTCGTCTTCAGTGTGAAGGGAGTTATAAAAAATGATGGACCCCTTTTTGGGGAATATAGGTTGAGGTTTGATTTGGATTAGACCAAACTGTCTAGAAACAAGGTTGGGTTGATAAACTATCAAAGCAACCTGATTTTTTGTGGTGTTACGATAAGAAAAAAGGAGCCTAGGGGTCAAGAATGATTCCCAAACATTCAGAAATGTATTTTCATCCTTTTGCATCTCCAGAGGCAGTTGTTGGGTAAACCACTTAGGTCCAATCTTTCTATCAGCAAAAGGTGCCATGGTCGAAGTAAATTGATACCTTTTAGCAAACATCATAACATAGCTTTTAAAAGCTTGTCGAAGGCTGATTCCTTCGTCAGTTGGCGTTAGTAGCACTAATCTTGGCCATTCGACAGTCCTATCGCTTACTTCTTCTTCATCTATTTCTGGTGCTACAGGCAGATTGGCTTCAAAGGTGGCATTGAGCCATAGTTGCAAGAGCCAAAAAGGTCCTGACAAGTTGATTTTCCCTTGGGTTTTGGTGTTCTTTAAGAAATGTACGCTCTCGCTCAAAGATTCATAGAGATTCGCCAGAATCATTTCGCTCAAACATAGTTTCGTGCCTGCATGAAGCTGATTGGCTATGGTGATAAATCTCTTGGCAACTTGAAGGGAGCGAGAACAGAACACATATTTGGACAGCCATAATGTCAAAAAGGCTATATGTTCGACATCTAAAACTTCAGTGGTACTCTTATCATGGTAATAGGACATGAATAAGGAGTAGGGTGCAAGGCTAGTCTCGAAGGCAATGGTATCTTCACTTAAGACAGTAGGGTCGAAATCTATACCATTGGGGTGAAGACCAACAATGGCTGCTGCGTCGAAAAGAGTAGGCGTAACCATCCCACAAGGAAGGTGGAAGGTGTTGTAAGTACTATCCCAAAAGTAGAGAGAAGCCAAAAGCATATTTGGACAGATATTGGGTCCTACTCTTGACAACTGGATAAGGTCGAAAATGCCTACTTCTTTCCAAAAAGACCCTTTAACTTTTTCGATTTTATCTAACCAAGATATGTAGTCACAAGGATCTTTCGACCATGGGCAGGTTCTAAATATCCTGGGAAAATTCAAATAGGCTAAGTCCAACTCTCCAACATCTGTCGAACTTGATGAATCTTTCTGTTCTACAACTTTCTCTTTAGGCTGAGGTTTTCTTCCAGCGCCTATGGGTTTTGTGTGAAAGTAAGATGGAAAAAACTCTCTTAAACGCTCTGGTTTAATCTCTGGGTTTGGAAGGGGACCTAACATAGCGTGATAATTTCCAGAAATAAGAACAGGGATTAGTACCTGAGATTTATAAATGCAGTCTTTTTCCTTTTCGTTTGGAGGTTCCGGAACATACTGTTGATTTCCAATGGTCATTGGCCCTTTTAAATCATGCGCAGGAGGAAAAGATGAGTCTTGTTTCTTCTTGGAGTGTTTACTGCTTGAGGGTTTTTGAGGCGCCATTGCTGAAACAACTGAAGGAGATTTCTCAGAAAATGTGAAAAGCTTGAGAAATGGGTATGAAATAAGGAAATCTGAAACGTGAAAGGGTTTAAAGAAAAGGTTTATGGGTATTTATAGGAAGAAGATGTTGAAAAGTTTTAGATGGTAATGGTGTTAGTGGGACACGTGGCCATCTCTGATGGGAATAATGAAGAGTTGGAAGTTGAAAAGAAACCATGACGTGAGGAAATGATGGAAGTGAACTCTGAACGTGGGCTAGACGTGACATTTTGGAGAAAGTGTAATGATGAATCTGCATTGGAAATTGAGATTATCAGAATTACATTTAATGAGGTTTAAGTGACATGGCATCAAAACGCTGATTGACAACAAATGACTGTTTCTCCCAGAACGAACAGTCGAAACGTCTTTGCTGGGGGGCAATTTGTATACGTGCGTTTTCGACGCCATGAGATTTGGTGTAAGAAATGATGTTTTCGACAAATGATGACATGGGTTGAAACGATTTGATTAGTATGGTTCGACACTTCGACCAGAAGGAGGTTTCGTCATTTCGACAAAGATATTTGCACCTAGGAAAAGCACTTTCGACAAGACACGGAAGACATTGCAGTATGTTGATAATTCGACAAAAGCCTGAAGGAAGACGTCACTTCGACTTAAAAGTAAATTTGAATTTAAAAGGTTGTGACGTTTGGCAGAAGACGCGTGGAAGCATCTGGCGAAAGGAGGAGAGCCATGTGTCATAGTTTTAGGATTTAGTCGTTAATGACAGTTATGTTATTTGTGTATATATATAGGGTAGTTATTATCTAAAAAAAGTGTGAAGAATTACTATATACAAAATTCCTGAAAACACTCAAAGTACCCGTGTGAGAGAAAAGAGTCATATTTGGAAAATGTATGTGTAAACAAACACCAATTCCTTCAAAGTTTATTTTATAAAGTTTAAGTCTTTACAAATCTCTTTTATGCTTTCCAGTCATTTATCTTTCTGCACTTTATACTTTTCGACACTTTACATTTCATCAGTTAATTTCTGCCATTTACGTTATCTTGTTAAATTTACCTCTACTTAACATCTTAATCAACATATTTCGACGTAAAACACTTAGAGAACAGAAATGAAAGATATGAAAGTGATTTTAGACATCTTCGAGACCATCTAGATTTGCACATGTCCTAGGATTTGTGTGGTTGATCCTGCAAGTGACCCAATTCTACACGTTTTGGTAAACCAGAGGTTGTTCGCCAAATTTCACAGCGAACAGCTGCTATGCGAAGTTTTTATTTAACTTCCATGTGTGTGAGTGTGCTGCCACTCTGAGTGTATTAGCTAGTAGTATTCCGCTGCCATGAACTCTGTTATGGGGATCAAAGTGTTTTAGCCAAAAATTTGCCAAAGGGGGAGTTTGTAGGTGTTTAATTGGCTGCATTATATGGTAAAACACTAATGTCTTGACTGATGTCATGACATGTATATGTGACTACATTGTAGTTACTGCAGGACTAGCTAACACAGGATTATTGAATGCTGTGACATTCATACCTGTCAACAGATACTAAGGAACAGAAGTTCTGTTAGAACTTAGTATTCATTTGCAGTCTGGTTATCAAGGAAGAACCAGACCTGGCATAAGGCCTACTGACTGAATGTCAAACTGGATGTTGTGACATTCATCATTGACAGCAGCTACTGAAGATTAGGCAGAGTGGTGTTCTGCTATACTTCAGCATAAAACTTAGTTTGTTCTTCAAAAGAATAACAGAACTAACTTAAGGCCAAATGTATAAATGTTAAGTTGGACACTTTGACATTTATTAATGTAAGCTGTTACTGTAGTATGGTCATTTTGATCATGTACAGGTCAGCAAATTGTACAGTCTGTTTTCTGGAAAAACAGACTCAGCATATGGACCTTGATGTCAAGCTGAATGTCGTGACATTCGTGCCTGACAGCATATGCTAAATTGTAGGTTGTTCAGTTTTCTGTTTCAGCTTTTTCTCAGGCTATTCTTTAGGGATTCAACAGCTGAGAGAAAATCCAGGAAATCAACAACCAAGCTACATTCAATGAACCTAACAAATAGCCTATTTGTTAGCAACCTAAATGTTGAATTTGAGGGAACTTGTGTGACCTAAAATTCAGGAAAATACAGGTGCAAAAGCCCAGGTGCTGCAATATAAAAAGGAAGGCATTCCTTCATTCAGTCTCGGGGATTTTAAAGCGTGAAGAGTCAGTGTGTCCATCATACTTCACTGCTGTATTTTGTGAGTCTTGTATTAGACGTATCTTGTAAGCCAAGCCATTATCAAGTAGATGATTGCTTTGGCATAGGGTGTTCATTGAGTTGTAAGTGTTGTGTCACTCAAAGCTTTTAAGCGTGAGTGTTGTGTATCTTGATTTAAGCTGTGAAGCATAATCAAGAGTTGTTTTTGAAGTGTGACTTCAAAGTGTCTTTAATATCACTGAGGTGATTGAGGGGGGAGTGAGTAGGAACTCTGATCTTAGGTTAAGATTGAAATTGCATTGGGTAGGGATTAAGTGATAAGTTGTAAACGAGTGAGTTTAGCTTTGAATTGATACTACTAATAGTGGATTTCCTCCCTGGCTTGGTAGCCCCCAGATGTAGGTCATGTTGGACTGAACTGGGTGAACAATTACTTGTGTTATTTACTGCACTTACTGTTAAGTTCTGCATAATCCCTGTCTGTGCAGAATTGGATGTCATAACAACCAGTGTGACATCCAAAGTCTGATAACTAGAATTTCATTCGTAAAAAAAAATTGTTTTGGAAAACCCAATTCAAACCCCTCTTTCTTGTGTTTTTCACAACTTCACTTTGAAGGTAAATATGATGGAGAGAGACAGCCCATGACAAAAGAGAAGCTATTTTGCAGCATAGTCATTGACAATGTTCACTAAAATAACTTAGACCACTACAATATTCATTGTCTACGTTTCCAATGAAAGAAAAAGTATGAAAAAATCAATACAAGTTTTGCCACAATTCAGTATACAAGAGCAAGATTCACAAAGACAACCTTGAATACAAGATTATGGCATAGAATACACACATAAGCTGGTACATTTCACTCCTGAACATCAACGCGGCGACGACCAATCAGAAAAATAATTCACCCCACATCTCCTATAGGTTCAAGAACTTTAACATAAAAAAAGATCGTCCAACTTTTAGTGTCGCACGACATAGTATAGTCGCAGTTGATAAAAGCTTGCTACAATTAGAATGATTACTTTCCTATTGTTTGCCCCTTTCACAATCTACCGCCTCTTTTTATTTGAGCTTCTCCTTTCGGCCTCTTTTTCAGCGACGAGAACACAGAACTCGGAACCAAGCATGTCGTGTATATCAATATTTGCAGAAAGGCTTAGATCAATAACTCCCTTGATGATTTCCAATGTTATAATGAATCCTAAAGTGGATAATACTCTAACAGCATTAGCAGCCCTGCATATGTATTTTCTAGTCTCCAGTGACGTATAGTTTTTCTCTTGTTCTTCAAGACTTAAAACTTGTGGATCAGATTGGTTCACTTGATCTTCTATCATGTCATCTCTAGCTTCAACATGTTCCCCAACCCATATGAATCCATTACAACCCAGTATTAGATCAATACCATAATCCTCTAGATGATGGAAATGTTGTTTTTGTCTCTTTACTAAATACGGTGTGACCGTAATCAGTTGACCAGTACTAAGCTGCAATACAACTGAAAGTCATTAGTAACAGTAATAAAAGACTGAAGAGAGTAAATGAAATAAATGATGAGCATTGTAGTTTAATATTCGTATGCAACTGACTCTAATTTTTTTGGGGAAAACAAGCAAATCAATAAAAGAAATATGTCCCCCAAGGTTTTCAAGACTACAAACCTTTCCGTATTTTTTACTTCTTGCTTGAAGGTGTAGGCCATCATGTTGAAAACCACGAACTTCGGCCTATGGAAATGCACATAATTTAGGATTTAGGATACAAAATAGTTATCTCCTTCATCAAAAGTAAGTAAATTTTAATAAACATGATTGCACTTACACAAATGACATCTGCCTCCTCGAAAATACAGCGCATATTCAACTCATCTAAAGCTGTCCTTCGTCTCTAGCAGTAAAAAGAATAATTCTGAATAAGGGGGTTTCAGTTCAAGCTTAATTGGAAAGAAATTTAACAATGTGAAATGTATACACTAAAAAAAGGGGTCTTACTAACTTGTACCCTAATGGCATACGTCAAGGAATACATTAGAGCTTTTATATGAGAAAAGACAACTTTCAAAATTTAAAAGAATTGAATGTCCGCCTTTTAAGAGAATATTTCTATATTCAGTTCTTTAAAAAGGCACAAGTTAGCATTTGCTTTATCAATGGTGTCTGAACCAAGACCTCAATCAATTAGATCTATTAGTTTCTTTGAAATTTAAGACTTTAAATATCATTTCTTTCAAAATAAACACCTAAACCAATTTACTAACTTTACGAAGTCAGACATTGATAAACATCAAATATTGACACAAACAAAATAAACAATTCAAGTCATAAATAATACTTGCTGTTCAACCAACATATCAGTCTAGACTACAACAGAAGCCGGATGATCAACATTAACAACAGGGAACTTTCCCCTGCAACTAAAAGCTTCCCAAAATCTCAAAATCCGTCCCAATGAACTACTCTCATGTTTCACCGTTGCAAAATATCGTATAATCAATTAACTAGTAATCCAATTCTTTAAATGATATACTCATTATGAACCGCTTATACTTGTTACTATTTTACAGGCTAAACTACAACTACTAAATAGATAACTGCCTCTTGTTGATCCGTTCTTCCACTCTATAATATTAGGAATCAGGATGAAGCAACCTATATTAATAGGTAGGATTCATAATCTATGGAGATAAATCACAAAAAACTGTTTGGCCTAAGTCAGAGTACATAATAGACAGCGTTAAGACGCTTTAGTATGCATAATTCCAAGAAAGAATTCATATCTACCTAAGCAACAAGACTCATGCCTATCAAAAACACAATCCCCTTAACACACATCAATAATTCCAATTCTATCACATTTGACCAAAATAAGTTAAATAGTCATCTACGCACTAAACTACTTTTTTTCTTTTATAAGAACTAACTATAAAATTTCTTGAACAATGAATACAAAAGACATTCAAAATATTACTCCAAAAAGCACATAAATGACCCTAAAATTTTGAGAGAGAAAATTGTGCTTGCCAATTTCCATACAGATAAAAGAACTAACAAAGATATCTCAATAAAGGGAGTTCTAAAATACCTGTACACCATCAGGCATATTCATAGCAGAAAGCATGAGATAAGCATTTTGACTGTAATTAATATCCAATCTCCAACGCTTCTGAGCAACCTACACAAACCAAAACAATCACTAAAATACCGAGACCAAAACATTGACAATGCAAATCTAGGAACTCCCCGAACACAATACCGGTACTGACACAGCTATGAAAAATGAATAAATCAAATGAAATCACATGTGTCGGAACAAGCATACCTCAACAACACGCCCAATAACAATGTCACCAACCTCTGGTTTGTACCTAAGATACAGTAACTATATTCCATTAACAAATCAAAACATTGAATAAAGTGAGAGTGAAGAAGGAAGATTACCTTGAGCGCAATGCACGGACATAAACAAGCTTGTTAACACGCTCGACAACTCCACAGAGAGTGGCAACAACTTCTCCGTCTAGATCGGCGGTTCCATGTCCCTTGAGTACACCGTCTTCGTGGTTGACGGGAATGGAATCTGCTATGGTCACGGAAGCATCAGAATTCACCTTGGAAGATAGAGATTCCAATTGTTCTAAAGCTTTATGTAGACGGAGCTTTTGAGTTTGACTCAACTGTAACTGAATCCCTCTCATCTTTATCTTTCTCACAAATCAGATAGTAACGAATGAGATAAGAAAACCCTAGATAAGCCCTACAGACCGGCGGCGGACGGGGTTATTAGGCTGCCTTAGGGCTTCCGTTCTAAGGAGTTCGGACGGTATGGTGTGGTATGTTTAATTGTTAAGAAAAGATAATAAAATAGGGGGAAAATGCCAATGAAGAAATAAAAATAAAAATTAAAATAAAAGTTTAGAATGGCAAAAATAATAAAAGTGTGTTATAGATATAAATGGTGACTATTATTAGAATCATTGAATTTTTTTTAATATAAAATATAAATTAATAATAGATTTGAAAGAAAAATGAAAAAATAATGAAATACAAAAAATAACGAATCAGTGCATATAATTTCTTTTGTATTTGGTACGGCGCATTTGTTTTCAAAATTTAACAAAAATAAATAAAATTATTTAATTAAAAGAATTTTTTAATTTTAAAAGAATTAATAAATTAATGTTTATATTTTTTCTATATATAAAAATATTTTAATCAATAATATATTTTTTCTATACATAAATATTATGTTATTTTGACATTATTTATAAAAATATTTGAATCAATAATAAATTTATTTTAATATATAACAATAACATTGTTTAAAAATATTTGAACTAAAATATATTTTTTTACCTATATAAAAACATTCGGATCAATAATAAAATTTAAACAGTAAATTGATAGATTTATTTGGATTTCTCATAAATATTTAATACATAATAAAAACATATTGAATGCTATTTATACCTAATAAAACTTTCTTTTAGATAGTTTAGAAAAATAGTAGATAAAATTTTATTATTTAATATTTTAATCAGTAATTTCATTTTTTTTTGTTTCATAGAAAAAAACAAAATTTATTAAAATTTTAAATAAATATAATTGTCCTAATTAGCTATCAAAACTTTGAAATTTAGTTTGGAAGTTCAAATATTTATATTGACTCATTTAAAGAAAAAATGTGAACAAAAATTATTGTTTTAATTTCATGGTTTAAAGATGATAAATTATGATTGAGTCGAAATTTGTTTTCTATAGTTCATCAACATTATCAAAAATATTAATAACAATATTAATCTTAAATTGACAAATAAAAATAGATATTAAATTTGATAATGAAATATTGAAACCCACATTTTTTTTCAAATATATAAATTGTCATTTAAAAATATTTATATCAAAAATAAACTTTATTCAATTATAAAAATAAGTTTATATCCTTGAGGTGATGATACACATTGCTCCGATGTGGTGGTAAGGGTTGCCGTGTATCGTTAACATTTTAATACATAAGTAATTTATGAATAGTTGAAAATGAAGTGAAAATTTGAATGAAGAAATCATATTTATAGGGACTTAAAATGAGTATTTATAAGATAGTTTGGATTGAGTTATGACTAGTTTGGAACATTAAAGGATTTAACTTGCTACCCCAGTCATACCTGACATCCCCATATTTTCATAATTCTGAAAAATGCCTTTACTATTATTTACCGATCAACATTTATTTTTCTTCAAAATATTTCACTTTTACTAATATCCCAAAATCGAAAACTTTAATAGTGTAAACGAAATTTTTGATACGCATTTTTTCACATTTTTAAAAAATCTCGCATTTTTATCGGACTTTTGTAAATTTCTAGAGAAAAAATACTAGAAATTTCAAAAATTCTGGTATTTTCCTGAAAAATCTTAAACCCGTACCGGAAATTATTGAAATTTTCGAAAAACTAAAAAAAAAGTTTTTGTTTTTCAATTTTTTTTTTTTTTGAAATACTGGAAGCAAAACTTAAAGATAGTTAAAGTTAAAACCTCAAATAATAGAGAATGATTAACATTGATAGTAAAACCTTGCAATTCTTTATCATAGTTAGGTCAAAGTTAGAAGCGGAACTTGAACATAATTAGCATAACATTAGACAAATAAATATAAATTAAAACATGATAGTATGAAGCATTCAGGACATTAACTTTTTCATTCATGTATAATTTACCATAGACTGCAATAGAATAGTTTACAAAATGTATATGAAACATATAAATAATGAAAAAAAAATACATTAGCTTTGATAAAAATCACCAACAAGAGCAAACAATCTCTACAAAAGAGAATTGTGAAAGACCCTAAATATAGACTGATATATTGAAGTATTCTCTTCAAAATTGATGAACATAGTAGCATTGGCAATGAAGCATGAACATAATATCATTGGCGAAACTTCATTGACGATGAAAATGTGAATGATATCGTTTACGAAACCATGAAAACACAAATATTAAGAGGTTCAATGTAATAACTGGAAATAGTAGAAATACAAAAAAGTCGAGAAAGATTGACATATATATAAACCTTGCAATAGAGGAAGTTGGAGAATCGATTGAAGTTTTGTTGGCAACTGATTATGTGAAGAGACAATACACAGATCAATGTTATAATAACCACGACAATGCGAATAGACGCGAATATGAGATTTGATGGGAGAGATTGGGAAAGACAAATGTGTATGAAATACAAAGGAAATGAAAACGGGCTTGTGTTGGGAGAGAGAGAAAAAGTTTGAAAAATTTACCAGGAATGACCACATGTAGTTAATTAGATGTTTACTTGTTTACTATTATAACCTTTTGTTGTGAAAAAGTTGAATCTTTTAAAGACAATATTGGGAGATGATATCTATCCATTTGTAATGGATTGATAGTTAATATATTTTACATAATCATTAAATTTTTAATAATATTTACAATTAAATTTAATTAATATGCATCAACAATATAAATATATTTTGCATAATCATTAAATTTTTATAAATATTTAACTTTTGTTTTAATTACATTTAAACTTACATCTAAAACATCATCTAACCATGAATGATTATGATGCCTATCTTCTAAAACTTTTTGGGTGCATAATATTTAATCTCTTTACAATTACCCAATTAATCTCTTCTATGGGATGTTTACACACTATTGCCTCATTATGTCGTGTATATCGGACGTAAAATAACAAAAGAATGAAAAGTATAAAAAGAACAGAAGAATAAAATCAGTTCTCTCCCCCTTTTTTGAAACGACGAGTTTAACAACTTAGCTCACACGTCTTCGATCCTTCCTACTTCCTTGTTGCTATCTTCAACTCCAAAAACGGTGCTCCTGAATTTCAGAAACACAAAATTTTCGATAATCAATTAGAATTTTTCGGCACTGGCATTCCTTTCCGAAGAAGATGACGATCGACTTAGATTCGATCACTCGCAAAGTCGATGTTGATAATCGCATTCCTCTCCGCTATTATTATCGGATTGCCGATAACCTCCTCAAGCAGGTACTTCTCCTCCTTCTCTTTCGATTTCAATCGATTATTCCTCAATTACGTTAGGGCTTTGCGAAATTAGTCTCAATTTCCATTAGAACCTTTTTGTTCACTTTCGACGAGAATTCGATTGTAATTTCTACCGAATTCATGCTATTTATGAATTATGATCACTTTAACGTGTTTGTTCTAGCCATAGTTTAACCGGTTAAGTATCTTTTAGTCCTATGAAATTTAATTTTGTTGTTTTTAGTCTTTAAATCTATTTAAGAAACTAAAATCACACAGTTTTGTAACGTGTTCGATTGAAAGTTTTTTTAAGGACTAAAAATTTGAGTTAATTATAGGGACTATAATCCACGGCTATGCGATTGTGGACACAATTCAATAGGATGATTTTTGTGAGATTGTAATTTGTTCATCATCTAGCTTGTCACAGCACCACAGTTACAAATGAATATAAAACATGTATGTTATATGGAGTTTGAACTGAGAATGATGTATGAATGCTGTGGCTTGAATTTGGTGGTTTATACGAGTTTTTGTGTGGAATTACTTGAACTTTGTTACTCCTGTGTTATTGTTTCTTTTTTGTTTTACTTCATTCCTTCTAGGTGAGTTCAATTGAATGATTAATCTTGTTCTTGTCAACAGGCACGTGTTTACAGGGAGGAGAATAATATAGTTGACTTGTACATCATACTCCTTAGATTTATAAGGTAAAATTTTAACTGTTTATGGATTTTCTTTTAACTCACAAGTTTGGAGTTAAATTAAGCAGTGTTGTCAAATAGTAGCCTAGCCGCTATTGCATAGCATGATATAATTTGAACAAGTTGTTGTTGCTCTGTGATACACTATCTAGTACAAAATGTTGTCAAATAACGGTTGTAGGGGCGCCATAGTAATGTTAGCAAAGAGGAATTTGAACAAACTGCTATTTTATGCTATCTGCGATTGACAACATTGAAATTATATATGACGTTTCCATATTTTATTATCTTTTCAAGTTTGGTTTCCGAGACGATACCATATCATCGAGATTACCAAGCTTCACTTGCTAATGAAAGATCAGCATTTAAGAGGGTAAGAAGCTGTTTTGCCAATTTTTATGGTAGATGTCCATGTGTTTATTTCTATTTTGTTAATTTAATATTTTTATATTTTCTTATGCCATATTTTTTCTTTTACAGAGATCACTACATGTATTGGATGAGCTTGAGTCCTTGAAGCCTGAATTTAAACGCCGGTTGGACAAATTGAATAAACCACGTGTACAAGCTCCATTGCCCGAAAAAAATGGGTTCAATACGGCTTTGCAGAGTCCAGCATATTCAAGTTTGGAATGGTCAGCTGTCGATAAAAGACATGACTCGAGCATGGATTTCAAACAGGTGAGGACCATGTGCTATTTTTTATAATAATAATTGTCAGGAAACTGAAAGTGCTCAACCTATTTTGATCTGTTCCATGGTGCCTGATCTAGATACAACTTGAAGGGCTTGAAAATTTTAAAATGTTATGGGCTCTACTTTTAAATTTTTTTACAATCAATTCAATGTACATTTGTGAAGGAGTTGTATGAAGATTTCATACTTTTTTGCTATGATGTGCTTGCACATGGTTTATACCTTTTACCAATATAAACTTTTCTTTCCCCTGACATATTTGCAGTCTGCTGGAGTGGGCTCACAATCTTCATGGAAACCTAACAATACCTTATCTTCAATTTCCATGCCTATTGACAAGCAGTTTCAAAAATTGTAAGTATTCCTGCCTAACATTCTATAACTCACATGAGGCCTGTAAGTAAGTTATTTTTTTTTGTTATGAGTGGTTTCTTTGGGGTTTTGGCGATTCTAGGAGATAAATTTATGATGGTCAATTAGTAAGGGTGGCAAAATGGGCCAACCTGTCCTGTTTTGCCCCACAATAACCTGTCTAGAATGGGGTGGGGCAGGTTAAATTTCGATGGTGGGTTGAGCGTATCAGTGGGGTGGCAAAACGGGCTGGGGCCGCCTGCTTAGCCCGTCATGGGTTGGCCCAAAAAAATTATCTTAAAAGTAAAATATCCTAATTAGTTATATAGAAAGGAATATGACGGGTCTACCTGCCCTGTTTCCTACGGTTTATACGGGCAGGTCAACACAAATTGAAGGGTTGAAAATTTCAATCCACCCCGCCAAAAACTGGCAGGTTAACCGAGCCAACTCGACGAATTCAACCCATTTGGACACCCCTACAAATTATGGATTGGGTTGTGATTGTCTGTGCTCATTCTTTTGACTTCTGTTTTTGTTCTCAACCAAATTTTCTTGTCACTTAGATGTCCAAGCGGATTTCATGTTGCCGGGTTAGCATTTGTTCATTCAGCACATATTTATTGTATAATGCTTCTTTGCTCTCATTAGCATATATGGTCTTATTATCCCGGAATTTGAGGAGGTTCTGTCTTGAACATTCAGATATATTTCAAAAGAAAAAATGCTGATGTGTTGTAGGAGAACATATAATAATTGTTCTCTGGACTTTGCAGATCTCTGAGTCTACCCCCACCAAATAAGGAGACCTTGTCAAGACACTCATTTTTAGGTCCAAGTGGTCTTCGGGCACAATGGCTCGGACCTAGTGCAGAAATAAAGGTAAAATTAAAGTGCGGGTTTGTTATATTGAGTGACCATGAATAATCTATATTTTTGATGTAATTTGTTGCAACAATGAAGTTTTAGAAGAGAGATATGAAAACCTACCCAAGTAGATAATCTAAGATACTCTGAATTACTGTAAAGATGCAATGAAGTTTTTCATAGTTCTAAACAATGCTAATGATAGGAGTATTATGGGATTTTGGGTATTATGGGGTGCCCAAGTCCCACATCTAGTAGTGTGGGATACTCTTTGGCGGAGTACTTATGTGTCCTGGTCTTTCTCCTTTGATAACTAACTTTTAAGGAAATATTCCCCAAGTGCTTGGATACTTATCACCTCATATTTGGTGCTGTGCAGGTTCAATATCCAAGCAGTAATGATCTTACTCATGCCAAAGATTCAAGGTTTGACTCGTTTATTTTAATTTGAACTTGAAGTTTTTTTTTTCCTTTTTTTTTTCATATATCAATTTCATATATTAATGCTGTGAAAATTGCACAAGTTTTACATTCTCAATCTTTTGGATCATGGGGTCTATTTCTCTGTCCATTACAAAGAGCACTTTAAGCAAAACCTGTTCTGTTCTTTTCACATTTGTTTTTAATATGTTCTTTCTCATTGTAACATAATCTGAAAAACAAACTGATTTTGGGAATATGTTGAAATCTTAAGATCAGATTTTGTTCAAAGGTGTTTTGTTCAGCTTTGTTACTCTAAAATATAACTGCCCGCACACACACACTTACTGTTGTGTTCATGCTGATAGCGCTGTAAAGTATGATCTTGATGGCATTAAAGATGGTGATCAAGGACCACTTACATCCACAATGGATTCAATTCTCTCCTTGGATGATGGAAGGTGGTCTCATCCTACTGTTGAGTCCTGTTCTCCTGTTGTAACTGAACCATGGGAGGACTCCTTCCAGTTGCTCAACATCAAGCAACCTATGCCTCCTCCTGTTCTTGCTCAGGTTCACCCAGAACGTGCTTCTATTCCTCCTTCAAAAGTTGCAGATCCAAGGCCAGGACCTGCAAAATCTTCTCATGATTCTGGACATGGTCCCACTACATATCAACACCTACACATTGTAAGCCTAATTTAGTTTTCTCCTAGAAGTGTGCACCATATGTCTTGGACTCTTTTGGCGATTCATTGGAACTTTTTCTTATTTGTGTTTGGTTCATTTAGTTCTTATATTGTGTAAATTATAATTTTACTGTGTTTGCAGCCTGTAAAAATGATGGAAGATTTTCTGAGACTGGCTTCAGCAAACACGCGAAATAATTTAGAGACTTGTGGTGTTCTTGCAGGATCTCTGGTAAGAGCAGTCGTAATTTTGTGTACCTCTAGATTCAAGAAAATTCTTGGTGCTAGTTTTAACAGTTATTTGTGCTTGCGATTTGGGTGGCTCTAGAAAAACAGGGTTTTTCAGATCACAACACTTATAATCCCAAAGCAGGAAGCAACTTCGGACTCGGTAAGAAGATGATCATATTTAAGTGCTTGTGGTACAGTTTTCTGTTTTAAGTAAGTATATATATGCCATTATACTATCTGTCTCAGAGGATGCAAAACACTAAGTAACCTATAATTTATTGATGAACAAAGCAAATTGGAAGAGAATAAAAGAAAAATATGATAGAATGAAGTCTACCAGCCCAAGCCAACATGTTTCCCTCACCAGAGACAGAATTCTATGACATCTTCTCTCCTTTATATAACTAACTCAGCACATGTCATTCACCCCCACTACCCCATAACCTTTTTTGCCATCTTCACACCTTGGGCTCATTATCCGCATTTGGCATCAGACTACCCAATTCTTCCTCTTGATCCTTATCATATTCCAACATTAAAGACCGCGTTTATCAGCTTTGAGGTTATGCTGATCACATGTTGTGATTTGAGAATTGTGCATAAATAAGAACTATTGATACTGGTGATGAGTTTCTTAACATTTTAGTGAAAATGCTGTTTCAACTTTCAACCTCCATCAGTACTGTAAGTTTGAAAAACTCACGTCTATTTTTAAACACAACGGTTCTTTAGTCAATTTTAACAGAGTCATCCTTGGGAATTCCACTGATTGTGATAAACCCCCTGCTACTGAGGTGTATAGGAGAAAGGATAGAATGGAAGACAGTTGATCAGCTCACAGCTATTGGAGCTGTTGGATGGAGAATATTCAAGCCAATGACAGTGTTACAGACCGCCTATATGACAGTGGAAAATAAGTGGCTAGCCGGTTTTAGTCGGGGGTATATGTGAAGAGAAGGGAGGGCTTTAGTGCAGGAGGAAGCATACGCTCAAAGTTCTGTAGTGTTTTTATCATGTTGTCACAACCCAAAAACTCAAGCTATGTAAACCTAGCGTACTAATGCTAATATTCAAAACCATAAACTTAATAGAATAGTTATCACAAATAGCTATGCCAAAACATAAACATTTGATAATAAATAGATGGCACCAGCCAAAAGTTTCAAAATACACCATACACAAGTTTAGTAAGTGTTATACTACTACATCCCAAAATGAATCCAACACTAGCCTCCTTATGTCTGCATAATGTACATACTCCAAAATAACATCAAGGGCCACAGGCCACCAAATCAAAGAAGCCTACTTAAAAATGATGATACTGAAAATATTTGAAATTGCCAACTCCAACCCTAAACTTCAATAAGCACCACCAACTTAACTCACGGGAGAAACTGATGGACAGGGATTTAAAGTTTCGCCAATATCTCAATTAATGCTTGAGGTGTAGAGAAATTGGAGCAAGTTGGGGACATTATAAGTAGACCCTGTGGATGTAAAAGGATGCAGAAAAAAGGGAAAGAGTGAAATGTGTGAGAAGCTTTGTTTGCTTTTGTTTTCTTCATTTTTTACCCTAAGTGATGCAGCGCATTTCATCTATTTTGTTTTTAAGCAAGTGATTTTTCAATGGTTCTAGCTGTGACTGGGATTTATTTTGATTTTATAATCAAATATCTGGATTTATATTAGACACATTGGATGACACATATTAATATGAAGTACACATCAAAATTCAAAGGATTGAAATTTAAATATGGTTGATTGATGCTTTTTTCTTCTACCCTGCAATGTTATTTTTCCATTAAGCAGTAGGGCATCTAAATTGACTTTATTGTTCAGTGTCAAACGTTGGATGAAGGAGAAATATTTGAAGTTCAAGACGGCTTGTCGCTTTTTCCTTTAGGTTGGATACATGTAAGTCTCCTTTGTCTTTGGCTATTATATGTAATTATATTCGAGAGTTACTTGTATTTTTATCCTGTATGGTGGCAGCAAAAAACTTATCATGTATTATTGATTTTTCTTCTTCTGTACTGTCCTACTACAAGGCTTCTGTGTGCTGATTAACTAGTATATGAAATTTACTCTGAAATTTGTATCACTTTTGTTGCTCATATTTATGAAGTAGTTACTCAGTAAGGATCATTTCTTAATAACTAGTTTCTCTTTGTAGTCCTGATACATACAAATAATTGAGCCACTTACACTACAATAATTCATTATCAAAGAATTTACTTTTTGATAGAGTGATATCAATCTGAGTAGTATTACACAAATAAAAGGCCAGATTTTTGACAAAATTTAAGGGTTCTTTAGCTTTAACTCTAACTCATCAACCATGTTAAATCATTCTGTTTCTGTTTCTCGAAAGCAGACAAGGTGAAAAACCAACGGATCAGTTGTAGTAAGAAGGAACAGGATGAATCCTTTTCATTCCTTTGTCCTTAAAAGTTCCCTCTCTTTCTGTTTTATAGTTTCCATTGCCTTTAGGTACTTTATCTTTATTTTAAAGATGATACTTTCTGCCTTGCTATGTGTGAAATAATTACTACCAAAGTAACCATAAGCCTTAACATGCTGATTTTGATGGTTGAATGCATAAATTGTTTTTACTCCGTCAATGCACAATTGGATATAGATTACCTTTTGTTTCAACTACACCTTTTGTGTTTATTTTATCCACACTTTTAGTGCAAAGCTTTAAATGTCAGTACTAATTTTACTTATTTTATCTTTTGATTTCAAGACACACCCGTCTCAGACCTGTTTCATGTCATCTGTGGATCTGCACACGCATTATGCGTATCAGGTAATAAATGGCACTATATTTATTTATTTATTTATAACTATGGCAGTATGGCTTAGGTAGTTGGTGTAGTGTAGCCATCTATTTATAACTGGCTCAAGCAAGAAAATATTGCATTATGTATATTTGAATTTTTAATGTAATTTATGGAGCAAGGCCTACTATTTTGACATCTAATATTTTATTAAAAACAATAAGACAATAAGCCATATTTTCCAAAATTTAAAGTTCCTGTAACATTTGATCAGCAACTACATGCGACATTTCTGTATTTCATTTTGATGTATTTAACTGAAAGGTTGCATATTTTGTGGTTTCATTTTAGATCATGTTACCGGAGGCAATTGCAATAGTCATGGCTCCAACAGATACATCAAGGTAACTTTTTCTCTGGCATTCATGAATTATAGCATTACAGATCAAGCAAGGAACATCTACAATAACCCTGATCACAATCCGAGCTTTGGCTTCTCTTCACACCGATATTTTGTCCAATTGTATGCTTATAGTCTACATTCACGCACCACGAATAGGACGCATTCTACTTTGATTAATCTTGATGGTAAAAGGTTGATAGTTATTTAGGTGAATCCAAGGGAAGTACGGTTTGAAAAGTTGCAAAAATCAGACCTCATTTGCTACTGTCTGAAGTCCCTAACATCTCCGCCCTCCGACCTCAGCCAACCTAGCCAAACCATTTGCCATTATCTACTGTTTTTTGCTTGTGTTTATTCTCACCCCTTTTCTTGCTTACATCTTCTCTTTCTTTCTTTCTCTGTTTTCTTTTCTCGTCACACAGCCTCTCACTTTTGTTTCTCACTCTGTCTCACTTTTTTTCTCTTTCTATCTGTTTGCTCTACACCTTTCTCAGTAGTCAGAGAGAGCATCATTTTCCGATTGCTTATTAGTTATTAAAGGCATGGAACCTTTTCTTTGCAAAATTTGTTGACTACAAGTTTGAGTGCGAGAAATATAAGGCCTTCATCCCGTAACAAACGGCACATCCACAAACTGTGGATCCTTAATAAATATCTTGCATTGCATGTATATTAACTGGTTCGGTAACGTTTTCATCACGCAAATTAAAAAATATCTTTGCCAATGCCATGTAAAAGCTAATAACCAACCTTTGGAAATGAGGAGTATAGTGCTAATTCAATATGGATATACTATTTAAAGGTTATTTATTTAAAAAGGAGTTATTATTACATTGATTTGTTTTACTTTTTTTATTATTTTTGATGCATGATTTGTTTTACTTTATTATTATTTTTGATACATGATTTGTTTTACTTTCTGTCACTAACTAGAAGAACTCTGCATTTATGTGGTTGTTGCAGTCCACATGGAATATTTCATCTGTCTGATCCAGGCGGCGTGTCTGTAATTCGTAACTGTCAACAACGTGGATTTCATCCCCATGAAGAGCCTTTAGATGGAAGTCCAATATATGAGCACTGCTCTCATGTCTATATGAATGCTAACATGAAGTTTGATGTTATTGACCTTCGAGAGAAATGATGAATTGGGCTCTCCAAAGAATTTCTCTTCTCAAATTTTACTAGTACAAGGATCTACCCCGTTTTCTACCGGATTCTTTTGTATTTATGAATTATGATAGAGGATACTGATCACCAGACCATGATTTTGTACTGTACTAGCAAAGCTGTGAAAAGATAGTTGTATAAATCTAGCAATATATAATACACGGTGAAGAAATGAGATGCTTAAAATAACTTGAATATGATATACGTACGGTAATACAACACTTCTGCATTGTACAGAAAACCACACCATGATCCATGAATGTTATATGCCTCGACAGAAATACTTAGGGTTTGGGGCTCTGATTCTGCTGCACTGTTGTAGCTTTGTTGTTTAGAATATTTTCAGTCTCTGCTCATCAAATTATTTAGAGAAACTATAGGTTCAAGGTATCCTAGAGACAACCTTATAATTTATAAAAACAATATCTCAATATAATATTCAAACTACTGTGGCTAATGCCTTCAGTTAAAATAAGAATGTCAGATTTTCAGATAAAATAAGAATGTCAGATTTCATTGTAAATTTGCAATAGTTGACACATTCATCTTCAAAACGAATTTGAATCTCCTGCGGTTAGAAATCACACCCTGCAGTTAATGTATTTTGTGGCTTATTTATGTGATTACGTCTCACAGTTTTTTTTTCTCTTTCTCCAACCCATCTTTTCTTCATTTACACTAAATGCGGATCCTCTAAATGCAGATCCTGCAGTCTGACGGCAGATAATCCAGATCCAAAACTACCCATGAAATACCTACTCACTCTTCTGCATGCATCAAACAATTAGTTGCAGATTTAGAAAACTTGAGATTAGGGGTCAAACTTTGTGTTAGTAATTTAAAAAAAAAGTTCAATTTATTTACTGTTTTGGTATTTTAATTCTTGTATAGTAGTATAATGATTAGAAGATGATGTTACAAGTTTGAATATGTGTTCATGCAATTATATTGTATTGTTTAGGAATCAGAAATGGCTAGAGTAAACTGAAACTCTTGAACTGATTGTGTTGATCTCCATTATGACGTTGTAGGGTGGACCTACATGAATAACACTCCAACACCTAAGTCAGTTTAAGATTTAAGATGAGTATAATGAAAAATGGAGATCAGAGAATGTACTTTTTTTTTTGTGTGAAAACACTTTATACCATGAGTCAAGTGGAGTAGATTTGAGATGAATTAGGCCTTAGTTATTTGGGCATTTGACTTACCCAAAACAGTTTCCTCCAAGACTTTGCGGGGTACTGAGAGAGCCGAAGAAGCCTTTAGCGATTTTGGCAAACCTTCAATATGTTGTCTAGTGTGAGCTAGAACTGAAACGCTTGGAGTCAATTGAAAAAGCAGTGGGGAACATAAGCATTAAGTGCTTTGTTATCACCTAAATGTTTCACTATCTACTTTCAATGAGTCATCCTAGTTATGCAGGTGATCAAAAAATGATTCCCCTACTTAAGGTACTCAAGTACCTCCAGCTCTTCGTTTAGCTTGACGGGGCGGTGCATTCACATCGGTTGGATATGCGCCTCATCTTTGATCTGATCAGTTGATTTCTAGCTAACTTTTTATAAAAGACAAGTTTTGCCTTCAAAACCTCTTTTCGTCCTTCTGCCACTCTTTGTTTAGCTCCCTTTTTATGGGTTTGGTCATCGACTCTTTTGCTCCAGCCTATGAACTTTGTAGATCGCTCTAGCGGCGCCAATCATAGAAGTCGAGTCATGGGTACACCCCGAATACTTAGAGACACATTATTCTAACAAACACAAGGAAAATGTGGCAGCAACTTCCTTTGAGGTGGGGTCCCCTACTGTATGAGTCATCTCACTGATGCTTGATGATAAATAGGTGTGTGATGAGTTTGAGGGGTGCTTCATTCCCTTATACTACTGCATTTTTCACAAGCCGGATGTTCGTCTTCTATCGACTTCCTTCGAGAAAGAAGTATTAGACCACGTTTACATCCCTCCCTCAGAACTTCATCCGTGTGCTTAGGGCTTCGTGAGGGCTTTCGAATACTGGCATGAGTATTAAGGGGTTATGAATTCGATCTCCACAACGTCTTCTTCCACCTCTTCAAAGTTAATTCTATCTCCCGCGGAGACGACGAGTATGAACTTGTTTTTCTACGTCACTTAGAAAATAAAGTTTTTCAGGTTTACAAGAAGATCTAGAAGTATTTCAAAAATAAATATTTCTTGGCTACTCCCGCTCCCATCTTGGCCACAATGAGTTATGCATTGTTCCCACCCCTTTCGCGGAATCAATCTTTTGCATCGAACGAAGGAGGCGATTCTGGTCTCCAGACCATTTCTCCAGGAAAGCATTAGATTAATCCATCTTGTACAACGCTCTTACTGATGCGGAGTAGGCTATGAAAGATATGTTGCTTTCCATCTTTGATTTTGAGATACATTGTCGAGTTATTGTTGAGGAAAGATTTGTTGAGGAGAGGATAATTTTTTTGGTACCTTCTTTATTTTATTTTGTTTGTGGTTTGTGACCTCACATTACTTCTTGTTGGCTGATTATATTTCTCTTTCTCAGATGACCTCAAAGAGAAAAATTCCTCAGCCATCAAGGTTACGCCTACGTAGATGCTCGAGTCTCTTTCGTCATGCTGACATATTTGGATAATTGGAGTAAGAAGAACCACACACGACCTGCTAAAATGGATTGGGGAAATGTGACCATCCTGGGAAGTCTTGCAAAGACAAAGAGGTCAAAAGATTCTGGGTCTGCTCCGAGCATCCACCCGGGAGACATTCCTCTCTACTTCCCCCTGTGTTGATTGTTCGCTTTCCTTGAATTGCGGAAGAGATAAATGACTATGTGTTTTCTGAGGTTTACACAAAAATTCCCAAGCTTTCTGCAGTCGACAAATCGAACATGTTGACAAAATCAACCTACTAGGTGTTTCGGGTGGCTTCATTCCTGAATAAGCTTGCAGCCAAGCATAAGGAACTTATGTTTCCCGGTGCCTCTTCCAAAGGGGTCAAGGATTCTAAGGCACATTAACCTCTGGAAGAGGCGAAAGTTTCCACTTTTGAAAGGGACTGCTCAAGGTTGCGTAGTCGTTTGGATGAAGCTTAGGATTTAGGGTTTAGGGTTTGCATAGTCGTTTGGATGAAGCTCAAGGTTGCTCAAGGTTACATAGTTGTTTGGATGAAGTTGGGGGTTCTCTAGGAAGAGCGGACAAATTTAAGTAACCAACTGCAAGATCTCTCAAATGATGACTTGAAAGAAGATGTCTTTCACAATCTCTTGCCCCAGTTGGAGTCTCTTGTGCCTGATATCCGGGTTTTCCATGAATCTTTCTCCTTTGTTTGATATTGGCTCATTGTAAGCTATTTTTTTAATGTATTAATTAATATTTTATTTACCGCTTATTTGTTGTGCTTGCTTGCTTTATGCATTTGTTTGCATGTTGTATTTAGAATTTGATGTATTAATGTATTGTTTGTATTCCCCACAGGGAGCTCGGAACTGGCGATACCGACGAGATGCGATCATATCTATATACAACGCCCGACATCGCAGAAGACCCTTCCCTGACCAAAGGTAGGATCCCCGTCCCTTCCTCCTAGGTATGACTCGGATCGAGGTGGACGTCTCCAGACTCCACCGCCTAACACCCTTGGATTGGCTAGATCCAAAGGGCTTGCGCCAGCTACGCGAAATGCGTTTAAGCCGTATCAGATGTGCAAAAACATGTGTAGTCTGTATCGAGCACGCATAAGTACGTGTAATCTTTGTCTATGCAAAAATGTGTGTAATCTTTGTATATGCAGAAATGCGTGTATTCTTTGTCTACACATAAATGTGTATAATCTTTGCTTCCTCTTTGGGGTCATAAAGAGAGATAAATAGAAAAGAATGCAATAGAGGAAAAATAACAGACAAGTACTTACATTCATAATGAAGTGAGTTTATTATATTGAAGTATGGAAATGAACCGATAAAAAAAATATTTAACTATAATATCACTTTAGTTTGGCGGCGTTCCACGTCCTCGGTACGTATTCTCCTTCGAAGGATTCTAAGAAGTATGCTCCCCTTTCGATGTTGGCCTGCACACGGTAGGATCCTTCGCAATTTGCTACTATTTTTCCATCTCGGGAATTATTCCCTCCCATATCAGCTCTCCAAAGCACCAAGTCCTCGGTTTGGAATTTTTATGGTCAGACGCAACAGATATACCCGAAGGCCATGATCTGCTTGAAGACAATGCTGGTAAAGGCGGACACCATTCTCTTTTCTTCCAAAAGGTAGAATTCTTCTCTAACGTCCTTCCCATTATCTTCTGTTGGCAATGGCTTAGTTGTCCTTTAACTCAACTCTTCGATCTCTACTGGGATGACAACTTCCACCCATACGTTAGCCGAAAAGGATTTTCCCCATGGTGGACTAGGGGGTGGTACGGTTAGCCCATATGACATGCGACATTTCATTTTCCTAGTTGCCATTGGCTCCCTCTAGTCTTCATTTAAAAACTCTTACTATCATCTGATTGGCCCCTTCAGTCTGACCGCTCGTTTACGGATGCTCCACTGATGCAAAGTATTAATTGATCTTCAATTCTTTTAAAAGTACTTTTTTAATCTTTTGTCGATGATTTTGTTCCATTTTCTGTTACAATGGCTTGAGGAAACCCAAACCGGGACAACACGTTCCTTTTGAAGAGCTTTAAGATTTTTGGTGCGGTGATGTTTGACAACCCCTCATTACTGATCCACTTAGTGAAATAGTCTACAACTACGATAAAGTACTTGAGATGCCCCTATGCTAAGGCGAATGAGTCGAGGATATCCATTCCACATTGTAAGAATGACCATGGTGATATGAGTACATGCAATTCAGTGAAGGGGCATTAAAAACATCTTCATGCCTTTGGCATTTGTCACACTTCTCACATATTTTTAGGCATCCCAGACCATAGTCATCCAGAAGTACCCGACCCTCTGAATTTTCTTGTCCAATGCTCTAGCTCTTAGATGTTGTCCAACTATTTCTTCATGTACCTCTAGAAGAGTGTAATTGACTTATGCTTTTCCCGAGCACTTCAACAAAGGCATATACAAACCTATTTCATACAAAGTCCCTTTGACCATCATGTATTCGCTTGCTATTATTTTCACCAAGGCAGATCGAAGTTCGGAGTTCCATATATCTTGCAATCTAGAATTCCTTGTAAGTGCATTTCTCTTCTAGTAGTATGTTTTGGTTGATGTAAAAACTAAGTCACTTAGTATTTGAGTGCTTTGTGTATATTGAACGATATCCTCTTGATCTAGGTGTGCATTTTCATGACTAGAAGTGCATAATCATCCTAGAATCATTCTTATCCATCTTAAGTCAATTCCTAAGTTAAAAACAAGGTTTTGTGTAAAAATGAATTTTATAGGCCGACTCATGAAAGCCACATTTTTTTTACTCAACATGCTTCGACTCATGGCTGCTATATGTTGATGCATAAAGACCAATTTTTTTTAAGAAAGCTCTTTGGAAAGTATGATTCGACTCACCCATGCTACATGTCAACGCATAAAAGAATTTTTCTTCTTCTATGAGTCGACACATGGCTTCAGAGGTCGATGCATAAGTCATGTTTTCACAAATTATTTCTCTCTGGCCTTCATGCATAGACGCATGAAGGTCTATAGGTGACTCGTAACTTCCTTTTGATGAAAAAGTTTGTTATTCTTTGCACAAATTTTCTATTACATCTCCTTTTTCTCACACACATATAAATACATTCATGATCTTATTTCACATGATTGAAACATGAAGATACAAAGATTGCTCTTCATATTCGTTCTTCTTCTTAGCATACATTCAACATTTACATATAAACATTCTTGTTGAATGATCTAGATTGAGAGTGACAACGTCCAAGTTAGGGTTTGTAAAATCTTATTTGGATTGAGAATCTTTGGGGGTTTCATTGATAAAACCAATTAGGATTTCCCCTCCAAGATCGGGATAGATTTTTTTTTAAATAAGAGTTTTGAGATTGGATTCAGCCGAGAGAAAGCCTTGAAGAACGATGATGTCTATCAATGGAGTAGCGGTAACTGGAGGATCAATCAGAGTTCTTGGGTTACTTGATCTTGCTTAAGATCAAGGGGAGAGAATAAGATATGATAAACATCAAATAATGAATTTGAGGGGTTGCATATCTATTTCTTCTCTTGTAAAACATTTTGCAAAAGGTTATAGAAACTATCTTAATACCCGTTTGGAATTGGGGGCAGAGGTACCCATAGCGAGGTCGATTGGGAAAATGCCTAAACAAATCTTCTCTCTCTCTCTCTCTCTCTCTCCCTCTCTCTCCTCTCTCTCTCTCTCTCTCACTCTCTCTCTCTACTTTTCATTTGATATTGTTTTGAATTAAGTTTGCAATAGTTAATTGTAGAAAATTTCTAAGTGTTGGACTATTTTTCAAATAGTTTTTGTGAAGAGAATTGGAATCTAACAATTATAATTGGATTCCATTAATTATCAACACATAGAGAAATTCTGCTTGGTGATCATTCCACACCAAGTGTTTGACAAATTGCTCAAGTCAATTTTGTCAACTTATTTCATTGGAAATAGCTTAACAAAGTGTTATAAAGTTCAAACATATTTTTAGAAAATCTTATTGATTTTAATTATCATCTTGGCATTGTATTAAACTTATCACATTACAGTTTAGACGCATATCCGGTCCTTTCGATAACGAGTTTGGATAGACGAGTTTTTGATTTGGAATTGCTTTCTCAAAACCATAGAAAACATTTTTAAATTATAAAATTTTAACTGAGTATCTATTCACCCCCTCTAGAGCAGTTGCCCTCATCTAGCATTCCTTGCTCTAATTGATATCCGTTTCACTTCACACTAGTGTTTGCCATGAGCAGAAGGCAATCTGGTGAAACACAAGCGCTAGATGACACGATTGTCGTAAATTTTTTTGATCGATGATAACAGTGGACGATTGGTTAAGGAGATGGACTAGGGATCCTAGACATGACTATTGATTTACCATCTCTGCTCTTTCCTCTTCTCACAGACGGTGCTACAGTTTCGTTCAACAATCATAAATAGACGTTGTTGGTAAATTGAACCTCTTGAACCAGTGGTGTTGATCTCTGTTATGGCGGTGCAAGACAAATATGCATGGTTAACACTCCAATGCTCAAGTCAATTAAAGATTAAATATGAGTATAATGAGAAGTAGAAATTAGAGAATATATCTTGGTTTCTATGTGAAATGACTTTATACCTATTGGAGAATTTCCAAAATATAATGAATATGATGTTTTGAGAAATGAGCCATTGTGAATAATGACAACAGTCGAAATAATTAATGATAATTTTGATGTCTTGGGTTCGAATCCTATTGAAAGTTTTTTTTTGTTTTATATTGTTTTTATTTTGAAATATAAAAATGTTGCAAAAAGTTGCAATTTGTAGGAATCAAACTTGAACCACTAGGGACAAATGAACACTTGGACGCAGACTCGAACCGTTAGAGCAATGTAATGTTTCAGTCAATTTTTAAACGGTAATACAATATACCTGTTGCAAATATCCAATAATTCAAATGATGTTTCTCTTCACCAAGTGGCATAAATTTCTCTATAAACAGATATATTGTGCAAACTGAAATAATACACGAAAATGACCATATTTCAAGTGCCAAAAACAATATCTAAGTCATTCTTTTATTTTTTAGTGCACGAGAATAAATGAGAGAACTTTATTTGATAAAATATATTTGATCGATATGCTTAGTGTGAATGTGTGATTGGTTTCCAAAGTCTCTTGAAGGAGATTCGTTGGATTATCCATTTGCATCCAATTGATTTAAATTGGTGGGAGCGAATTAAACCTAAAGCTTAGTGTAAACACACACTATAGAATTAATCTTGTGCAACTTTCATCATACCGTTTTCATATTCTTCTTATTCATATTTTGTAATAGACCCCCAACACAAGATCTTACAATGCCTTAGATAAAAGGGAATGAATTTGAGATGAATTAAGTCTTAACTATTTAGACCGTTAACCGACATATATATATATATATATATATATATATATATATATATATATATATATATATATATATATATATATATATATATATATATATATATATATATATATATATATATATATATATATATATATATATATTAGATTAGCTGGATTCCTCACTGTTTTCAATGAAAATAAAATATTACTCTCATTTAATGGTGTAAGATCGATCCAACATATACGGAGACCCAATACAAATGATAAGGGGGTTATTTCGCCCACCATAAGTGATGGAGAAACACCCTATAAAAATTTGAAAATACCCCTACGAATACGAGAGTATATTTTCAAACGCACCTCAAATACACCAAATTCATGCGTAAGTGAGCCACACCTTCTCTTTGTAAAAATAAAGGCCTGAAAATATACTTTCACCATAATTTCGGAAGTATACTTATGTATTTTTTTCTTCACAATGATCCATGTGTAAACTTATAAAGTACAACCGTTCCACCCAAAGCCAGAATGATGCCAGTGTAAGCATGCTTCTAGTTATTGTAGTGGTGTCATGCAAACTTCTCTAATGCGTCAAATGTATTACCCCAATTTTTTATTTTGTTTTTTGTGTTATTTTTAATTGAGTGTTGGAGTGTTTTTGAGTTATTCAATTGTTTTAATTATTTGTATGAATGTGGGTAGTAAATATTATAATTTTATTTATTTAAAATAATGGAGGAAACGAGATTTTGTGCTTTGGGGAGAAAAACAAAGTTTTTACTAAAATAGAGAGGTGGGTGGAATTAGTGAGAGTTGAGGGGAGTTTTCAAATTTAATTAAAATAAAAAAGAATTAGGTTTTATTTACTTAAATAGAAAAGTTGAGAGAGAATTTGATTAGTACGTGGTTTTGGTGAAAATAAGCAAGAGAAGAGAAATCCTAGGAGAGCTTTTGGAAGGAGAAGAGAGAATCTCTATAGTCAAAACTTTAAGTTTTCCCGAATTCGAGGTAGGGGAGATTGTTCATGATATGAGTGTTTAAACATGAAGGATATAGGGGAATACTTAACCCCTTTCCTTTTTTCTCCATTGTTGAGGGATTTGAATCTTGATATGCTTTGAGCAAAAGCTCTCTAGATTGTTGCGATGTAAATATGTTTTTGTGTTTTGTTAGTTGTTGAATTTCGTGCGGATCCATGTGTCTAATTCTAATTTTTGAGGTTCACGAATATATGTTTTGAATTAATAAACATCATGATGGTTTTATTTGAATTGATGATTAATTATAATGAAAATCACAGCCTTATAAGTTGAATACTATATATAAATGATTATGTATGATCTTTCATGCTTAAAACTGTATTGGGATAGGTCTTGGGTGAATAAATTAGGGTTTTGAGTGAAATTCGCGTGAAAAGGTTGCAGAAACTGAGTATTTTTCGTCATGGGCACTGTGGTAATCATTTACCACGTAATGATAATCGATTACCATCATAAAAATTGAGTTTCTAGACTGTTTCGGGGTCAATAATCGATTACCACATACTGGTAATCGATTACTGCAATCTGGCATGGAAGTTTTTTTGAAGCAAAACTAAAAATGACATAACTTGAGTTCTATAATTTGGATTGAGACGCGGCCAGAACGTTGGAAAGCTAAGACAAATATATTTCGTAGGGAAATGAATTCCTTATGTGTATATGTGTTGATATATTGATGATTTTATATGTTTAGAGTTAAAGTTTGAGTTATTTGATATGTTTAAAGTTAAGTTTGAGAATTAAATGAATTGAGTTTGAGTTATTAATATGTTTAGAGTTGAGTTTGAAATATTTAGAGTTGAGTTTGAGAAGTAAATGAGTTCAATTAGAGTCTTCCTTCAGATCTTAAAGGAAACGCCTGTAACCCTTAACCTTTGAATAAAAGTTGTTAGAGTTAATTATGATTTTATGTGGTTGTTATGAACATACCTTGTTGAGTATTGAAGTTGGAGGTTTGAAACGAGTATTGTATTTGTTTGTTGCATTCATGCATTAAGTATATCAGAGATAGGTAGAACTTTGGTCCAGTGACGAGGTAGGATTTTGGTCCAGTAATGAGTCTCAGGTTCAGAGAGGAACCGATGATGAGTTTCAGGTTCATAGAGAAACTATGTTTAGAGAGGAACTAGTGACAAGTGAATTAATCAGTAACATATCTCTGATATCCAAAAAAAATTGGTACCACATGCGTTGGAGTAGAGAAGATGAATACATTGCATGCATAACCGCATTTGTGATTCATTATTATTATGGATGATTTATGTGATTGATGATTGATATTAATTGCATTATCCTTGTTGTTTTATGCACCACTAACATATATGAATGTATTCTCACCCCATGTTTGTTTGTCCGTGTTCTTCTTTACGCCTGTGGTGCATATACTCAGGTAGATGAGCCTTAATTTTCGTTGTGTTTTGGATGATGCCATAATGGCCTTCTTCATCATTTATCGCTTTTGCGTTTATTTTAGTTTTCGTGTGTCACTCTCATATTATAACAACGTGATGGATTACCTTTCTGTTTTATGTTCTAAGAGTTATTAAACTATTTCTTTTATGATTTGAAATGAAATTGATTTTTAATTACGAGACAATTAAAGTTGAGTTGTTATTATTTATTTTCACTATATGATAATTGAGAAAGTTGTTTATGCTAATAAAACATGACACTCTATTTTTGAGTCAATTATCCGCATGTTTTTATAAAATAAGTGTTTGAGTTTAGGATGTTACGTCAAACCCTTTAAAAGTATTGATGATGCTGATGGTTATGGTTGCGTACCTGGTACCCTAATGGTAAATATTACAGTAGAATCTAATTTTGTGATCTTTTTGCATATTTGAACACCTTGAAGTACCTTGCAATTACAACTTCTAAGGGTATCAAGATTCTCCAACTCACTGCATTTAGTATTTCATGGGTTTTAGAAGCTTACAGATGGATTAGTGGGAAAAACAAATCCTATGGAAGTATACATTCGGATTTATTCCAAAAATATATTTTTGGACTCTTTTTTACAAAATGACTATGTAACTCACTTACGCATGAATTTGGTGTATTTGAGATGCGTCCAAAAATACATTTTTAAATTTTAAAGATATTTTTGATTATTTACAAGAGTCTAAGAGTATCAATTAGGGTGGGAGAAATAATTCCCAATAATAAAATGTGATCTTTTAAACAAAATTAAAAATTAAAATATCTTTTAAATGGACTCAAACTAACAACCTTCTATATACACAAAAACATACTATTACCACTAAGCATAAGTTACGTGCTAAATATTATTCATCTTTAGAAATAGAGTTATATATTATTTATTTAATCATATTTCAATAAAATCCAACACAAAATTGAGACTCTTAATTATTTGAGCCCATGTGTTGGTAATGTTACCATTATTTGAGCCCATGTGTTGGTAATGTTACCACACTTATGTTATCACTAGTAAATATATGTGAATTTATATTTTAAAATTTTAGTAACACACAATTTTTTAAAATAAATATATATGTATTCTAATGTTAAATTAAATTGTTGGAAAAACTCAACAGCTAGGATGCATTTTTATGGATATATTAGAACTTGAGGTCATTGAGGAAAATAAAAGAGGTCATTAATAAAATAAAAGATATTTTTTATTTTTATCAAATCATTACTGAAAATATAGCTACACCTATTGAGAGTGTTGAATTTGTGCTCTCAAACCTTTTCGATGGTTAGAATAGTTGAGTCTCCTAGTGGATTTTTTTATGGCAACTTCTGCGAAATAGATTTTTTTATAAAGGAAGTCTATTTAAGTAGAATATTATTATTGATCTTGACTGGATTTTGTGTATTTTTTGTGAGATTGATATAGAGTTTTGTTTGTGACATGTAGTCTGATTGCTAGTGTCTGGTATAAATTTTTTCGAGTGGCTAGGTTGCATTTGACATGCCTAGGGATCTTTGTCTTGTCTTTGAGTTTTTTTCTCTCATTGCATCCTAGGGTTAAGATAAGGGATATGTTTATTTTGATTTGACTTGTTTTAGTGTGGACTATTTGGTTGACTTGTAATAATAATCTCTTCACCGATTTATCATCTAATGCGAAAGAGTTGGATGATAAATGTATTTTATTTTTGACTTGGAGCTGGATCCATCATAAGTCCCCGATGAAATCTTTATCCTTCAATGATTGACTTCACAATTCTATTATGTATCTGATCCAATAACGGATCGAAACTCTTAGCTCGGCTCCCCGATTTTATATGGTTGGTGATGCTTCACGTAGCTCTAGTTACCTTTCGATGAATTGGTGGTTTGATATCTATCTAGTTTGGTGTTGTTAGGGCGATGTGCTATTATGTAGTTGGTGTGGTTTTTCTATATGCTGTTTTGTTTGGTGGTTGATTATGGTTTATTGTGGTGTATTTTTCTTTGTTTTGTTGTTGTTGATTATTGTTGTTTTGACAATAGTTTATTAGTTTTTCACTTCTTATGCCTTTGTTCTCCTTGTACTTTTTGTGTAGACTTTAGTCTTTTATATTATAATATTTTATCATTAAAAAAACTGTAATCTACTTCAAATGTCAAACTTAACACACTTATATCTTTTAATAATTATTTATAAGTGATAAATTAAATCAATCCGACCATTGAATTCAGATATATTATTGAATAGATCATCATAATAATATTAAATAATTTAATGATTACATTGATTTAATTTGATTTCTAAAAAAATTATTGGAAATGTAAGTATAATAAATATGATACGTGTTGATAGATCATGACTATTATTATTATAATTTTTATTTTTTTTTAATAAAATAGAAAAAATTATCTAAACCATCATTATTATATATTTTTAATCAATCTTTGAACCATCATGTCTAAATACTTTAGTTGCTTTACTACTTGCTTACAACATTCTTAAATAATTTTTATGGTCAAAACACTTTTTTCCTTGATAAAAATATCTCAGCTGTTAGCCACAAAATGAACCTAGTCAAACATCCAAAAGGAACAAATTGAATTAGAGAACAATAGTCTTACCTCCAATTGCTCCCCACATTAAATAGCAACTTGCGGTGCTGGTTGGTCTAGACAGAGAGAGGTTTTATGGCCCCTGAAAACATGGGCACACATCCTTCTTGTTTTACTCATTTAATTCTTTTATCCAACATTTACATGCTACATGAATGCTTTCCTTACTCGAATACCTTTCCAATGTTTCTATTTCTATACACATACATAAACTCTCAAATGACTAAAAAAAGCAGTAGCACAACTATGTTCCTCACCTTAATGCTTGGTTGCATTTGCATGTGAATGGTTTGTCATTGATGTTGACAACTTACTATAGTAACAAAATTGCACTTCTGTATTAATAGAGATAAAAAAGGACTTACATTTCAAAAATTATTTTAATATTCTTACTGGTATTTCGATTGAATGTTTACTTTTTGTTTAGATCCCATAAAGTGAGTTTGCAGTCAAATACATGATATCCTAGATTGATTTTAGTTGAAAACTTATGATACTTGTCATATGATAGAAAACAAAGCACTAGTGTTCTATTTCTATTGGCCTTTGGATTAAGATCAGGGCAATGCTAGGGGGGAGGGTGTATAAAGACGGACTACATCACATAATCTAACTTGTTTTCATAGTTTAATTCAGTTAAATAATATCTCATTGCATATTTTACACGATTAATGTATGGTCTCTGATAATTTTGTGATAGCTAAGCCATGATAGTTAAAGGTGACCGTCTAACAATTACGTTATTGGAATACAAGCATTCACTAAGATTAGATGCATGCAAACACAACCTTCATAGATATACATGATATTTGGCGGAAGGGTACAACACCGACAAAAGTTGATGTCTTGGCTACCAAACTATAAATGTTGTAGAAATCTATTGGACAAATGGGAAACACATCCTTTAGAAAAGGCTATTATGAGTTACTCTTCTCGTCATTTCGTCATTGGACGATGTTCAAAGTGTTAGATCAATTGGATCATAGAACATAAACATACGATTTCTCAAACTCTTTGACTGGGACTCAAAACTTTAACCTAGGTTTAAATTCTTATTTATGGTTTATCACAAGATATTATCTACTATTATTAATAATATATGAATTCTCATGTGTATTGATGTTGTTAGCAACCAACCAAGGTTTGAGATGCCATTTGGTCACTTTTTGTAATGGTTTTGGTTCATTTGGACTTATAAAAACAACTAAAGAGTAAAGTCTTTGGTGAAAGAATTTTTTTTAGAGTTTGATTATAAGAATTTGTTGTAGTCTTTCAAACTCTTATCCTTGCAATCGATTCTCTCCACCCGAGCAAAGCCATTTTCTAAAAGTTTTGCTTTATACTTCAGTTCTTCAATCTAGTTAATGCATTTATTATTATCGAAGATCCACTTGCAACAAACCACCATTTATCTCTCAGATAGATTAACAAATTCTCTAGTCTGGTTCTTCTCTAATAAATAAATTTCCTCATTATCACCTTCAACCATTTCTAACTCTCTTTTCTTTAAATGTCCCATTCAAGGTCCTTGATTTTGAATCTTGCAATCCTTCAACCACATTTAAAGCATAACAAATAAGATCAACATAACCATACCTTTGAGGTGGTACAATATTTCTCTTTATCATATCACAATTAAATTGATAAATTGAATCCATTGTAGGAAGTATTTCTCAAGAATTAGAAGCAGGGGTCTCAACATTATCCTCATCTCTATTATCACTAGTATGAACTGTTAGATTAATATATATATTGATCCTATGTTCCTGATAACAAAAGAACAACAAGATCAATAAAACAAAATACGGAAATAGAATTAGACGTTTTACCTCCAGCCATTGTTGCAGTGTTGTGAGTGCACTGCCTTTGATTCTTCCAAGCTCTTGCTCTCTTAATATAGATGGTGTATTTCTTTTCTGATGAGAGAAATCTTTGGGGACCAAAGACTATTTATAGGCTTGATTCTATCATCAAGAATTTAAAGCCATTAAAACTCATTACCACCAAATTAAATAGTCATATCAATTTACATTAAAACCAAAATAAATCATACCCTTTTCAGAACCAAATCCCAAAACTATGGACCACATTAAATTGGTTTTTTATTATTAATACTTATTATAATAAAAATAAGAAACCGTTACATTCTCCCACTTGGTCCATGGAACTGATTATTGGCATAAACGAGTCATGGAAAACTTACTTAAGAAATAAATATGTGAATCATAGAGATAGTCCCTCTTAAAGCGAGTAGTCTCATCTATGTATTACAACACGTCTATTTTCAAGTATATATCTGTAATGTGGTAACTAACTTGATGAGTAAACCAATGTTTTACTCTTGGTCCAGATGTAACATATTTTCTCAAACTGATGTGCGCATGAAAATGATAAAACACCACAATATAAGAGTTTTATTAATAAACTGTATGTATACAATCATAAGGAGGACCCAAGTCCCATGTTCTCTACATGGTCCCTAAATTTTATTGGTGGCATGCCCTTAGTCAAAGGATCAGCAATCATTAAATCAGTACTAATGTGATTAATAACTACTATTTTATCTTTAACTCTTTCTCTAATGGCTAAATACTTTATGTCGATGTGCTTGCTTTGACTTCCACTTTTATTGTTCTTAGCCATAAAGACAGTTGTTGAATCATCGCAAAAAATCTTCAAAGGTTTAGAAATAGAATCCATGACTCTAACCCCAGAAATAAAACTCTTAAGCCATACACCATGAGAAGTAGCCTCAAAACAGGGGACAAACTCGGCTTCCATAGTAGAAGTAGCAACCAAGGTTTGCTTAATACTTCTCTATGAAATAGCTCCATCAACCATCATAAAAATATATCTTGATGTTGATTTGCGAGAATCAACATAACCAACAAAGTCGGCATCTGAATAGTCGATCACATCAAGATTGTCCGTCTGCCTATACATTAACATGTAATATTTTGTTCCTTTAAGATATCTCAACACCTTCTTTGCAGCTTTCCAGTGATCCATATCTGGATTACTCTGATATCTTCCTAAGATTCCAACAACAAATGCAATGTCGGGCCTTGTGCATACTTGAGCATACATAAGACTTCCAACAACAGAAGCATATGGAATGTTCTTCATTTGTTCCCGCTCAAAATCATTCTTAGGGCATTGATTCAAATTAAATCTATCGCCCTTGGCAATGGGTGCAACACTTGGTGAACAATCTTTCATTCTAAATCTCTCTAAAACTTTATTGATGTAGGTTTCTTGTGATAGACCCAAAATTCCTCGAAGTCTATCTCTGTGGATCTTAATGCCAATGACATAAGATGCCTCACCCATATCCTTCATATAAAAGTTTTTAGAGAGGAATTGTTTCACCTCATGTAGAAAACCTTTATCATTGGTTGCAAGTAGTATGTCATCCATATACAAAATGAGAAAACAAATTTTACTCCCACTGACCTTCTGGTATATACATTGATCCATGGGGTTTTCAATAAACCCAAATGAGGATATAGTTTCATGGAATTTGAGATACCATTGATGAGAGGCTTGTTTTAACCCATATTTGGATCTCTTAAGCTTGCAAACCAAATGCTGACCACTATTAGAAGAGAAACCTTCAGGTTATTTCATATAAACCTCCTCCTCTAAATCACCATTAAGAAAGGTTGTTTTCACATCCATTTAATGCAACTCAAGGTCAAAATGTGCAACTAATGCCAAGATGACACGAAGAGAATCTTTCATTGATAGAGGAGAAAAAGTATCAGTGTAATCGATTCCCTCCTTTTGAGTAAATCCCTTAGCAACGAGTCTGGCCTTGTATCTCTCAATGTTGCCTAATGAATCTTTCTTGGTTTTAAAGACCCATTTACAACCAATGGCCTTTGCCCCATTAGGTAACTCTACAAGATCCCATAAGTCATTGTTTTTCATAGAATTCATTTCATCATTCATGGCATCATACTACAAATTTGACTCTTTGCAACTCATGGCTTGTCTAAAGCTCTCAGGATCATTTTCAGCTCCAACATCATAGTCAGATTCTTGTAGATATACAATGTAATCATTAGGAATAGCTAGTTTTCTTGTCCTAGTAGATCTTCTTAATGTTTGATCAACATTTTCTTGTAGATCTTGTTGTTCAACTAATTGTTCATCATCTTGATGACCAACTTGATTTACTGGATCATCAGTAGCTTGTGGAGTCTCGTTGATTGGTTGATCAACATCCATTTGAACTTGAGGGATGTTGTAAATAGTAACCAATCTATTACTTGAAGTGGAAGGTTCATACTCTATATGATCATGCACAAAAATTGAATTTTTGATTTGATCGCTCCCACTAGTCAAATGATTTTCAAGAAACTTTGCATTTCTTGACTCCACAATCCTAGTTGTATGAGATGGACAATAAAATCTATAACATTTAGACCTTTCGGCATATCCAATGAATACCCACTAATGGTCCTCGGATCTAGTTTCTTTTCTTGTGGGTTATAAATCCTCACCTCAGACGGACATCCCCAAATGCGCATATGTCGTAAACTCGGCTTCCATCCTTTAAATAACTCAAATGGTGTCTTTGGGACAGCCTTAGATGGAACCCGGTTTAGAATATACACAACCGTCTTTAGTGCTTCATTCCATAATGATTTAGGAAGATTAGAGTTGCTAAGCATACTCTGCACCATGTTCAATAATGTTCGGTTTCTTCTTTCTGCAACACCATTTTGGTTCGGAGAACCGGGCATGGTGTATTGGGCAACAATCTCATGTTCTTGAAGAAACTTAGCAAATGGACCAGGTGCTTGTCCATTCTCAGTGTATCTACCATAGTATTCACCACCACGATCTGATCTTACTATCTTTATTTGTTTTCCACACTGGTTCTAAACTTCAGCCTTAAATACTTTGAAGGCATCCAATGTTTCATATTTATTGTTAAGCAAATAAATATTCATATATCGTGAGTAATCATCTATGAAAGTGATGAAATATTTCTGAGCATGTGCATCCATATCAGGACATCATATGTCTGTATGAATTATTTCTAATATACTTGAACTTTTATTGGCACCTTTCTTAGACATGTTGGTCTGCTTTCCCTTAATACAGTTAACACAAGTTTCAAAGTCAGCAAAATCTAGAGTATTAAGTACCCCATCTTTTACTAACCTTTTAATTCTCTCTATGGAGATATGTCCTAATCTCCGGTGCCATAACATAGAAGAATTCTCATTAATATTACACCGTTTAGTGCCAGTTTGAACATGCATTGAACTATAAATGGATTCGATTTGTAAATTAATATGATAAACACCATCAGACAATATACCATTCCCAACACATTCCGAATTATAAAATCAAGTTTCGTGAGAAACTTGGTACATAAAAGGTCCTTTCTAATTTCAAAACAAAACCATTATTCAAAATTAAATTGCAAGTTCTAATAGCTTCCACATGTGAGCCCATCCTGCTTCCTGATAGGACAGTTCACTCACTTTCCACTGGCTTCCTTAGGTTTTACATACCCTGTAAGGAATTTGTTATATGGATTGTTGATCCAGAATCAATCCACCCGGTGTTAATATTAACATCGGTCATATTAGATTCATAACAAACAAATGAGAATAAATTACCTTTCTTCTCAAGCCATTCTTTGAATCCAGGGCATTCCTTCTTCACGTGTCCTCCCTTTTTACAGAAGTAACACTTTGCTTCTTTCTTGATATCACCTTGCGGTGGTATTTTGAATTTCCCTTTCTGATTGGCTTGTGACTTGTCAGTTTTGAAAGCTTTGTTCTTCCCGCGAGTTCTTGTCAGCAATGCACTCTCACTTTGTTCCATTACAAGCCCTTCTTCTTCCTGAACGCACATGGTCATTAATTCATTGATTGACCATTTGTCTTTATGTGTATTGTAGGAGATCTTGGAAGGCCTATACTCAGACGGAAGAGAGTTCAGAATATAGTGCACCAGGAAGGAGTCAGACATATCAACCTCAAATTTCTTAAGTTAAGCTGAAATGTCACGCATTTTCATTATGTGCTCACGCACACCTTTCACACTGGTGAGTCGGTAGGAGGAAAATTTCATAATTAATGTGCTTGCCAAAGCCTTTTTAGAAGTGATGAACTGATCGTCAATGGCTTTCATCAAATCACAGACATTCTCATGCTGATTGACAGAACCACATATTCCACCTGTGACCTTAGTCTTAATGAACATCACACTGAGTCAGTTGGATCTCTCCCACCGCTCATATAGTGCGATTGCAGCCGGAGTACTTTCATCTGTAATTGCAGGTGGTTTGTCTTTCCTAATAGCATAATCTATATCCATCCATCATAGATGGAGGAGAATTCTTTCCTTCCACACCTTATAGTTATCTCCTCTGAGCTCGGGTATATCACATCGGGTATCAGAAAAATTAGCAGGTTGAGAAGCTAAAAAGATAAACAAAATTGATGTCAAAATTTGAGGCATAAATATTATCCAAATTGTATGTATTATCAATATAAACATACCATAAAATAAATCTTGCAACATAAAAATTACCTGTGGGCTAAATTTTAATGTAATAAGATTTTAAAAAAAATTGCGATAGATTTTTCAAACCTCACACTTTACGTGCATGATATAATTTTGTTTTTCTATCCAAAATTAATACTTTATGATAAAACTATCAAATTATGTACCAATTCATAATTCCTGTGGGCAAGTTATGAAAATATTTTGACATTTTATCCCAATTAATCATACAAATATAATAAAAATTCCTGTAGGATAAAATTCATTATACCACGTATAATTAATTACAATTTTATGTCTAATAATTTATGTGATCTCAAAACTTTAAAAAAATAATCTCAATTAATTTAAGGATGTTGTGGCTAATCCAAATTAATCAAAATTATAATGATCACTAGACATAGTAACTCAATTATATGAGAGAACAAAAATAAATAAATAAGATCTCTTATACAATTGCTTAACAAAATAATAACATTATAAATCAATTTTAATTTATGCACAAATTGAATTCAAAGATTAAATAATAAGGCATAATAATCAGCAAAAATGAAATCATATGAGTATGAATAGAATCAAAATACATTAGAATCAAAATACATTAGAATCAATACCCAGCCATAGCAAGAACAGAAGAATAATTTTATTACCGTTCATGCCGTAAGTTTCCAGAAAATAATAATTTAGAAAGTAAATTATTTAATCTTTTGATATATTTTGAAACATAATATTCTAAAATTCAAAACTTATACCGAATATGGAAGAACCATTCGAAAATAAGGCAGAGGCAGTAGAGGCTCTGATACCAAATGTTATATATATATATATATATATATATATATATATATATATATATATATATATATATATATATATATATATATATATATATTGATCCTATGTTCCTGATAACAAAAGAACAACAAGATCAATAAAACAAAATGCGGAAATAGAATTAGAGGTTTTACCTCTATGTTCCTGATAACAAAAGAACAACAAGATCAATAAAACAAAATGCGGAAATAGAATTAGAGGTTTTACCTCCAACCATTGTTGCAATGTTGTGAGTGCACTGCCTTTGATTCTTCCAAGCTCTTGCTCTCTTAATATAGATGGTGTATTTCTTTTCTGATGAGAGAAAGCTTTGGGGACCAAAGACTATTTATAGGCTTGATTCTACCATCAAGAATTTAAAGCCATTAAAACTCATTACCACCCAATTAAATGGTCATACCAATTTACATTAAAACCAAAATAAATCATATCCTTTTCAAAACCAAATCCCAAAACTATGGACCACATTAAATTGGTTTTTTATTATTAATACTTATTATAATAAAAATAAGAAACCGTTACATGAACCTCCATTTTAAATCGAGTCTTTCCCATCTTAGTTTTGAGTTTTTAACTTTCAAGTTCTTGCACTTCATCCTTATACGAGCCTCATCAAAGGTGACATTCACGTGTATAATGAATTTTGATCCTCCAGGCTTCATCTTCAAAAACTTGTATCCCTTAACACCTTCAAAGTAACCAATGAAGACACAATTCTAAACCATAGCATTAAGTTTTTCTTGCTTGACATGCACAAACGCCAAAAATTTGAAAACTTTTAAATTAGAGTAGTCTATCAGTTTCCCACTCCAAAGCTCCACAACTATCTGGAAGCCTATTCATATGGATGGACATTTGTTAATCAAATAAGATTAAATAGCAACAACTTCACCCTAGAATCTATTGATAACTAAACTTCCAGCAACATGCACTTTACCCACTTAAAATGGCCATATTCCCGTGTTTAAACAATCCATTTTGTTGTGGTGAGCTAGATACGGTTCTATGCTTCTTTATACCATAGTTTTTGTAAAAGTCATTAAATTTCTCTAAATCAAACTTCACATCAGTGTTAGAGAACTGATACTCTTATCATCTGATTTCCTACAAGAGTATGTTGTTCCTTAAACTTTTTAAAGGTACCACTTTTAAGTTTGAAAATGAGAACCCATACTTTTTTTTTAGAGAAATCCCCAATCAAAGTGAGAAAATAGAACTCACTCTTGTGAGTTGCCAATCTTTTCGAACTCCAAAAATCTGAGTGAATATACTTAAATGGTATACTAGAATTATGCATACCAATTCCAAAATTCAGTCTATTTTCTTTTCCTAGTATGCAATAATCACAAAATTGGTTTGTTTAATTTATGCTCTGGGTCGGCCACATGGCCAATGTGAAATAGCCTCAACTACCATCCATCATATATAAGTCATCAAATGAGAAGTCTAAGGTATTATTCTAATCAAAATTCACTTTATCCCTATTATTCACTCATTAATTTATGAACTAGAGTGCTAATCTTGCAGGTCCATCCCGCGCAACCGCACCGAAGATCTACATAAACAGATCAAGAATTTTCACCAACAATCCTAGTTCTAAAAGGAACATTGACACCGTCTTTAGGAAACTACTTCTAATTCCTAGAAATTTCCACAATCATATTTCCTCTAATTCAATTAGATCTCTTATGATTCAAACCTTAATTGTTTTAACAACTACACTAATATGGAAACAACTCTGGATCTCATTTCCAAAATGTTGTTCCTTTTTGGATTTGCTACATTATGCAAAACAACATGGTATGAACACATGTTGGACATGATATTCTAGCTGGTGTATCACATTTAGCCCCAATTGCTTATGTGAAGAAATGACACATGTGGGAAATGATGTCCCAGCATGTGGTCATTATCTGTAGAACAATTTGCTGCTCATTTAACACGTATTTTCTGTTGAATTGTCCAACAAAATTTGTTGATATCTTTTAGCAATGTTTGTGTGATTTGTTTAACAGTTGTTTGAAGAATCAAATTAATTTAAATGGATATTTCAATTTGAATTTGAATTAGTAACAAATAAGTTAGAATGTCAAGGCACATCCAAGGTTAGGATGTCAAGGCTATAACTCTCACAATACAGTTTGAAAATCTAAGAAGGAAAGAAGATGAATCCATCTCTAATTTTAACATCAGACTTCGTGACATTGCCAACACTTCATTTTCCTTATGATAGAAGATGCATGAAGAAAAACTAGTCAGAAAAATCCTAATATCTCTACATAGAAAGTTTGATATGAAGGTTACAACTATTGAAGAAGCCCGAGATTTAAGCAGTATGAAGGTTGATGAATTCATTGTCTCTTTACAAACCTTTGAGATTGTCATAAGTGATAAATCTAAAAAGAAGAACAAAAGAATAACTTTTGTGTCCAATAATGAAGAGGATGAAGATCAAGGTGAAGAAATCTTATCAGGGGATATAACTCTTGTTGGGAAAAAGTCTAACAACTTTTTGAAGAAACTTGATAGAAAATGGAGGACTAATGTCCTATACAAGGTGTGAGACATCAGTCCCCTAAACAAGAGCAAAAAGGATTACAAATATAACAAAGGCAAATGAGTTCAATGTCATAAATGTGAAGGACTTGGAAACATTAAATTTGAATGTCCTACCTTTATAAATAAATTCCATGTTTTTCATTTGTGTGAAGAATTATAGATTTTTCAATAAATATGGAGTATCTTTTATAAAATACAAATATCATTTTTAAAAATAGAATATTTTTTATTTTAATTATTTTTTTCACAATTTACAAAAAAGAATAAATTTAATTATAAAATTGTATGGGGCATAATACACGTGTGGGGATGTTAGGAAGAAGGCCCTCTTAAATAGTTACATAAGAAACAACAATTTTGTGGGCGTGGAAAATACAAATATGGGAGCGGAGAAATGCAGTTGAGAATAATGAAAGTCTTCTTATTTGGCGTCTCTTTAAGAGGCCCTCTCAACTTTCTTTTTATGATCCATGATTCCTCGGAGTTTGTCTTGAGTGGGGGCTCACAAGTATGTTCGCTTTATGGTTAATCTTTATTACAGGTCTATCTTATTGGATAAAATATTCATGTGGAATGATTTAGTGAATCATAAGGATCTTTTCATAGGTGATGTATGGTGTATTTTGTGAAACTTTAGGTGTCATTGTGTGTTTGGGGCGACACAATGTCTTGCTTTTAAAATTTTCTTCTTCCAAATGAGTTTTATTGATCTTCCTCTCTTAGGTAGGAACTTTACTTTGTTCCAACCTAATGGAAATGACG
Source organism: Lathyrus oleraceus (assembly GCF_024323335.1). Taxonomy (NCBI): domain Eukaryota; kingdom Viridiplantae; phylum Streptophyta; class Magnoliopsida; order Fabales; family Fabaceae; genus Lathyrus; species Lathyrus oleraceus. The sequence continues at coordinate 52,244,740 of NC_066582.1, forward strand.
TCAGTCGTATTAATATGATCTTAGTGGAAGAAGGCTAGAGGGAGTATTGGGTTTAACTTCTTAGTGGACGCTTCTTAGATATGTTCCAGACTATTTTCATATTATCCTTTGTTACTCTAATTATATATGGGTCTCATTCCATTTAGATACAATAATTATTAGCATGATCATAATGTTTCACTAGAGGTGGTCCACATAAGGAAGGAAAATTCCATCTCTTTTGGTTGGAATGAGTTTGTTTAAAGAAGAAGCTTAAAAACCTTAAAGGTGCTTTCAGACTTTGGTGTAAGGAAGTCCTTGGTAACTTGGACTTGAGAATTAAGGTGCTTTGGAAGGAAGTTAGGTCTTTGGACTCCAAAGTTAATCAATGTATCCTTTACCCAGATAAAATCTCTTCTAGGGTTGGGTTCAATGCAAACATTTAGTCATTGCTCATAGTCAAAGATTTTCAATTGTTTTAAAGGTAAGAGACTAAATGGATTAGGGAATATGACACAAACACTTATTTTTTTCCATGTTGATGACAAGATAAGAAAAAAGAGGATGAAATTTTGGCTATTCGTATAGGGGATGACTGGGTGGAAGGGGTGTTTGAGATCCGCCAAGAAGCGATGAGTTATTTCACTAATATTTTTCACACCATATTTCCAATAGGTCTCTTCTAGCAAAAGTTTGTTTTCATACTCTATCTCTAAATGACAATAATGTTTTCTCTTTTCTTTTTCTTTCTCTCAAAGACAGATGGAAGTTACTCAGTTACTTGCAATTTTTTCTCATACTTTATTAAGTTGATTCCCATGTTTTATTCCCATTCCAACATATTTTTTTTCTTAATTCTCTAGTTAGCTCACTATATACACCTATGACTGAAGTCTTGGAGGTTAGATTACCTCAATTTATGAATAAACTAATCTCCCTAAATCAGGCTACTTTCTTAAAGGAGAGACTTTTGGTATATGGGGTGGTGGAGTTTAACAAACTTGTTGGTCTGGCCATGAAAGATTGTCTTATTTTCAAGATTGTTTTTCAAAAGGCTTATGACTACATCAATTGGAGCTTCTTGGGTTACATGACGTATATGTTTGGATTTGGCAATAAAAAGCGTGCCTATATGATTGTGTGACTATTCTTAGGGAACCTTCCCGTCCTTGTTAAAGAGTGTACCACTCAAGAGATTGATATTGAAAGGGGGATCAAGTAAGGGGACTTTTATCTTTGTTTCTTTTATGCTATTGGTAGAAGGTTTTGTTGAACATGTGACTCCATACGCAAGAGGAAGTTAATTGTGGATGTTTGAAATACAATAGTTTAAAACAAATTCATTTACCAAATTAGAGTTATAGAACCTTTTCTAAAAAGGATTTGGATATGCAGTGGAAAATAAGGATAAAAAAATAACCGGAAAGAAAAAAGTCAAGAGAAGAGATAACACCTATGTTTATAGAGGTTTTGTCTTAAATATGTAATGTACTTTTCTCTCCAAGAAATAATCTTGAGAGTATCCAATAATGCTTGAGAGCTCTTAGAATGTTAAGCCCATGAACTCCCTCATACAAGAAAAATGAAGTTTCAGGTTAACTTTTAACCAAACAACAAACTGATGAATGAAGCAGTTAGTCTTCTCAATGAACACAACTTCGAGTGGTTAGTCTCTAAGCCCAACTAAGGTTTTTGCACATGCTGATCTCAAATAAATTTGGAGTTTTGAGTTGGATATCCTCTAAACCGAACTAAGGTTTTACACGGGCTTACCACAAACAAAATCGATATTTTTTACCAGACTGATCTCGAACCTACTGAGCTTTTACACATACTGAACTCAGAAACCAAGGGAGATTTTATACCTGGATAATCTCAAACAGATAGAGCTTTTAACTGGGATGAGCTCTCTAACTGTTGTGAAGATTTTTCTATGGTTATTCTTAACAAACCCAAAAGGAGATTTTTTTTATACGATGGAGCTCACGAAACAAACAAAGACTTATAATAATTCCCACAATAGTTTTTATACAAGTTTAAGTCCAATCTAAGATAATTAGTTCCTAGGGAAGAAAAATTTACTCATGAGGAAAAAGAACTCTTGGTAAATTTATAATAATGTCTTTCACCAAAACTATTTCCTTACTAAACTCAAGAATTCTCTCAAAGCATTATGGCTAAAGATGTGAGAGAAAAAGAAATATTTGTAGAGAGATTGAGATAAAGAGGAAACGTGAGATATTCACTTTTTTGGATGTGAAGAAATGAAAAGGAAACCCTTTATTTATAGGCCAAGATATGGTTCATTTTAGAACACAATCCATGGACACAATTAATGACCTAATCGATTAGCAAAGCAATTATGTACATGCAATAATTAATTATCGCTGCCAAAATTGGAAGATTTTGATATAAATCATTACCATTCATTAAGACTTTGTTATAATCAATTATGAAGTTGATTCTTCCTCATCTATTCAATTAGATATTTGTTCTAATCGATTAGACAATTAAAAAACTAGTCCTGGTCAATTTTACTATTTCCAAATCAATCCACTAGGCTCCAAAAACATTTTTGGTGATTTCATTTGAAAAAGAGAGGCTTCAAAAATGTGTGTGCGCGCGCGCACGTGTGAGCTTTAGTCATACTACTTACGAAAACGCTCGTGTATCTTTACAATACACTAATCACTCAAACTAACACAATCATGCGTGCTTTCACACTTCCTCTCTTTCATACTTTGAAGCTTCAAGTCCTTTTGTGGAATATGTCAATCATATAAGCACTTAACTTGAATCGTTTTGTGGATGAGGCTTGAGATATCTTCAATTCAAACACCATCATCAGAGGATATCCCTAGTGACCATAAATCCTAATTATTTAGCTTTATTAAGAGGAATAACTTGATCAACCATCTTGTGCATCTTTGACCGCTTGAGTTAACTTTGGGCATTGCTTGACTTCATGCCTTGTTGTCATCAAAGCCACTTTAAGTGTTGCCATCATCTAAACTATGACATCATCATAGATATACATGTTTTGCTTATCTTTGAGCTTTGATCATTTCTTGATTTTACCTGCAAGTACATAGTTCCACAAGTTTTAATGGTCTCTTTGATAGGTGGTGGATTTGAGTTTCTTTTATGGGTTTAGGGTGGGATCCTCATGTTTGGTGATTTCTTATATTCAATATACATACGACACTTAAATATTATTGGAGCTTTAATTGAGAACCTTTGGGATATAAAATCTATTCTTCGGGTCTTTGAGTTTGCCTTTAGGCTTCATGTTAATTTTTCTAAGAGTAGTATTATTATGGGGGGCGGGGGGGTGTCAATGTTGGCCTATATTGTATTATTATGGAAAAAGGTTTTCTGCACTACAAACAAGAGTTTATCCCTTCAAATAATATAGCCTTCTGGTGGGTGTGAATCCAAGACTTGAAGCCAGTGAGGAGTTGTTGCTTAAGCTTATTAATTAGCATATGTTTTCGTAGAATAATAGGTTGTCAGTCTAGGGAGAGATTTATTCTCCTTAATTTAATTCTTAACTCGACCCTTATTTTCTTCTTGTCCTGTTTAAAGATGTTTGTTAAGGCTGGGAAGAGTATTGTCACGATCTAACGTAGGTTCCTTTGAGGTGGGATGGAGGTAAGTCTAAAATATTTTGGGTTAGATGGTCTGATTTTGTAAGTTTAAACAGAAATGATGGTTGATGCTTTGTGATCTTCGTCTTGTTAATTTTGTCCTACTTAGAAAATGGGGGTGGAGGTTGATCTTACACGCAACTATTATGTAGCGAGATATCATTTCTACTAGATACATGACTTGTGTTATCTTCTCTTAGATAGGGGAAAGTTCTTCTAGTTTTAGATCAACTTCATTTTGGTGGAAAGATGTTTCCCTCCTTGGTTCAGATCCTGCAGTCCCTTTCGATTTGGTTTGTAGATATCATGTTTGAAATTTGGGATTTGGTGTTATCTCTTTTTGAGAAGACCCTTGGGTGGGACCGACCTCGTTGATAACTACTTTCCCTAGACTTTGTCAGATCTCTATCCAATAAGATATGAAAGTGTGAGAAATAGGCCACTAAGAAGATGAAGTGATAGTTTGAGATCTCAAGTGGAAAAGAAGACTTTTTGTCTGGGAATAAAATTTGGTTAATAATCTCGTTTAAGTTACTCGAGTCTCTTTGGACAAGGAGATTTGGCGGTGGCATCATGGAAAGGTTGAAGCTTACTCAATAATTTCAGCCTATAATTCCCTTTTTGATGCTAAACTTAGTGAGAATACCTCTATGGCATGAGATAAATTGTATTTACATCTTATTTGAAATAGTTTGGCATCTTATAAAGTTGTTATCTTCTCTTGATAATTCCTCCTCGATAGAATTCTCATAAGAGGCAATATTTTTTAAGCGACATGTCTTACGAGAACCTATTGGTATTTCTTGTGTCTTTTGCCTTGGACCTTTTGAGTCAACATCTCATCTTTTTTGTCATTTGTGAAGTGGTGACAAGTCTGCGCTATTTTTAGTTGACTTGATTAGTTTTTGTTGGTTCTTCTCATAGATCTTCTTATATTGTTGTTTGAGATTTTTAAATCTTTAGGTGTTAGATATAGAGTTAAAATTGACTTAATCATGATTTGACATTTTATAGTTTGGTTGATCTGAAAATCCCGAAACAATTCTATTTTTTTGGGTTTGTCCGTAAACATGGATGAATTTGCGGAAAAAAGCATTTCCTTTTCTTGTACGTGGTTTCTTAGAAAATCTTCTAGCTGTTGCACCTTTTATGATTGGCTGAAGGACCAAAGCAACCTTGACAAATTCAACTAAAACATAAACAATATTAATACCTAATAGTCTTATAGTCATCACCAGATATACAAAAGAATTCACAGATTTATTTATAATATGCAACATACATGACGATGTGAAGTGTTAACTAGCAACCTACAATACTTATAATATTCTTATTTTTTGGCCACTAGTTGTCTCATTTCTTCTTCCTTTTTTTTAAACATAATTGATTTTTTTTAAGACTATGAATCTGTGGCACATCTCTATCATATACTATACAGACAACAATAATTCCTTAACTTCAAAATGTCAACTAGTGTATGCATTAAACTCCTTCACTCCATCATCAACCTGCAAAAAAAAATATGAAAATGGTTCTCAATCTATATACTCACTTTGAAATTTTGGATAAATAAATACACACAAACAACTTCACCAATAAACTCAGGTAAAAATAAATAAAAAATGGCACCATATGTTAGGTAAAAAAATGAAAGTAGGTTTAATGTATGTGCAGAGAATGATCCTATTTATTACTGATCTGGTATAGTATAGGGCATAGCCAAAAAGAAGTAAATGTAGATCCTATATATTATCCAAATAGTACCTAACGATTTGTTTTTTGCTTTTTATAAGTTGATTTTGTGGTGGAAAAGTCTCAATGGAGGCCCTAGTAACCACAGTAATAGATTAAAAATGCTGTAACATGGGGACATTGTTGTACTCTCTCACTTTTGCCAGAAAATATTTCTGACAAATTCAACTTATGTCAGTAAGTACTGCATGTAGTTTTTCTGGCAGAAAATATTTCTGACAAATTCAACTTATGTCAGTAAGTACTGCATGTAGTTTAGTTAGTTACTAGTAAAATAAGCTTGTTTAAAATGTCATAATCATTGGTCCCTCTGAATTCCTTTATATATATTGCTACAGTGAGGATATTTTCTTTACTGTCTTAGAGTGCATGTGTGAGAGAGCACTAAACAGTACACTAGTATATAGCTATACTAGTGTCTCTTTGTTTTTTTGTTTTCTTGTTTTCTTGTTATTAATCATCAATGGGAAGATCTCCTTGCTGTGAGAAAATTGGGTTGAAGAAAGGAAGATGGACTGCTGAGGAAGATAAGATCTTAACTGATTATATACAGGAAAATGGTGAGGGGTCATGGAGATCTTTGCCAAAGAATGCAGGTAAATGATGAATGATTTTCATGATATTTATATATATATGTTATTGAAAAGTGTTTGATCTATGTTTGTATATGAATATGTTAGGGTTGTTGAGATGTGGGAAGAGCTGCAGATTGAGATGGATAAACTACTTGAGGTCAGATGTGAAGAGAGGTAACATCACTCCACAAGAGGAAGAAATCATTGTCAAGCTGCATGCTGTTCTTGGTAACAGGTAGGGTTCTAGCTAGCCTCCAGAAAGTCTTGTTCCTATTAAACATGTTTGAACGAACTATGTAGCACTAACACTTCTGGAAAAATGTGTTTAAGTGTCGGGGTCGTGTTTTTGATGTTCGTGTTTTATAACTTCTGAGACTGTTTGCGAGATCTTATAGAAATAGTTTATGCATAATTGTGAAATTAATGAAGTGCTGTTATGGTTTTAGGTGGTCGGTAATAGCGGGGCATTTACCGGGAAGAACCGATAATGAGATAAAAAACTATTGGAATTCTCATTTAAGGAGAAAGATTTACTGTTTCATGAAGTCATTAAATGAATCACTTCCTCCCATTGACATAGCTGCTGTAAACCTAGCTGCTGCTTCCAAGAGAAGAGCAAGTAGAGGAGCTTCAACAACAACAGCAACAACTCAACATGCACCAAAACAAAATCAAACCAAAAACAACAAGAAAGATGAGGTACTTCAAGTTCAACCACCAACAACACTACATCAAAGAAAAGAAAATGCTTCTAGGGCAGAAGAAGAGCCACAACAACAAGGTTACAACACAAGTAACTCATCATTTCCTAACATGGATGAATTAGTTGACACTTTGGAACCATATGAATGGTTGGATGATGAAATTATAAAACTAAGTTACATGTTTGAAAGTGGAGTACTTGTTAGTCCAGATCATATGAATAATGAGAATAATAATAACATTGTAACATGTGATGAGAATATTATTCTAGATCCTAATTGTGGAATACTAGTGGGAAATCATGGTGGTGATCTTTGGAGTTCATCAAATGGAGCTGAAAGTGGAGAGTGGAATAATAATACTAATAACAGTACTAGCTGTAATTCTTCTGTAAATTCTGTTTATGATTATCAGTGGCCTGATATACATTTAGAAGGTAGCTGTATTCAACAATGGGACCTATGTGAACAAGATCAAGATGTTAATTGCTTTTGGGAAACTCCTAATTATCAAGTAAATGGATTTTATTAGTGATTCATCCATTGCATTTAGGGTGAAATTATTATATATATGCTATATAGTAAAGTAATGTATTTTTCTGGTGCTCAATTGAATAAAAGTTTATCATGTTTCTTAGTGTGTGATGGGGTTATATTATATGGTAAATTTCATTTAGATGTGTTTGTTATGAATATAAATTTAGATGAGAGAACATACATACATGTCTATGAATTATAATGCCATTTTCTAGAAATTAAATATATTCTTTAAAATCAACAAAGTTCTTTTCTAATTTATTATTATCTCTATTGATCTTAATATTTAGTTTAAACATTTAATTATACGATAAAGATGTTGCCTTAGTGTCTTCGTCTTTTTTTTGAAGCTTTGAAACTCATATGATCTTTTTCGTCAGACTTCCTTGTTTGAGAAGATACATCATGAGAGTCTTCTGAAGTATTGTTGAGGATATTGCTGAAGACATCTCTGCAAGTGGTTGGTAAGTGCACGCGTGTGGAACGATGTGGGATGCGGTCAGCCATCAGATTGATTTGGATAGTTGACATAACATTCACGTGAGGGATTGCCTCTTCGGTTAGAGAAAAGAGTCTATTTGTTATGCGCCAAATGCTTCATTGCGTTGTTATTGGACCTTTGCCTTTTTAGGTCTTATGGGATGCCCGAAATAGTTGTCCCCTAAGCCTTGTTTTTGCTTTGGAAAGTGAGGATTTGTGACAAATATCTTTACTCGGTTGTGGGATCCGTGGTTGTGGAAGTTCTAGATGGGACGTGGTTGTTTTTTAGAATATGCGCATTAAATGTTTTCCTTGTAAGACGTAACATAATATTGGGAAATACTGACATGTCTCTTACGATATGTGATAGTGATGTTTCTACTTCTTTAGAGCACTCAAGTGCTTTTTGAACAATTTTCAAGGAGATCTCAAATGTTGGTGGTGCAGGGTAATCATGCGATCCTTAGTGCCTGAGTATGGTATAAAAGGGATTTTGAAGCATTACTTTACCTTTTCTGTTGTTAACGATCTTCCAAAAGAGTACTTCTTCATCTTTCTTCTCAGAGAGCATTCTTGTTTTAGAATTGGATCAAGTTCATACGACTTTGTTTGTTCGCACTTGTATTGCATGTTCGATTGTTCCTTCCTCTAAGTTCCAAAGTTCAACATTCTCCTTTTACTATTGTTCCCCTTTTTTGGGGTTTCTAAGAAAGTGAGTGTTTGAGCTTGCTTGTTACATCGTACATGCATTCATTTTCTTTCAAATATATTTTAAACATGGATATTGTGTCAACCTCGACCAAGAAGGCCATAAAAGATATTCAAGGCGACTGAGTGGATCTAGACATACTAGGGACTATTTCCACTTTTGTACGTGAACATGTCTTAGACCAAACTTTTACTAACGTAGGTCCTACAGTTGGCTAGAAAGTGTTTCCCCCAGATGGATATAAGAGAATCTTCTTCCAATACAATGTATGTGTCGTTCCTTTTCACGAATTCTTATTCTCTTTCCTAGGTTATCAACTTTCCTTTAATGAATTTGAAGTCAACGTATTGAACCAATTGCTCATCGCCTTTCACAATTACATCTAGTGAGCAGAGCATTCGTTAAAGATTTCCAACACTAAAGAAAGTATAAGGGTAGTAAGTCGATTGTGACATTATTCTTTCATCTTTTTAAAACTCAAAATAACCCAAACTACGCGAATAGTTTTGGTTTGCTCTCCTTAAGGAAAAACATCATATATTTCAAGACTTATTTTGATAGCATGAATCATTTCAAGGATCATTTTTACCTAGTTACTCCTCTTAATGAAAAGGCGTATGTGAAGATCTTCCATTTAGAACCTGGTCCTCCACCTATATGCATGAACGTCTTCCGCAAGTATTGGATCCAAAGTCATTACTCTGGTTGGAAAAATGAAGTTGCTTTCCTGTGAAGCAACTGAGAAAAACAAGGCTTGACTTCCACCCATTCATCTTTGTCCAAGGTGGAAGATGGTCTAAAAGAAGTGAATTGGTCCTTAGATCCTGCTCGAAAAAGGATTGAAAAGCTAGAGAAGTCTCTGAAACAGTCTCAAAAAAGTCAGAAGAAGGTTGAGGATGACATTTGTACAACGGGCAAAGAGAATCTTGATCTATCTAAGGATTTAGCCAAGTCAATACAAGAAAATTTCTTTATTCCTAAGGATGTCTTGAGAGTTCCTTGAAGCAGGTAGAATATTTTTATCCTACCATGTCAATCTTCCGAGATCGAGTTCGTCTTGATCAAGCTATTGAGAATGAGAAAATGGTCTTTTTGTCTTGATCCGATGTGTGTGAACCTTGTTGTTTTTGTCCTGGAATATATATACTTCATTCTATCACTTACTCATATGTTACCTGGTTTGTGGTATCGATTTTGGTCTTGAGTTTGTTTCTTTAGGACTCAACTTTTCCTCCGAGTTTATACTCGAAGTTTATTGGACATCTCTAGGGACAGTTCCTGGTCAAGGGTCAGTACCTCTTCCCATGCCCCTAGATGAAAATCTGGTTTGAGGTTGACGTATGGCAAACTCACCACCATTGAGAAGGGGTGAGCCAGTTATTTTTCAACTTGGGGTTTGCTTTCTTTGTGTGTAAGCATTCATCGTGAGGTTTTGATTATTTTAATCATATGCATGTGACATTTGTGACGACATCTCAGAGTCTTTGTGGTTGGGTTTTGATCTATCTGGTTGTACCCCGAATTCATCGTTCCCTTTCATTATCATAAAAGGAGAAACATAGTTTAGTGGAAATTCCGTATTTCTTTAATTAAACAATCATAATACATTATGGTAATGTGTCATTTAATTTTTATAAAAGAAAACTGTAAAATAACCAAGTTGCTACTTGTCATACGGTGAAGTGACTTTGTGTGTTTTTGCTTTGGAAAGCAAATGTCGCGGATAGCAAGAGTCGCCACCGACTTTTCTTTTATCCAATAAGGAAAGGTGGAAAAGAACAGGAAAGACCTTGATTAGATTTTGGGTTCGGGAGGTACATTATACAAAGGGAAGGTGTTAGCACCCTTTGTATCCATGGTTATCCATGGGCTCTTAATTGCTTAATCACTTATGTTTGTCTGAAAAAAGTGTTTGTGAATTGCTTAAAAATGTTTTGAAAAGAGAGTTTAACTTTGTAATGATTCTGGTACGAATGTATACAAAGTATTTATCTCGTTTAATTTTGAAAGCGGTTTAGAAAAATATAACTTGGCAATGATTCTAGTACGAATGTATACCAAGTGGTGATTTTCTAGTATTCGCAAAGTGTGAGGTATGAAAAATGTTTTAGGTTGTGAGCCAGCAATTAAGAGTTATACCTGCCCAAGGCCTTTATGGGCATTTCCTATCCTTATGAGGGTAAAACTGTCCTTACTATTGAGAAGTAAGTAGTTTTATCCTTTGGATGTAAAAGGGTCATCGTAGGGTCATCGATTGGTCATTGAAGGCAACATTTGTAAGGATACCTTAGCATTCGAAGGGACGACCATCATTTAACCGTAGGCTACAACGACGGGTCACCGAGGGACAAAAATCATATATTCGCAGGCAACATCCGAGGGACGATGATTTATTTTATAGGGACATGATGATTTAATCGAAGGGTCTTTGCTAAGTGTATCCCCACATTCGCGGGACATGACCATAATACCGTAATACCGTAAGGCAACAAAGAGAGGTCCAAGATCACATATTCAAAGGCAATATTTTACAATCAATTAGGTAGTTGTAATCAATTAGGTAATTAGGTCCACATTATAATCAATTAGGTAATTAGGGTGAATCTCCCCAAGGGTATCCCACAAATAAAGTGGAATACCTAGCAAGCTACCTTCTCCGGGAGTATGTGAACCCTTACAAAATTCAGCAAACAGGTCAGAATACCAAATCAGGGTGCAATCAAGAGTTGCACAAAATAAAAGGCATCACGACAGAAATAGTGTCAGGTAAATAATGCATGATTACGATAAAACATGTCAGCTAAGCAAAAATCAGAACGAAGAAATCAGCGACTGTCATGTTCGCTGCTGCCTCGCCTAGCGAGGGCTTGGCGAACACTCGCTACATGTTCGCTTAGCGATGTGCTAGCGAACGGCTGCGGGTTTTGAATTTTAGAACAGTACGATTCCAGCAAGCTTCACACCCTATGGCATCCATCACAGAAATTACATGGTTAAACGTTCAAGATATTCATACATACTTAAATTCAAATGGAAAACTTAAGATATTTTTATAAATTCAATCATAATGTCACATGCAAATTAAGAACATAAAGCGGTAATAGTAATGCAAACTTGTTTGCAATTGAATTGCAACCTTGAATTGGCAAGTCACTCTTAGGGTTGGCGCCGGATTGAGTTGGGCGGAGATAACCTTGGTGCAGATGAGTTTCCTTCAGGGTTTCCTTTAGGGTTGCTCTGAATTCTCTGGGTTAGCCTCCAGGGTTTGCTGTCTGTGGGTGTTCTCCTTAGTTCCTCCGTTTTCGTCCCCTTTTTTCTTAATGAGGTCTTGGTATTTATAGTGATTTTTGTGACCTAATGGGCTCAGAATGAAGCCCAAAATTTCTGGTATTCGCAAGCTTCGCTAGGCGAGTGGTGTAGCGAAGGGTTCGTTAGGCGAAGGATTTGCTCGCCTAGCGAGCATGCCAGTTTGAGCCATTTTCTGGATTTGGCCACCTGTGAGCTGGGTCTTTGTTCCTTTAAGATCAATGCCTTGAAAAATAAGTTGGAGTGCCTTAAAAAATGCCTTGTAATATTAACGGGCAAATTTTGGGGTATGACAGCTGCCCCTGTTCAATATTCTTGAACCGAGAGAGTTAGAATGGTGTGTACGCCATTCGTGGTCTGGAGGTGGAAGATTATTGAACACTAGAATGCCCCAAAAATGTGCACTTATTAATCAAAGGTTAGTCTTGATGGAGATGGGCTTAAAGATGCCATCCAGGAAGTTTGATGATGAAAGATCAGAATGGGCCATACACTGTTGGGGATGAAGGATCAGAATGGATCATACACTAGATCGTATCTGAATCGCAGAATGACCCATCTATTAGGCTACCTCTGGAGAGGTAAAGATCAGAATGGATCGTTCGCTAGATCGTATCTGAGTAGCAGAATGAGTTAACCATTAGGCGGGTGACTTCGCTGGGGATGAAAGATCAGAATGGATCGTACGCTAGATCGTATCTGAGTTGCAGAATGAGCCGTACGTTAGACTGTATCTGACGAAGGTAGAATCAGAATGGATCGTACGCTAGATCGTAAATGAGTTGAAGATCCCAATGGGTCGTACGTTAGACCGTATTGGAGTTGCAGAATGAGTCGTACGTTAGGCTGTATCTGAAGAAGAAAGTAATCGTACGCTAGACTACACCCCGGAATGTACCGTACGCTAGGCAGTATCTGAGGATTTGAAGATCCAAATGGGTCGTACGTTAGACCGTATTGGAGTTGCAGAATGAGTCGTACGTTAGGCTGTATTTGAAGAAGAAAGTAGTCGTACGCTAGACTACACCCCGTAATGTACCGTACGCTAGGCAGTATCTGAGGATTTGAAGATCCAAATGGGTCGTACGTTAGACCGTATTGGAGTAGTTGAAGAAGTCATATGTTGGGCTGAATCAGAATGAACCGTACGTTAGGCTGTATCTGATAATATTTGTTGTATTTGCAGTAAATGTCTGAGATGGGCTTAAAGATGCCATCATTAGGAAGATGCCAGAATGCTTGCCAGAATGAATGTTCATATGGAGTATATCTGAAAGCTGTATCTGAATCTTGAATGTAATTGATAAAGGTGTCTGCCTGAATGAACCTTTTATTTTGACTATATCAGAAGGATAATTAACCTGAAAAGAAAAGTTAGCTTCATGCCATGTCATGATGCATGAGATGTTTTATGCTTTTGAAAATAAATGCGAACATTGTATGCATGTATGTGATGTGAAATGATGCATGGAATGAATTATGCGTCTGAGAATTTTGCCAGGGGAAAATAAATCCCCATATCCTGGTTGGAGATATTTGTATTGATGACCCTTTCTCAGCTGGGGGTATTTGATTTCTGTCTGATGGTAGAAATGTTCAACAGAAGCCTGGCTGGGGGTGGAAGAGATGACCAATTTGTCTAGTAATGCCAATTTCTTCTGGGGAATAACTGGCTTTGCTGGGGAATAGAATTAGCAACGGATTCATTGGAAAACATGGTTAGACCTTCTCCTCGATCCTGAAGTCTTGTAGTAATCGCTATTTCTATTTTATGCGTGCATTTTTGGTAAACATCGATCATATTCAAATGCATATATTAATTCAAATTAAATCAATGGACGTTTACACAAACAAAACGGAAAAAGTAAAACGAAAGCATCCTTTTGGGAATAAAATTGTATTGATTTTGAAAGAGGGCCTATAAACAGGCAATTTGAGCACAAGGAGACAGAAATCCTAGTAAGAGGAAATTGTCGAGAAAACAAAGAAAAGATATGAAGGAAAAGCCCTGTTGATTTTAATTCTGCCACTGTCATTATGTCTTCAAGCATCTCATCTCCTACTGTCGGATTAGAAGTGATTGGCTTGTTCAGTCCCTTTGACTTGGGTGAAGTTGTCTGAGAACGGGACATAGTCATACGCTTTTAATCCCTAATTTTTGCCCGGACCTCCTTTTCAGGTTTTCAGTCCACCAGGATACCCCTTTTTTTGCCCAAGCCGCCTTTTCAGGTTTTCGACTTGCCGGGTGTACATTTTTATATGTTTATCCCTAATTTTTGCCCGAACCCTTTTGGTTCGCCGGGATGCCCTTACTTTTGCCTAGATACGTCGACCTAGCGGGTCTCTTTTATGCGTAGTATTTTTTGACTATGTCTGCGTTCACGGGATGTGGGAAGTCTTCGCCATCCATTGTAGTGAGCATCATGGCTCCACCAGAGAATACCTTCTTAACTACAAATGGCCCTTCGTATGTGGGAGTCCATTTGCCTCTGGGATCACCTTGTGGTAGAATGATACGCTTCATCACCAAGTCGCCAATTCGATACACCTGTCTCTTGACCTTTTTGTTAAATGCCTGGATCATGCACTTCTGATATATCTGCCCATGACAAACAGCCGCGAGTCTCTTTTCATCAATCAAATTTACCTGATCGAGTCGAGTCTGAATCCATTCATCCTCATCTAAGCTTGCCTCTTTCATGATTCTTAGAGAGGGAATCTGAACTTCCACTGGTAAAACGGCTTCCATTCCGTAGACTAAAGAGAAGGGAGTTGTCCCTGTCGAAGTGCGTACTGAAGTGCGATAACCATGAAGAGCAAATGGTAACATCTCATGCCAGTCTTTGTATGTTACTGTCATCTTTTGTATAATCTTTTTAATATTCTTATTAGCAGCTTCTACGACGCCATTCATCTTGGGCCGGTACGGAGAAGAGTTATGGTGTTTTATCTTGAACTGCGTGCAGAGTTCAGTAATCATCTTGTTGTTCAAATTAGTACCATTGTCAGTGATAACTCTTTCAGGGATGCCGTATCGACAAATGAGATTATTCTTGATGAATCGTGCCACCACATTCTTGGTGACAAAAGCAAATGAGGTTTCCTCTACCCACTTCGTAAAGTAATCAATAGCAACAAGAATGAAACGATGTCCATTAGAAGCAGTAGGTTTAATCTCTCCAATCATATCAATGCCCCACATTGCAAAGGGCCAAGGTGCTGTCAACACGTTCAATGGAGCAGGAGGCACATGTACTTTATCCGCATAGATCTGGCACTTGTGACAAGTTCTGGAGTGATGGTGGCAATCAGCTTCCATGGTAGACCAATAATACCCTGATCTCAGAATCTTCTTGGCCATCGTATGTCCACTAGAGTGAGTCCCAAAGATACCGTTGTGCATGTCTTCTATGATCTTTTCTGCTTCTTTTTTGTCCACACAGCAAAGCAAAGTCGAACCATGATTACGTTTGTATAATACCCCGTTACTCAAAAAGAATTTAGCGGAGAACTTCCTCAGAAATTTTCTGTCGTTGATGGATGCCCCTTCAGGGTATTCCTGAGTTTCTAAATATCTTTTTACTTCGTGGAACCAAGGTTTCTCTTCTACTTCATCAGCATTAAGTTCATAACAGTATGCTGGTTCATCTAATCGTTCAATGGTGATCATGGGAGCTTCATTGTCCCATCTGACTCTGAACATAGATGACATGGTAGCCAATGCGTCTGCCAACTGATTCTCTTCTCGTGGAATATGTTCGAATGTAATCTTTTCAAAGTATCGGATTAATGTCAACACCCGCTCTCGATAAGGGATGAGATTCGGATGTTTAGTGTCCCATTCTCCTTTGATCTGACTGATTACTAAGGCTGAGTCTCCGTACACACTCAAAAACTTGATTCTCAGGTCCATGGCAGCCCTGAGTCCCAAAATACATGCTTCATACTCAGCCATATTGTTGGTACAATCAAAACATAGTCTAGCAGTGAAAGGCGTATGGCAACCCTTGGGGGAAATGATTACAACACCGACACCATTGCCCAATGCATTAGAAGATCCATCAAAAACCATAGTCCATCGGGATTCCCTTTCGGGTCCTTCATCCGGTCCAGGTTCTTCATAATCAGTAACAAGCATGACATCCTCATCTGGGAACTCAAAATTCATAGATTGGTAATCATCCACTGCTTGATGAGCCAAATGATCGGCTAACACGCTTCCTTTGATTGCTTTCTGAGTAGTGTATTGGATATCATACTCTGTTAAAATCATCTGCCACCTTGCTATTCTTCCAGAGAGGGCAGGTTTCTCAAATATATATTTGATAGGATCCATCTTAGAAATCAATAAAGTGGTATGATTCAACATATACTGTCTTAGTCGGTGAGCAGCCCAAGCCAAAGCACAGCAAGTTTTCTCGAGCAATGAGTATCTTGTTTCACAGTCGGTAAACTTTTTGTTAAGGTAGTATATGGCATGCTCTTTTCGACCAGACTCGTCATGTTGCCCCAACACACACCCCATCGAATTTTCTAACACGGTCAAATACATGATTAGAGGTCTTCCTTCAACTTGGGGCATTAAAATCGGAGGTTCTTGGAGATACTTCTTGATTTTGTCGAAAGCTTCTTGACATTCATCATTCCATATCATCTCTTGATTTTTCCTCAGTAATTTGAAGATGGGTTTGCAAGTAGCGGTCAAATGGGAAATAAATTGGGCAATGTAATTCAAGCGTCCCAAGAAACCTCTGACTTCTTTATTTGTACGGGGAACTGGCATTTCTCGAATAGCTCTCACCTTGGCCGGGTCAACCTCAATTCCTTTACCACTGACAATAAAGCCCAAGAGTTTACCGGATCTTACTCCAAAGGTGCATTTGTTCGGGTTCAATCTCAACTTGTATTTCTTCAACCTCTCAAACAGTTTGTATAAATGATCGAGATGTTCTTCTTCAGTATGAGATCTGGCTATCATGTCATCCACATATACTTCTATTTCATGATGGATCATGTCATGGAACAAAACCACCATAGCACGCTGGTACGTTGCCCCGGCGTTCTTCAACCCGAATGGCATTACTTTGTAACAAAAAATGCCCCATTGCGTCACAAACGTAGTTTTTTCCATGTCTTCAGGTGCCATCTTAATCTGGTTATAACCCGAGAATCCATCCATGAAGGAGAATACCTTGTGTTGAGCGGTGTTATCTACCAGAACATCAATGTGCGGAAGTGGAAAGTCATCTTTGGGACTCGCTTTATTCAAATCTCTGTAATCTACGCACATTCGCACCTTACCATCCTTCTTCGGCACTGGTACCACATTAGCAACCCATTGAGGATAAGAAGTAACGGCTAGAAAACCGGCATTAAATTGTTTCATAACTTCGGCTTTGATTTTCTCGGACATTTCAGGACGCATGCGACGAACCTTTTGCTTAACAGGATGACAATCTTCCTTCATCGGCAAACGATGTACTACTATATCAGTATTCAGTCCTGACATGTCTTCATAAGACCAAGCAAAAATCTCAATATAGTCATGTAACATCTGAATCAATCTTTCCTTGATACTGTCTCCCAAGCCTGCTCCTATTTTGACTTCTTTCTTGTCTACCTCAGTACCCAGATTTACAATTTCGATTGATTCCTCATGCGGCTGTATAGTCTTTTCTTCTTGCAGTACCAGTCTGGCAAGCTCTTTAGGTACTTCACAATCTTCCTCACTTCCATCCTCGGCTTGGTAGATCGGATTTTCAAAGTCATAATTAACAGTAGCAGAACTATTATCAACAGGATCCAGAGTGGATATGGGTCTGCAATTCGTTACGTGAGTGTGTGTAAGAAAACATAGCTCGTTTGAAAGATGACAGGAAAGATAAAGAGCGCGATATTTGAATGCAAAACATCCATTGATTTATTGAATGTGAATATGCTTATGAAGATGACAAAACCCTTAACAAATTAGCTATTGTGCCCCGGGCATAGACACACTGCTTTTAAGAAGTTCAATTGTAAAAAATTAAAATTTGCAACACTAAAATAGACAATAACAATTACTCTTGACTAAAGGAAATCGGAATAGTGTCTTCAGCCTTCCAATTATTGAGCCCGTCACCAATTGTTGGGAAAATCCAGCTATCCAAGTCACAATCGCTATCAGCATCTTCTACAACATTAATCTGATCTTTGACTATCTTTTCAGAGTTAAACCCCAGGCCAGACTTATCAGACTTGTACGGTACATCGATCAGTTGACCCCAGCCAGTACGACCACCATCTTCAACCACGGCTTGAGCATCTTTCAGAGAAATCATAGCAGGAGGAGTACGAATAACCTTGGGCACAAGGGGAGTTGGCTTAAGGACAGGACTGGGGGGAGGAACCACTTCAAATGACTGAGAAGGAGTCTCAAAGAATTCACCATCCATCTCAACGTATCTGAAGGCCTGCACACTACTGACAATATATTCTTCTTCTCCACACACAGTGACGATCTTACCCTCTATTGGATACCTCAGCTTTTGATGGAGAGACGAAACTACAGCACTTGCCCCATGAATCCAAGGGCGTCCCAGCAAGCAGGAATAGGCAGGACGAATGTTCATTACGTGAAAGGTAGTGTTGAAGACTTGAGGTCCTATCTTGATAGGGAGAACCACTTCACCATGGACAACACTCTTCGCACCATCGTAAGCACGCACCACAACGTCACTAGGCTTCAGTTCAATGCTTTTACAGTCAAGCTTATCGAGTACAGCTTTCGGTAGCACATTCAAAGAAGAGCCATTATCGATCAACACATGAGCCAAGGTGATCCCCTTACACCCAATGGAGATGTGCAGAGCTTTGTTATGATTCTTTCCTGCTGGTGTCAGATCAGCATCGGAAAAGCCTAGGCCATTGTCAACAGTCAGGTTAGCAACATAGTTTTCGAACTGATCGGCAGATGTCTCCTGAGGTACATGAGCGATCTTCAAGAATTTTATCAATGCATTGGCATGAGATTCAGAAGATAACAACAAGGATAACATCGAAATTTTAGACAGAGTATGCCCCAACTGTTCTACCACATCAAAATCACTCTTGCGGATGATTTTCAGCATTTCTTCCATTTCCTGTTTGGCAACGTCTTCGGTAATAACTTCGACCGGTGTCCTTGACTGAGAAGGATTGATTATTGGTTCCTTTCCTCGAGTTTCAGGGGCGGGAGGTGAGATTTCTGGAGAGAAGATCCTTCCACTTCGGGTAATTCTACTAGTCCCAACAATGTCATTAGGATTAGCAGAATTATCAACTTGCTTTATGCCATGGATGTAAACATCACCTCTATAATTCCACGGAATGACTTTGCTTGAGGAATACGGTACTGGGCCAGGTGCAGTAATGATTAGGGGAGCTACCTTGGGCTCAGCAGTAATCTTCACAGGTACTCTAGTAGCGGTAATCTTCACTGGAACTTTGGACCTAGCAATCACAGATATTTCTTCCACAGGGTTTTCCACCTTAGGAATCTTTTCAAAGAGAATTGTACGATCGTCTATCAGCCGTTGAATACCATTCCTCAACTTCAAGCAATCATTGGGTCGGAGTATACAGAGATCGCAATTTTCAGCACAACCTGGAAATAAACCAGCTTGCAATAAATTCTTCTTGATGATCAGGAGAGGAGATGTTAAGTCCGCTACAGTAGTAATGTGAGAATTGTCATCCACAACATTAACAGTCTTGTCATGATTAGGCATAGGTGCAGTGATGACATTGGGAGTCTCTGGAGGATCAAATTCGATTTCTCCCGCGTCGATCATATCCTGAATCTTATTCTTCAACAACCAACAATCGTTTGTATCATGCCCGGGGCTATCGGAGTGATATGCACACCTGGCATTGGGATTATAACGAGGAGAAGTAGTGTTGAGATTTGCAGGAGGGCCTCTGAGGGTAATTAAATTTGCCTTTAGCATACCCTGCAGTGCTTGTGCTAAAGTCATATTGATCTTGGTAAACTGCCTTCTTGGCCTGTCTCGTCTGTGCTGGAAGTTTTGAGATGGCGGTGCGGCAATCGTAACTGCTCCGACAGTATGGTCACGATTTTTCTTGTTATGATCCCTTTGACCGTACACAGCATTTGATTCATTCTTCCCCTGATAGGACTTTTTGGTGCTTGCAGAGGTAGCTGCCTGTATCTTTCCACTTCGAATGCCGCTTTCAACACGTTCACCTGTCAATATGAGTTCAGTGAAACCCTATGAAGAACTTCCCAGTAGATGGCTGTAGAATGGGCCAGTCAGTGTACCCATGAACATGTCCACTAATTCTTGATCAGTCATAGGGGGTTTGACTCTGCCAGCCAAATCTCTCCATTTTTGAGCATATTCTTTGAAGCTTTCTTTAGATCCCATAGTCATATTCTGCAACTGTAGCCGAGTAGGCGCCAATTCAGAATTATACTGGTAGTGCTTGTAGAAAGCTGTCGCTAAATCAGTCCAGGTGCGGATGTTAGAGCTCTCGAGCTGATAATACCACTCTAACTGTGTGCCAGACAGACTCTCTTGGAAGAAATGGATCCATAGCTTCCTATCAGTGGTATACGGCTGAATCTTTCTCACATAAGCTCTCAGATGCATCTGAGGACAAGACGCACCATCATACTTAGTGAAAGCGGGGACCTTGAATTTGCGAGGAATGACCACATCAGAGACCAGCCCCAAGCTTTCGAAATCCAGACCGGGCGCCTTCTGACCCTCCATAGCTAGCATACGTTCTTCCAGCAACTTGTACTTATCATCTTTTGGAGAGTACTGTTCATTTTCATAATCTTCATCGTCGTCCTCATGGTTGAGAGGATCAGCATTCTCATCTTCCGAATCATTTTCTGTCTCCTCTTCTTGATCCTTCGGAAGTCTAATCTTGACTCCTGCAGCCTGTCCTTTAAGCCTTCTTCCCGGGTTAATGTAACTCACAGGTTTCTTGTCTTTCTTCTTCTCGAGCAAGAGAGCCTTCAGTTCCTCATGCCCCTTGGATAAGCTCAAGATCATCTCCTGGAATTGAGCATTTTGAGCCTGGAGATCTTCGACAATTTGTTTGAGGGCCATTTTTCTGTTTGCAATAGGAAGACCGTGAGAATATTGATCCTTTAGAATACCTGTTATGCAATGTTATGTTATGCTATGCAATGTATGAAATGTTTTCAAGGACTTTTGGAATTTAACTTTGCGTAAACCACCAAGAAAGGAACTTTTATTAATAATTTGTTAATCAACGTTTATTACAAAAAATAATAAAATACAATAAAAGCTCAAGTCTCCCAGGGGCGGCTTCTTTTTGGGCGAAGATATGCGTTGAGTCTTCGTTCCTCATTAAGCTGGCTGGTGAGCTCTAACACTTTCTTCCTTTCAGCACAAAACTGAGCTTCAAAAGTATCCCTTTCCTCTCTCAACTGGATCCAGGATTTCTTTAATTCTTCAACATTGGTAGGCATATATGGATAAGGAATGATCTGAGGAGTACCTCCTTCAACTTCTGGTTCAACAATCAGCGGTCCGACTGCAAGATATGGCATGACAAGTTCACGAGCTCTGGCGCGTACCCATCTGAGATAAGGTTCCATAAGAATAGAGTTTTTCTGTCCTAAAGTGCTTCTTTTCACCATGCCCCAAGCTCGTATAAACCTTTGACGGAGACTTTGAGAATCATTGTCATAGTCAAACACAGAGCCTTGGACAATTATTTCGTGTGGACCATCTCTTCGAGCACAACCAAACTGGCGTAGGGCTAAAGCAGGATTATAAGTAATACCTCCTCTTATCCCCATGAGTGGTACATTGGAGAATTCTCCACAACGGTCGACGATGATAATGTTTTCTTTGGGATGAGGACACCAACGGATGTCTGAACGAGAGAGCGACATTATCCTTTGAGACCATTTCAAATTCTGCTCATTCTTCAAGACTGATTGAGGAAGGTGCGAAATAAACCACCTAGATAACAAAGGTACGCAGCACATGAGAGTCCCTTGCCTTTTCATAGTACGAGTGTGAAGGGAATGCAAAATGTCTCCAAGCAAGGTAGGCACAGGGTTATGAGTGAGAAATATCTTAATAGCATTCATGTCTATGAATTGGTCGGGATTAGGAAATAACACCAAACCATAGATTAGTAATGCTAGAACATCTTCGAAAGCATGGACATTCATAACTTTTAGGAATTCTCGGGCCTTATTTATCAGAAATTTGGCAAGTAAACCCTTAATTCCACTTCTTGTTACCCAGTTGGTTTCAATGTCTGACTTTGTCATGTGTAAAGCTGCGGCAACTTCTTCAGACTTCGGAATCTTTTCTAAACCACTGAAAGGTATTTGATCAAGGATAGGTATCCCAAGAAGCCTGGAAAACTCTTCTAATATGGGTACCAACTGATAATCTGGGAATGTGAAGCAATGATGTTTAGGATCGAAGAACTGGAATAGGACTCTCATCATATCTTCTTTGAAACCAGTGGTAACCAAATTGAGGAGAGAACCATGTTTCTTAATGAACTGAGCCTGATCGGGAAGTTCTGACACTAAATCCTTGAGTTGAGGAGAGATGGCTACAAAATTGATCCGGATGGTCTTCCTGGGAGCCATAGCCTTACAAAACAGAGCAACGTTAAATCCCTAAGTCCTTGAAATGGTTAGTACAATGCCATGATGTTATGATGTTATGATGTTATGATGTTAAATAAGTAACAAGCACAAACAAGTCACACAACAATCATTCATAGGTTTTAAGGCCTGCATGAGTTCCATAGGTAAGTACCCTCCCCACTGAAGTTTGGTTGGTTCAACCTGTCCTAGAATAGTAACTGGGTTCTAGAAGGATCTCAAATCATTGACCTTTCCTTAAGTCCACTTCAATGCAACACCAAGTGGTTGACCAAAGCTTCCCTAAAGTCCAATCTCAAAGAGTGTAGTATCGAGTCTCAACCAACCCCAGTCGGAACCGAAGTCAGTTATCTCACTACTTTCTAATGGCTAGGATGAGTCAATTAGGGTTCTAAAGGTCTGGTTAACACTTTGATGACACCACGCGGACGCCAAATTTTTCCTCAAGTAAACATGAGGAACATCAGGACATCCAAAGTGTCACGTTAACCGTAGCCATCATTTTAACCATTCCAGTATACGCCGGATAGTCGTGATGATCTCTTTCTACTTACCTAAGGTACACTAGATCCGGGTGTAGGATCTTTCACTCAAGCATAAAATACCCCAGCAATCCCTTAAAAGTAAATCAGACAATTCGAATACATAAGTGATCCTTTTTTTTAAGGTAACCTCTCTTTTTAATATCCCCAGCAGAGTCGCCAGTTCTGTCATACGGTGAACTGACTTTGTATGTTTTTGCTTTGGAAAGCAAATGTCGCGGATAGCAAGAGTCGCCACCGACTTTTCTTTTATCCAATAAGGAAAGGTGGAAAAGAACAGGAAAGACCTTGATTAGATTTTGGGTTCGGGAGGTACATTATACAAAGGGAAGGTGTTAGCACCCTTTGTATCCATGGTTATCCATGGGCTCTTAATTGCTTAATCACTTATGTTTGTCTGAAAAACGTGTTTGTGAATTGCTTAAAAATGTTTTGAAAAGAGAGTTTAACTTTGTAATGATTCTGGTACGAATGTATACAAAGTATTTATCTCGTTTAATTTTGAAAGCGGTTTAGAAAAATATAACTTGGAAATGATTTTAGTACGAATGTATACCAAGTGGTGATTTTCTAGTATTCGCAAAGTGTGAGGTATGAAAAATGTTTTAGATTGTGAGCCAGCAATTAAGAGTTATACCTACCCAAGGCCTTTATGGGCATTTCCTATCCTTATGAGGGTAAAACTGTCCTTACTATTGAGAAGTAAGTAGTTTTATCCTTTGGATGTAAAAGGGTCATCGTAGGGTCATCGATTGGTCATTGAAGGCAACATTTGTAAGGATACCTTAGCATTCGAAGGGACGATCATCATTTAACCGTAGGCTACAACGACGGGTCACCGAGGGACAAAAATCATATATTCGCAGGCAACATCCGAGGGACGATGATTTATTTTATAGGGACATGATGATTTAATTGAAGGGTCTTTGCTAAGTGTATCCCCACATTCGCGGGACATGACCATAATACCGTAATACCGTAAGGCAACAAAGAGAGGTCCAAGATCACATATTCAAAGGCAATATTTTACAATCAATTAGGTAGTTGTAATCAATTAGGTAATTAGGTCCACATTATAATCAATTAGGTAATTAGGGTGAATCTCCCCAAGGGTATCCCACAAATAAAGTGGAATACCTAGCAAGCTACCTTCTCCGGGAGTATGTGAACCCTTACAAAATTCAGCAAACAGGTCAGAATACCAAATCAGGGTGCAATCAAGAGTTGCACAAAATAAAAGGCATCACGACAGAAATAGTGTCAGGTAAATAATGCATGATTACGATAAAACATGTCAGCTAAGCAAAAATCAGAACGAAGAAATCAGCGACTGTCATGTTCGCTGCTGCCTCGCCTAGCGAGGGCTTGGCGAACACTCGCTACATGTTCGCTTAGCGATGTGCTAGCGAACGGCTGCAGGTTTTGAATTTTAGAACAGTACGATTCCAGCAAGCTTCACACCCTATGGCATCCATCACAGAAATTACATGGTTAAACGTTCAAGATATTCATACATACTTAAATTCACATGCAAAACTTAAGATATTTTTATAAATTCAATCATAATGCCACATGCAAATTAAGAACATAAAGCGGTAATAGTAATGCAAACCTGTTTGCAATTGAATTGCAACCTTGAATTGGCAAGTCACTCTTAGGGTTGGCGCCGGATTGAGTTGGGCGGAGATAACCTTGGTGCAGATGAGTTTCCTTCAGGGTTTCCTTTAGGGTTGCTCTGAATTCTCTGGGTTAGCCTCCAGGGTTTGCTGTCTGTGGGTGTTCTCCTTAGTTCCTCCGTTTTCGTCCCCTTTTTTCTTAATGAGGTCTTGGTATTTATAGTGATTTTTGTGACCTAATGGGCTCAGAATGAAGCCCAAAATTTCTGGTATTCGCAAGCTTCGCTAGGCGAGTGGTGTAGCGAAGGGTTCGCTAGGCGAAGGATTTGCTCGCCTAGCGAGCATGCCAGTTTGAGCCATTTTCTGGATTTGGCCACCTGTGAGTTGGGTCTTTGTTCCTTTAAGATCAATGCCTTGAAAAATAAGTTGGAGTGCCTTAAAAAATGCCTTGTAATATTAACGGGTAAATTTTGGGGTATGACACTACTGCTTGTTGGACATGGTAGTCGTGGTAATTATTTTTTTTGACTTCGTTTGGATCAGCCACCTTTGCTTGTTTTCTCGAGACGACCTGCCTTACATGTAGGATGTTGAATAACCATTTCTCTTAGCTTTCTGGTTAGGGAGGCTACGTTGACCTCCATGGATTATCCTTCATTTTCTTTCTGATCTTGCTTCAAAGATTTATATATTCTTTTTCTATTGAAAGATCAGTGTTTATCGTCACTGGCTCATCATGGACGTTGTGGTACTTCAGCTTGAGATGAACCTAAGAGGATATTACGTTCAAGGTGAAGGGAAATAACGATACAATACACAGTGGAAAACTAAAGTTTCCCTTAAATTGATCCTTACGAATAGCCTGATCAGTGATAGAGACAATTAACTCTTGTGGCGATTAAAACCTTTTGATGCAAAATAGGATGAATGGTCACAAGCAATGAACAAAAAGAAACACCTTTACTCAATCCACACCAACACTATGTCTTCAATATTAGTGCTAGCTTATATGAATGAAGACATTGAGAGAGAGAGAGAGAGAGAGAGAGAGAGAGAGAGAGAGAGAGAGAGAGAGAGAGAATACAACTAGGGTTCAAAACTGAATTTCATCAAGTGTGTAAGCTTATGCACAAGTGTTCTATTTATATAACCACCTGTGTGGGCTGCAAGCAAAAAAAAATCTACTTAAGTGCACCGTACCTTATGATGTGTTGTATCTCACTTAAGCGTACAATACAATATCGTATTCCATATTCCACTTAAGTGCAATGTAGCTTATGGTGTTCTATAGTTCACTTAAGTGCAATGTACCTTACAATGTTCCGTAATTCTACTAAGTACATTGTACCTTATGGTATTCCTT
The DNA here is from genome assembly GCF_024323335.1 of Lathyrus oleraceus. Lineage (NCBI taxonomy): Eukaryota > Viridiplantae > Streptophyta > Magnoliopsida > Fabales > Fabaceae > Lathyrus > Lathyrus oleraceus. The sequence continues at coordinate 52,270,595 of NC_066582.1, forward strand.
ATTTTCACTTACTTATTATATCTCTCATCAATTTTCCATTTTGTGTGTAGCTTTGTAGGTTCTCGTGACGTTGATAATTATATTAAACTACATATTTAAAATAATACACTGTGAGCGATATCTAGCAACAAATCAATCCTACCCAAGTCACAAAAATGTCATGTGATTTGACAAAACATTTTTGTGATAATGCTTGTGCGTACAATTACCTTTTTCCCCCATTTCTATATTGAATGCAAGACATAGAATGTGTCACCCTTGTCAAAATCAGTATTAAGCCTTTATACATTTTTCCTATTACCCAGAATGTGCATATTCCATCTAGGTCACTCATGTCCCTCAGCATAATTTGTGGAGTACCCATCAACTGTCGTTATGACCATCCAGTTACGAACAACCTTTGATCAATAATAAAGTACTTGACTCCACATATAGGGTCCATAGTGGTTTCAGGTCGAATGGTTGTATACACCACTATCACCATGACAATAACTTAGGGCACTTTGCATAATATTCTATATAGTATTCTCATAGTGGGTCAATCCAATATAAATATTACTCTTAATATTCATACCTATGTGAAGACTTGATAACTATTTATCCATGATCCATGAGATGTGATCATCAATCTATCCATATAATATTCACAATATTTTAATATTATCCAACTTCACAATAAAGCTCAACTACAAATACTTTGAGAATATTGTCCTTATGTTTAAAGTGATCTCATGATTAAGCCACACTTAATGTTTAATTAAATAGACTAGCTATTCTAGGGACTTTATTATTTTAGAAAACCAATAATAACATAGAAATGCCTTTTATTATAAACAATTTGATAAAAGTACATTAGTCATTAGGGCTTACACTAACAATTCTCCCCTAACACTAGAGTTAATAAGTCATATACATAATACCTATAGATCTAGTATGACCATCATATTTTTCCTGCACAAGAGGTTTTGTTAGTGGATCAACGACATTGTCAAGTGTTGGTATTCTACATATCTTCACATCTCATCTATCTATTATCTCTCGAATGAGGTGATATCACCTAAGTATGTGTTTGGATATTTGCTGAGATTTAGGCTCCTTAGCTTGTGCAATAGCACCATTGTTATCACAATAGTTATCATTGGGATCCATAATTCTAGAGACTATGTCAAGTCCATTAATGTACTTCTTGATCCAAACAAATCCCTTTGTTGCAATTGAAGCAATAATATACTTGTCCTCAGTTATAGAATTAACAATTGTATCCTACTTTGAACTTTTTCAGCCCACAACACCATCGTTTAAGCAAAACACATAATCAGATTGTGATATGAAGTCATCCTTATATGCCTGGAAGCTAACATCAGTGTATCCAATTACATCGAGCTCTTCCTGGCCTCCATATATCAAGAATGAGTCCTTAGTCCTTCTCAAGTACTTAAGATATTCTTGACAGCAGCCTAATAAGTATCATCGGGATCATACTAGTACCTACTCATTCCACTTAAAGCATACAAGACATTTGGTCGAGTACATAACACGTCATACATAGGGGATCCTATTGCAGATGCATATGGAATCTTATTCATGTGATCCCTTTATTCCTTTAAAGACGGAGATTGTGTTTTCGATAAACACAAACCATGTTTCAAATGTATGAATCCTTTCCTGAAATCATGCATATTAAAGTGTCTCAACACTTTGCCTATCTATGTACTCAGACTCAGGCCAAGAAATTTTTCTGATCTATCGCTATAGATCTTGATTCCTAATATATAAGTTGTTTTACCTGGGTCATTCATACAAAAGTATTTCCCTGGCCAAGTTTTCACTTGCTGCATGGTATGGACATTGTTTCCAACGAGTAATAATATTTCATCTACATATAATATTAGGAAGACAATCATGCTCCCACTAACCTTATCGTAGGTTATTAATACACACTATTTTCCCTTGTATTGTATCTACTTAGAGGGTTTTCATTAACTGCTAGTACACACGTGACTAAGATGATGCATGATTATATTCAAGGAAAACCAAACCGAACAACATTGAACCGTGTAATAATTCGACAAAACTGAACTATTAATGCTTCGTCCCGAGTGAGACTGGTACCACTTTATTTATGAGATCCAGTCGAAATCCATTACCACTTACCATTGAAACTTTTTATTTAATCATGGATAGAATTACCACTCCCACATAGATTACAAGATATTACTTACTATGTCTAGACTAGAAATCTAGTAACTAATCCTATAATACAGCTATGTCCGGAATAAAAAAAATCCTATAATGCAGTTTAGGTATAAGTTGTAAATTATTACAATCTTATAATCTATAAACTCATAACTCAACTTCTCAAGTAAAAAAACACAAAGAAATGAACATGTAGTCCTCTAATTAATTAATATTTATTTGCTCAAATTCCTTCCAAAATCCACTAATCATCTAATGAAAAGTCCCCGAATTTAATCTCATCATTGGATGAAATGTCACCAAGTTTTATCAACTAGGGTGGCCTTCTAAATTTCTTCTTCTTGGACAATTTTTCATAATTTGTGTCATAAACAAGATCATTCACGGTATCTCTCCATGAATCCTCTTTAAATTCCTTCTTAAACATGTTATTGATAATTGTTTGTTAGGTAAATCTCTTTTTCTTAAAACAATTTTTGTAGATGTTAACCCCAAAACAATTTTTGTAGATGTTAACCCCCTCAATTTCACTGCTTTTCATTTTTTCAGTAAATTCTAAGTTATCATATCCAGTAGTGATTGTTTTACACTCTAGTTTTATACCACTTTCATCCACTACAATTCCATACTCCTAATCAACCTCACTTATAACTTCATGAGCATTCTTAGGCTTCTTATGTTGAACTAATTACCTAATCAATATGTTTTTGTCCTTAATCTTTGACACTTGAGTTTTATTTATGATCTTTGCATAAAACCTTCGTAAATCTTGTTAGATTCTTATAACTATCTTCAATGAGATATAATAAAGTAATAAAAAAACAATAATAATAAGCATTAATCAATGATAACATAATCAAACACCTCATACAAGAATGCATAGTACAAAGATAATTTGTAAGCACCAATAGAGGCCTAGAAGGTGGATGCAAAGTCATAAAACATACAGTGCAGAATTACAAAACAACTTGTTTCACTGTATAAGGTGAAATTATAAGGCCGACTCCACCTATCACATTTAATCCCTGAAAAGTCATATCATCACCTCAAAATTAAAATCAAGTTTGGATAGATATTTTCAAACAACATAACAAAATCATATTTTTCACATTTCCTTTACAAGCACCTGTCAAATAAAATTACATACCATTGAAAATTATTTGAGTGAAGCAGCAGCCATAACTAATAGGCATTTCTCTAGTGAGGTTAGAATGTGATCTTAAGGTGTATTCCTACAATATCTAAAACGTATACAATAAAGTAAGGGGACAAATTTCTAAGTCTCGCATTTAACTTTAATGCATGTCTGATTTCATTTCAAATATCCTCTGTGATTATAGATCTTTATGCCTAAAGTAGTTAATCTACTGAATATTCATATCCTACTATTTTCAATCACATTCATCATGAGTTCCACTTGTTGGTGGATTCCCTGCAACAACAAGATTTTATCTTTTCCTATGATGATCAGCCAAAGAATTAGGTTTATGACAATAAAATGCATGATAAAATAAAACATTAACTTCACATTACTTAACATAAAGGAGTCTCTCTCTCTCTCTCTCTCTCTCTCTCTCTCTCTATATATATATATATATATATATATATATATATATATATATATATATATATATATATATATATATTAATATTGGTTCATAAGTTAAACATTCTTAAACACATAATGAAAAAGAAATGAAAACCTAAGAGTAGCTTTTTCGTCTTCTTGCAATCGTTAATCAGCTAGAGACGAGTTCCGTCACGCTAGATATTGGTAGCTTATACTCCATCCAACCTTATTTATAAACAAAAGTCTTTTAAATTTTTTAGCCTTAAATATAAGCAAATGTAGAGAAATCTAAGCACATTTAATTCATTTATTCCAAAACTATTCATGCATTAATTACTTAATATTATTAGTAGATGACAATTTAATTAAAGTACATTTGTAATTATGTTATTTATTTTACATGAATTCAAGAAAATTAAATGCACATAAATATCATTCTTAATAAGTGTGAAAATTGTCTTTTTTTCTTATACTCCCCCGGTAAGGGGTGTACGCGGGTTGGGTTGGATCGGGTTTGGCCTAACCCATTAGCCAACCCGTTCAAACTTCAATGAGTTGGTTCTGTCGTCCAACCCGCAATTTCGTTGTCAAAACCGACCCGTTCATTAATGGGTTGGGTTGGGTTGGGCTCGCGGGTTGTGTTTCAAATAAAAAATATATTTTTTATGATTCTTTTTGTCGGTTTTAAAAAAATGTAACACAACTCAATACAATTATAACACTCAAATTCAATGAAACAAATCATATAATATTTAATAAAATTCATCTAAACGACATAACACTTTATAATAGTATAAAATTCAACAAGACACGTTATTTCCATAAAATACATAAGTTAGAAATGATACAGAAGAAAATAAGAAACAATATTTAATCTTAGAATTATGTAAACTCATTGGTCTAGTAATATTATTGCTGGAGAATAACTTTTTTGGAAAAATTATGGTTATTAGTGAGATATTAATTTTATATTTTTATTTAAAATAATAATAAATTACTAAAGACACGTCAATGAGTTGGGTCAATGGGTCAGCGGGTTGCAAAACTCAAACCCGATATCTGAACCAAAACTATACAGGTTGTTACGGGTTGGGTTGGGTATACCCGTAAATGAATGGGTTCAGATAATTTATGAATTGAGTTAGGTTGGATCAGCGGGTTCGTGGGTCGACCCGCACTCATGAACACCCCTACCCTCAGTCTTATATATAAGCAAAAGTATTTTAAATTTTTTGCCTATACTAGTACTTGAGATAAAGATATGAGAAATTTTCCACTTTGATTCAACTTTTTTTCACACCAATTTCTATGAACTGTTTCTCTCTCAGTTTGAACCTTCTTGCATTTTCACTAAGAGGTCCTTTTATAGTCAACTTCATCTAGGGTTTGGTGGAGTCTTGAATCATGGGCTTTTGAATCTTCAATACGTCTGGCCCATAAGAATTAGCAATTTTCCCTCTAAATCTCCATTTTCGTACCATTCTTGAGCAAGGTACAAATAACATGTAGGGACCAAAGCGTCCCATGATATGTTACTGGCACAAGGAGACATCGACGGTGCATTGCAGCAGTCATGCATTGCAAGGAGACAAGGTGTGCGCTGCAGTGGTTGTACTATTGTGCAATATTTTTTCTTCTAGCTCCTTGATCTTATCTCCTTTATTGTTTTACTCAAATGTACTCTAATTTGTTGATTGATGTCATGTATGCCCTAGAACTGTGAAACTCCATTATTTGTAAACTCTATTGCATCATGCTCTCATCATAAAGTTAGGGTTAAGGTGTTGTTCTAGTTCTGTCGTGACATGGCTTATCAGAAGTCATCCTTATACATGTAACAAACACATAAAAAATCTCAAATGGGAGCACCTATTGTGCTATTCACAACTTACTTAAAAACAATAAAAGTGCACTAAAATTAATCTAATAAGTTACTGAATAAGAAGATAAAATAAAATGTTAAAGGCTATAATACCTCACACATAGTGAGTTATTACAAACCAACTTACTTAAAAACAACAAAAGTGCACTAAAATTAATCTAATAAATTATTGAATAAGAAGATAAAATCAAATGTTAAAGGCTATATTATTTATTTATTTTGTATAAATATAATATCCAAAAAAAAAATAATATTCTATAATTAAAAAAAGGATCAAAGGTTGGTGTGATGGAAAGAAAGTCTTCTAAGAAAATAGTACTTAATTAATAAAAAATATAATTAAACCAGTTTATTAATTAAAACTTTACATTAATACAATGGGTGAGTGTGTGATTATAGTTAAAAAGTATAAGATAAAGAATATAAAAAGTTCAAAGGTGGATGTGGTGCGAAAAACATATTTTAAAATAATAATATGAAATAACAGGTGATAAAAAATGTAACTAAATTAATTTATTAATTAAAATTTAGCATTAATACCAGGGCCGGCCCAATCATATCGGAGGCTCCGTTCTAATTTCAAAAATAGGGTCAATTTTTTTAAAAAATACAATTATAATAATTAAAAAATATATATCAAAAATACAATTATATATTAATTAAAAATAAATTTAATTATAGTTATTTTGAATTTTGATCAATTTTAATTTTTTTATGTATTAAATTTTTATTATAACATTTTTTTCAATTATTAAATTTTTTTAATAATATTTTATTTATTTTTATTAATATTTATTAAAAAAATTGAAATTTTCAAATTTTGGACTTTCTAAAATGTGAGGTCATGTGCTGTAGCACATGCTGCACATGCACAGGGCCGAGTCTGATTAATATAATGAGTAAACTAATTTCACATATAAAATAAAGGTTTAAAATTTACGATTTCTTATCAATAAAGGTCTAGATAATTTATCTATGTAAGTAGATACAATATAAACATGTGTAATTTAATCTCACATATTATTGATTAAAAAGTAATGTTTTTCTAATTTATTGTTTTTCACATTAAAAAATTAATAGTATAATTGCAAATATAATATAAATGACATACAAAATAATTCTATATGTCAATAAAAAATTAAATATCAACTATTATAAAAAAAATAGTTTTATTTCTAATATACTCGTGCGAAACACGGGTCGGCGATCTAGCTCACTTAAAGATGAACAAATAAAATGTCTCGGATTCAAATCCACCGCCTTACTTTTGACGATCTTGTATCAACTGAACTAACTTAACTGCACTCCTATTTTATTTTATTAAATGTCGTACTTTTGAAATTTCTTAAAAAATTCACCCTCAAACAAAACAGCAATGTTTAATTTTTTTTATAGTCACAAAAAAATATATTTAACTCAAATTTTAATAATATATAATTTAAAATAGTCTTAATTCTTCTATTCAACAATCACCAAATAATTATAAATTCCCTTTAAAAAGAATATGATATTAAAACAACCAAATATTTTTGTAATGAATATATAAGAGCATTTAAGGAAAAATAGAATTATAATTATATTTGTATGTCTAATACTATTAAATTGACTTATTATAGAATATAATCAATTTCTTAATGATATATTAATGAGGAGAGTAAAGTATACTAAATGTCAAAAGAATTAAAAATATTAAAATAAAAATACAATAAGAGTTTTCTAAATATGGATGTATACCACTTAATACCACAATTTTCTAAAAAATTAAAGATAATATAGCAATTAATGCAACGTAGGAGTGTGGTATAGGCATAGGGGGTGTTAGATAAAAACAAATTTATTTCTTTGGGTTTTGGAGTTTACTTTGTAATGGGCTCGGCCCATTTTACTTTTTTGAGATAATATTTTAAAAGAAAAAAAACCGTTACCTAGCACTAGGTCTTTTCCGTCCTTCGCGGTAATTTTACCACTATCTATATATTCAAATTCTTCTCTCATTTTTCATCATCATCAACTATCGAAACGATGTCGCTTCGACCAAATGCAAGAACCGATGCGCGCCGTAACCGCTACAAGGTCGCCGTCGACGCCACCGACGGTCGCCGGAGACGTGAAGACAACATGATCGAGATTCGCAAGAGCAAACGTGAAGAAAGCTTGCAGAAGAAGCGTCGCGAAGGCCTTCCATCTCAGGAGCAGTTGCCCACTCCTTATTCAATCGACAAGAAGGTACTTCTCAGTTTTATCTTTACTCTGTTATTTTATCCATTTTCGTTTCTATGGTGCAAGTTAGGGTTTAAGAAATTTCAGACGGTGGATTTGAAGTTTGTTTTTCAATCGTGTCTGTTGATTCATGTAGCTAAAGAGTCTTCCTTCAATGGTTGCCGGCGTCTGCTCTGACGACCGTGATGCTCAACTGGAAGCCACCATACTGTTTCGGAAGCTACTTTCAATTGGTAAATTGTGAATGATTCGTTTCTGTTCACCACTTTCTTGATTGTTCTTGTTTAGCCTCTACTAGTATATGTTAATGTTTTTTTTTGTCCTAGAACGGAATCCTCCGATTGATACGGTTATTAAATCTGGTGCTATGCCGCGTTTGGTTGAGTTTCTTGCCAGGGAGGATTGCCCTCAACTCCAGGTTTCAAATGTTTGAATTCGCATTTTTTTGTGTTCTCCTTTGTGGATGGTTGAAATCTGTTGGGTTCATTATTTTTTTATCTATTTTGCCTGTTGTTTAGTTTGAGGCTGCATGGACTCTGACAAACATAGCATCTGGAACTCCTGAGAACACTAAAGTGGTGGTTGATCACGGAGCAGTTCCTGCATTTGTCGCGTTGCTTAGTTCACCTATTGAGGAAGTTCGAGAGCAGGTATATCTTACTTGAATGTGTTCTACAAGCATCTTTCTTAATTTCATTGTTTAGTGATGATTATATCCATGAAATTCTAGGCGGTGTGGGCTTTGGGAAATATTTCTGGTGACTCCTCCTGGCATCGCGATCTAGTGCTTGATCATGGTGCTCTTATCTCACTATTAGCCCAGATGAACGAGCACGCCAAACTTTCAATGCTGAGAAATGCCACATGGTGTTTATCAAACTTTTGTAGGGGAAAGCCACAACCTCCATTTGAGATGGTAGTATAACATCTATTTTTTCATTTATATGATATCTATTGTTTCATTTAAATGATATCTATTGTTTTATTGAAATCAAACCTTAGAGATAGGTCTGTTGAGTTTTTGGCTATTCTTTTTGTTAATAGTTTATATGACAGGTGAGACATGCGCTTCCAATTCTTGGGCGTTTGGTTTTGTCGGATGATGAAGAAATTTTGTCAGATGCTTGCTGGGCTTTATCATACCTTTCTGATGAGTCAAATGAAAAAATACAAGACGTTATTGACGCAGGTGTATCTGGCCGACTGGTGCAGCTCCTTCAGTGAGTATTAGTTGTTTCAATGATCCTGATGATGTTGTTTCAAGGGTTGATTGCCTAACTATGTGTATGGTCTCATTTCCAGACACCCATCTACTTCAGTGTTGGTTCCTGTTGTTCGTACAGTGGGAAATATTGTGACTGGAGATGATATGCAAACTCAGGTAGTGATCTGTAACTGATTGAAATTATTATTTGATACTAGTTTATACGATCAAAAGGGACAAGGTTGCCGATGTCAGTCTTCACATTTAGTCAAATTCTATTTCTTTTAGATTTTGTATTGATTCTCCTTATTGTGTTTCTTTTTTGTCTCTTGCTAGGTGATGATCAATCACGGTGCACTCCCTTGCCTTTTGAACCTATTGTTACAACCTCTTAAAAAAACCATCAAGAAAGAAGCTTGTTGGGCTATATCCAACATTACAGCAGGAAATAAGGAACAAGTACAGGTAAAGCCAGGCAATCATAATTTGCTTGTCAATTGAATATAATGTAGGGTCATAACATTTGTCGAATAAGCTGAAGGGTGCTGACTACTTAAATTGTGTAATCTAAGAGATTAAATGAGTTTATATTTTATTCTGAAGTTTATTTTTTTATTTTGTATAAATTAAAAGCCGATGATACGATTTACATATGTAGGCTGTTTTTGAAGTCGGTCTTATTCCTCCGCTTGTGAGTCTTCTTCAAAATGCAGATTTTGACATAAAAAAAGAAGCTGCTTGGGCAACAACAAATGCTACAGCTGCTGGAAATCCTGAGCAGATCAAGTACGTGTTTTCTTTAATAGGTTCTTAAAAATGATTAACTTTCTGAATTTATGATATTCACTTATGGGGTTACAAGGTACTTGGTGGATCAAGGTTGCATAAAACCACTATGCGATATGCTTGTTTTCCCCGATCCTATAGTTATTGCGGTCTGTTTAGAGGGCCTAGAGAATATTTTGATTGCTGGAGAAGCAGAGAAGAGTCAAGGTGACTATGAAGATGCCAACTTGTATGCTCAGATGATAGAGGATTCTGAGGGATTGGAGAAGATTGAAAGCCTGCAGAATCACGACAACGATGAAATATATGAGAAGGCTGTTAAACTTCTTGAAACATACTGGTGTGAAGAGAAAGATGATATACTACCATCAGGCAATGGTTATCAATCTGGTTTCAACTTTGGAAGCAAAGAGCCTTCATTACCATCTGGTGGGTTCAACTTCGGTTGAAGACATTTTCTTGAATCTGTGTCTTGTATATGGAACAGAAGCATGAGCTGCCTTGTCAGTTGTGTTCTATTAAAAATACATATTCAATTTTTCAAAGAAAAAAATAGTGCTTTGTTGGTACGTTGTTTCATGTTTCTCCTATTTCGATCTTTTCATCCCTTCACATTTAAAGTTGTAAATTGTTAGAGGATCAAATGCACATTTAAAGTTGTAAATTGTTAGAGGATCAAATGGTTTGGGGTTTAGCTATGGTTGTTTGGACCCAAATTCACAATCGTTGTAACTATCTCTAACTTCTCACTTTTCAATCAAACGCCATAGAACAACAAATGATCAATTGTAACTTGCAAAGGCTATGAGTTCAACATCACATGTATATACTTTCCCCACCTATAAAATATTGAAAAGAATACATAAAGTTCAAGTGCAATTCTAAGCACATAGAGAAAAATACATAGTAATTAACCCATTAGTAGAGACTCTAATTCAATCAATCAATAAAAGAGATAAATTTTAACAGAAACTCGCTCATAAAGCATCAAATTAAGGCCTAGATTACACTCCATGTTGACAAGTGCATCTACGCACATATTTGACTCACATTAAATATGATAAACTCACACCTCCCAATTCAGTTTGAGTAATTGTTGAATTTGTTTTACCAATCGTATTTCAATTATACTACCCTATTCAAAATCCAAAATGTTTTGAACTACCACTTTAGAATCTATATGAAGCTCAATATCTTGAAACTCAAGCTCTTTTGATAATCTTAATCCTTCTAACGCACCCCAAAGTTCAACAATATATGCACGGCATGAACGCAAATATCTTGTGAAGCCTCTGAGCCACTCATTCGTATAACATCTTAAAAGACCACAACATCCAACTATCAAATCATCCTTACTACCTCAATTTGTGTTCAATCTCACCCAACCCGAAGGAGAAGAAATCCACCTTATTTGCTTAGTCTCTCGAACCAACTCTATCTTACTATCATGCAGCTCCGCTACCAAAAAATACTCATGAACAACTTTAATGACTTGCCGTCACGAAATTCTATGCCTCAAAAAATTCTCATCATGTTGTTCCTTATTCCTCACATCAAAAGTGAATGGCAAGAGGTTGCCCAAAGTTCAGTCCACGACGGATCTCTACTAATATTAAAACTCAAATGCAAATTACTATTCATTCACTTCTTAATATTACTAGTGAAAAGAGTCTCTCTTACTTAACCACATTAGTCCAAATAGAAAAAAGCAAAGAATAATGGCGTAAGACATGTATAATGGATTTCACTTGTGTTCAGTCCACGACGGATCTCCACTAATATCAAAATTCAAACGCAAATTAGTATTCACTCACTCCTTAATATTATTAGTGAAAAAAGAGTCTCTCATATCCAACTTAACCACATTAGTCCGAATAGAAAAAAGCAAAGGATAATGACGTAAGACATGTATAATGGATTCCACCTTTGTTCCACAGTGACTACAAAAAGGTTTTCCTAATTGCATTTTATTTTTCCTCTCATTGGTCATTATCCTGCTATGATACATTAATCAAATAAAGACCCTTATTCATTCAGGGACTTTATGCTTCCATATCTACCTCAAACTATCCTGAGCCATTTTGCCTACAAAAAATACACATTAATTTATAACTTGATGAAACAGTATAGTCACCTTTTTATCATTTGGCGAACAACAAATATCACTTCCACTATTACCATCGGAAGAGAGAATAGTTAGAATTTAGTTACCATATTTTAAGGAAACAATTGCTTTAAAAGATTCACATTCCATTGACCATGTTGATCCAACATGCCCTTTAAATGCTGATAAGAAGATATATCGACACCCTTTGTATTAATATCCATCAACTTCATATCTAGTTCAACCTAACGATGAGACCAAACATCTATATTGAAACCATCTCTTATAGACCAATACGCAAACTGAATAAACATATGCCACAAGTTACTGAGATTCTTCTATAAATTGGAATCGTTTGCCTTAACAATCACACTTCATAAACCACATTGGTCCTCATATATTGGCCACACATAAATTCACAATAAAGTGATTATTCATTACTTCGAATGACCCAACCAAGCTTCAAAATACAAGTGTTATTCATAACATTCAATCGTCTAATACCCAATCTTTCTAACAATCTTGGTAGTGTTATCACATACCACTTCACCGAATGAACTCTTATATGCTCCTCACTATCACCCTAGATAAAAGAACGCTCTAACTTTTGAATCTCATGCAAACAAGCTTTTGGAATGCTAGTGGTCACCATAGTATAGATAAGAAGAGCTTGGATAGATTTATAAAGAGTTACTCGACCTGTAAATGAAAGGCGTTGAGCTTTTCAGGAGGTCAACTATGACTTAATTTGCTCCAAGATATAATTAAAATCATATCTTCTTGGTGATCTACCAAGGGGAGGGGCACCTAGATATTTTCCAAGCGATTGTGCTTCACGAAATCCATACATAACAACCAATTTACGAAGAACATATACAAAAGTGTTTCTAGAGAAAAGAATGTTTGTTTTATCAATACTTACTTGCTGATCGAACAAAAATAAAAATTGATTAACAATATCGAGCAGACATTGCATTTGAACCTTATAACTTGACCAAACAATAAAAGATCATCTGAAAACATCAAGTGAGATATGAGAGGACCATTTCTATCTGCCTTTATAATTTTTCAAAATCCTTTCTCCACACTATGAGAAATAAGATGTGATGATTTATCCAAATAAACAACAAAGAGGTACGAAGAAATAAGGTCTCCTTGTTTGATACCTCTCTGAGGTTTGAAAAATTCTGATCTAGTTTCATTCCATTTCACATTAGTGATCATAGTTGTAATACAAGCCATAATAATAGTGATTAGCTCCAAAGAAAATCCCACTTCCTTCAAGATATTTTTAATGAAAGACCACTTTATCATATCATATGCATTAGTTAAATCAACTTTAATCACAAAATACTTTATCTTCACTTTCATCTTTTGCATGCTATGAGTCATTTTGTGTGCAACGTAATATTATCACGAATACTTCTCCCTGGTACAAAGCCCTTTTGAAAAGGAAAGACAATTTGAGGAACAATAATCTTCAACTTATTTACAACCACTTTTCTAATAATCTTCTACAAATTATTGCAAAGGGAAATGTGACATAACTGATTAATAAACTCATGATGTGTTACGTTAGGAATTAAGCAGATATATTTTTTATTAATCTCAACAAGCACATCCAGATTACCCCATATTTTCTTGACAAAATTACAAGTATTCAATCCAATGAATTCCCATGTTTTTTGATAAAAACCAGTAGGATATCCATTTGATCCAGGTGATTTCCAATGCACCATATCAAAACACGTTGACCTAACCTATCTATAGTTCAAATAATCACTCAGAAGATTTAAAGACTCTTGAGAAACTCTAGGATAAGAAACCGGTGTTTGGAACCATTCATCCTCTCTAACAATTTCAGTAAAACGATTCTTGTAAAAAATAAGTTTCCATAGATTGAAGTTGGTGTTCATCTTCCACCCACATGCCATTGGTGTCACAGAACATTTGAACTTGATTTTGCCTTCTCATATTAACAACTTTCAAATTATAGTATTTCGTATTAAGATCCCCATGATCAAGCCACTTAGCTCAAGAGTGGTGAAATCACATAAGCTCCTCTTAATGAAGAATTTTTTATATATATCTCGTTGAAGTTAGAACTCTAATTTTTGGAGAAATTTATTCCCTTGACCAGCTTGCACCAACCTCTGAATTCCATTAATTTGAGCCCATAGTTCTCGCTTTTCACCAACTACTATACTAAGATTAATATTCTTCAAGTTCTTGAATATATCTTGCATATGTTTCAAATTTTAGTTAATAGTAGTAGCAGGTGTTTGACATATGACTCCACACACAAGAGATGATGTGCATTATGGGTTTTAGAAAAATGATAATTTGTTAACATTTTGTTATCATTTTCAGAGTTTAAAACCATTTTAAAATGTTCTTAGAATTAGCAGCGGAAGTAAATATGCAGAAAATAAAGAGTTAAAGGTAAGAGAAATGACACCAGAGAATTATATAGGTTCGGTCAAAAAGACCTAATCTTTTCCCCAATATTTGATCTTAAGAGTATCCAGTAAGGCTTAAGATATTTTAGTAGGTTAAACTCTCGAACTCCCTTATACATGGAAAAATAAAGTTTTTAGCTAACTTCCAACCAAACAAAGAATAACGGACTAAAGTGGTTAGGCTGCCTTTCAAATGATGGATTGAAGCGGTTAGTCTTCCTTCCAAATAGAAACTTAAAGTGGTTATTCTCCAAGCTAAATCGAGATTTTCTACTGACTTATTTCGAAACAAACTGTATTTTTGACCATGTTTCCTCCAAACTGAATTGAGGTTTTGAGCAGGCTGACCACGAACCAAGTTTAGATTTTAAATCTTATTGATCTCGAACCAAAGTAAGTTTTTACATGAGTTGGGCTTACTAACAAAACCAAGGTTTTAAACAGGCTAAACATGAACCAAGTTGGGATTTTAAAAAGAGCTGATCTCGAACCAAAGTAAGTTTTTACACGGGTTGAGCTTACGAACCGAAATGGCAACTTAAGAGCCTAAATCCCTAAAAAAAAGCTTTTAATGAGTTTAGCTTTTAAATCCAAACAAACACTCCCTTAAGAATAAATTATTCAACCAAGAGAAAAATACTCCTTGGTGAATTTACAATAATTCCCTTTCTAGAATAAAAACTTTCTTACCAAACACAAAACCTTTCTCGTAGCGGTACGCCTAAGTTAAAGTGAGAGAAAGTGAAAAAATATTTTAGAGAGAGAGTGTGTGAAGTGATTTAGAAGGCTCACATTTCTAGATATAAAAACGTGAAGAGAGAGTCCTTTATTTATAGGCTAGAGGTTGGCAGGGGAAAGAAAAGATCCATGGGCCAAAATTAATGTGCTAATTGACTGGCTTTTTATCGTAATAGATTGGAAGCCCAAAATTAATCGATTACAAATGTTAAAAAAGGAAAGAATTGATACAAAGACATTGCACTTCATTAAGATGTTGTATTAATTGTTTAGGGATAACTTTTCCACTTACCAAGTTTATTGGGTAAGGGATCCAAGCGATTGGACAGTTCAAAATTTTGTCCAAAACTTTATGACTATTCCTGAATTAACTGACTACACTCCAAAAGAATTTTGGGTTTTACTTTGAAAAATAAATAGTTTAAAAACATGTTTTAGTGTGTGTGTGTGTGTGTGTGTAATTTTATCCGTATAACTTTACAAAAATTCCCTTGTGTTTTTACGAAACATGTTTCACTCAGACGTGACTGGGTGAGCTTTCACACTTCCTCTCTTTCACACTTTGAAGCTTCAACACTTATTAAATAACCAATTATATAATCAATTGCTTTAATCTTCTTGGACATGAGGCTCGAGATATATTTAGATTAAATTCCATCTTCAGAGGATGTTTGCGGTGATCACCAAACCCTAATTCATCTGCTTGCATCTTTAATTGTTTGTAATACTTCCTTGACTCAAGAATTGCATCTTCAAGTTGTCATACAAGTTATATAAAAATATCCTTTTAGTTTTCATGATCAAAATCACATTATCAAAGGTATGCCATGATAGTCATCTTTAGATTTGATCACTTCTTTGAATACCCTACAAAATATGATTCTACATTCTCCCCCATTTTGACGATGATAACGAATATCTTAGGGAGGTGTTAAAAGAGACAATATATATATATATATATATATATATATATATATATATATATATATATATATATATATATATATATATATATATATATATGTATATATATATATATATATATATATATATATATATATATATATATATATATATATATATATATATATATATATATATATGGAGTGGTTAAACTCCCCCTCAAGTAGATAGTATACTCTACTCCCCTTGAGAGTACACTTCTCCCCCTTTGTCAAAATAAAAAAGGAGGGTAAATGATGAGCTGCGAAAATTTAAATATGTAAACATATAGGCACAAAAGTCTTTTGAAAGAAAAAAAATCACACTTTATTAACTCAATTCATAATGGAATTGAAGTACAAAAAGCGGTAAATTTCAGGAATTGAAAATAATGTGAAGAACAAGAAGGAAATCACAGTTAAAAACTAAGACATATAAGTGATACTCTTCATCATCAAAATCATCATATAGGAACAAGTCTTGAGGTAGTTGTGCCTGGTTTTGAATAACGTGACAAGTTATGAAGTCCATTTTCTCGTTTGTTTTATCCAGCTACTTTATTGAGTAGGTCTTCAGTTGAGGTCAGCTGAGGGATATTATAGCCAAAGCTTTCCAGATATACAGGTGCTTCTTGATCATCCATCTTTCTCTTATTTTTATTTGAAGGATTTTAATTACCTTTCCATCAATGATCTTATATCTTATTGTTTCTAAAACTGCTTCTCATATCTTTGTTACATCTTCTACAAACTCTTCTTCTCCAAAGTTGAATTTGTTGTGTTCAAGGATTTTTATGATTACATTACCATATGGTAGGCACACTTCTTTTTCCTATTCCCATCATGTATTGGATTACTTAATTTTCCCAATTTGTCTTGATTTTGTTTTTGATTATCCATACAACTTCAACATCAAACTGAGTTATGTGACATAAATTGATTTTTCTTGGAAAAAGTATGTGATTTGTTACATAATGGATCATATGACTGACGGGGATAATGTACACTATAGTGAACGTATTTGGTGTTAAAGGTTATGGTTTTTTCAAGAATGAGGATGCAACAATCTTATGGTTGAAGTTGTAGCATGGATCTCCTGGTTTGATGATAACATCTTCAAGGGGAAGATCTGAGATATTTGCAAACTCTTTCAATAATAGAGATATTATACGTCTTTACTTCAGAGTGGATTGTTCCATCGGTGGAGTAAAGATTTGAGAAGAACATATTAACTATTGAAGGATACACCTTTCTTGAGGGGTTGTATAGGAAGGTAGAGAAATTTAGATTTTCAAATGTTTTGAAGAATTCACGTTCTTTAAAAGCTTCAGAATCCAAAGTGTGGACTCTCAAGATGGTTCTATTGGAAAAGTCTTTGAGGAATCTTTCTTCATGTTATTGAGAGGTGAAAGCATTAAGGAGAGGACTAAAGGAAAATCTCAGGCCCCTAGAAGTCATGATGGTAATTTTGAAGGAATGATCTCACATACACAACTAGAGAGAAATCTAAAATATGCAATGCAAAAGAGTGAGAAAGATTTACCTATTTATACTGTGGCTTCTAAAGAATTTGAGCGTGTAAGCGTTGCAAGTAATTAATGGAGATTGTGTATAATCAAAATCAGAGCAAAATCATCCCAAAAGTAGTATCCCAATCGATTTTGTTAATACTCTAATCGATTGGGTGATTAAATTTCCATAGATTTTAATCAACTTTCATTAATGCAAATATCTGATTGACTTATAGAACAAGTTTCAATTATTTTGGATTTGAAAAGGAGTGTACAAAGGTCCTTCAATTGATTGGATCAAAGCTCCAATTGATTAGGCTTGTGCGAATCAGCCTCCTTGGTGCTCTTTGGGTCTTGTGCTGGATTTGCCTTGGCTTTTTCAATTTCCTGCACCCCTGACCAACTTTATTTTCACCTTTTTTCTATAAAAGACTAGAAAGCTTATCCAAGGGATTAAAGAAATAGTTTAAATTGATGAGCAAAAATTAAAAGCACAATTTTAAAGGATTAATAAGATTTTTCTAATCATTCCAATCTTAAAGTAGTGTTTTACCATAATTATCAAGAAACCTTGATAATGCTTCCCTCTTTTAAGGTAACACCAACACATTGTGGTGTGTCCTTCTCTATGGATTGTTGGATACAGATAATTGGTTAAACAATGAGATGGATATGTATACCGTAGACATATTTACTCAACCTAATATGAGGTTAGTTGATCATGGATCAAACATGTTGAGGCCATCCTCAACAATTTTTTTTTGATTTTATCACTATCATTGATACACCAACGTCGATCATTCTTGGATAAAATACTTCATACTAGAAACCACTGTATAATCAAAAGTATATTTTTTGCTTTGCACTGCTTTATTTAATATAATCTAAGGATTTATAAAAGTTGTAAAGTGACCCTGCAAAACATACTAAGGTTTCATCTTTAGTATACAAATTTTCTTAGATCCAGGTGTGTTAGTGGCTCCAGAAGTTCTATGATTATTATCTTTGGACCTTTTATTTTTATCGAAAGAAAGACGTTTTATAAGTGGCCTAGTCTATTACAATGAGAGCACTTATAAACATGTTGGTTTGATTCCTCCCTTTTTAATCCTTTACTAGGTACTCTATCGTGCTTAAATCCTAGTCCTTTTTTATTTAGGGAAGGCTTTTAACTTGATAAGGTCAAGTCAAGGTTTTATTTCTCCTTAGTAAATTTACTTAGAGTTTCATGCAGATCTGTCACTTCCTTTTTCATCAAGATACATGTCTCATATATTCCTGCTGAGTTTCTAATATTAGCAGTTCTAACTTAAGAGTTTTATTACTTTCTTCAAGAAACTCTAGATACTCCTTAAGGTCTAAGTTGCATTTTGTAATCTTATCATTTTCTTCAATTATCTTAGCACTTATTTTAAACAACTGCTTGTAAGATGACTTTTGTACTGGTAAAAAATTACATGTGTGTATGGTATCCCTATACAGGTAGGGGATACTCAGAGGTCTTAGTAGGTTTATAACTATTAGGGATTTCCCGCAGCAGCGAGAGGCCATGTATGATTATGTTTAGAGCGTTTATAGTGTTATGAGAGGCTAGCTCACGTGATGTTAGACGCTTTGTATTATGCGATATACTAGTTAAGTTATGATATGTCTTCTACCCTCAAAAGGTTAGATATTTACAGAGTCTCTTGGGCCTAAGGTTTAGGAAATCCTAAGAAGTGGTAAATGTTCCCCATTGACTGGGGAAGACTGTTGGCTACCTATTTTACAGGAAGTCATAGTATGACTCAGTCTTCATGAATGATGGAGGGATATTGGTATTATATACGTGTCTTATTATGAGGGCGATCCCCCATGCTACGGAAAGGCAGATCCCAATTGATACCTCACGAGGTGGGGACCATTATGTTTCCCTTATTTGAGACTCTCACAAATATAACACTACACAGTTCCTTAAGCACGAGGATTTTGTAAAGGGATAAGTGTTTTAAGGCTTCCTTGTTTTGGAGTGTGACCCCTTTTGAATGGGAGATGAGTCCCTTAGCTTGGGGGTGGATCCCTCAACTAAATGATACCTTTTAAATGGAAGGAGAGTCCCTAAGCTTGGGGTAAATCCCTTAGACGAAGGCTTCCTTTTAAATGGGAGGTGAATCCCTCGGCTTGGGGTGAATCCTTCATCCAAAGGAGGCCTTTTAAATGGGAGATGAATCCTTTTTATATTGGGGTAAACCCCTTAGTTCAGGGTGAGTCACCACCCCCTGCAAGATGTCTCCTGATTAAATAGGATGCCATATGGGGGATGTTAAACATCAATCTCTTAGACGACAATGCTTGCTTTTATTTAATGTAAGCAATGAAGACCTATTTTTAGAGACACTTAACACGAGTGCCACGCTCTATAAGCGTGTTGAGCTTTTCAAAATTAGGAGGGAGCCTAAAAGGTTTCTTGTGGCTTTAACTCCCTTATAAAAACTTCTCTTTTTCTTTTCTTGCTCTATTTTGTTTCACAACTTCTTCAAGCTCTTCCACAATCTTCCTAGCTTCTTCAGAAGCTCCTGATTCATCATTTCCAATCCTCACAGGTATGTATTTTTTCCATTCCTTCCTTTTGTAATAACTGTAAGTATCAATTATAAGGAAAGTTTCAAATAAGGTTTAGGTTAACGTAAAACTGTGGGATTTGAGGATTGTAGCCATCCTTTTGACAATTGTAACTGTGGTGGTGATTTCTTTTTATTCTTCTGTTTTCCCAGGAACAAAAAGATAATGGTTGTCCCTTCCTTCATGTCTAAGGACGCCAAGGACATTGTGCCTTAGTATACTTCTGACAAACAAATCCTCTCTTTCTACACAAAAAGAGAGACTTATTCCTCATAAAATGAAGGGATGGATATCCTGGAGGCATGTTCACCATTAGAGGGGGTTACCATGCCTGTCTATTATGATCCTCCATTCCCTTATTTCTATTTCGACCTCCCCTTTATCAAGGATGTGAGGATTTTCTTCCATGTCCCCCTTTTGTCGTTGAGGTCCTAAAGGTCCTTCAATGTTGCGCCTTCCTAATTGCTTCCTAACAATTGTGACTTTATCATGGCCTTCGAGAAGGTATGTGAAGGTCTGAAAATTTCCCCTATTATGGGTATTTTTTTATTTTATGCTACTTGTAGTACCCAAATTCTATCCAGGTATATATATATATATATATATATATATATATATATATATATATATATATATATATATATATATATATATATATATATATATATAATCTTTTGTTGTTTTGCATTTGTACTAAAAAAAATCTCTCCAAAATTTTTATTAAAAAAATCAATAATAATAATAATAATAATAATAATAGTGTATTTTTTTGACCCTTAATTAAGAAAATATCAAAAAGAATGTATTTTAATTTCCTTTGTCCTTTTTTAATTTCTGTTTTTTTAAATCTCAATAATGCAAAAAATACCTATTTTTTAAACTTTGACCATTTAACTAAAAAAAATCTCAATCAAATATTACCATTGTTTTTCTGACTATTTAGTTTTAATTTGTATCAATTTAAAAATAAAAATAAATAAATAATTTGGTCAAAAAGTCTATCTTGCCTCTTTGGAGCATTTTTTCTCATCATTTATCTTTGTTGTTTTTAAAGTGTTTTCATTTGAATTTAACAAGAGATAAACACCACTATACACCAAAGAAAACCTACTAAGTTTTTCAGCATCACATGATAGGGTACATTTCTTCAATTTTTGAACTTCACAAAAATCCTAGTATAAAAGCAACATAGGGAGGATTTTTCTGCATAAAACATTTGAGGAGGCAGCTTAGAAACTAACAAAAATCCACCATTTTTTCTCATCAATCTCACAAGCATTCACTATCATTGTCACACTACATACAAATGGTAGTGAATGCTTACTAAAAAAACACCTTTTTTTTTTACCTTTAACCATTTAACTAAAAAAGATCTCAATCAAATATTACAATTGTTTTTCTTACTATTTCGTTTTAAGTTTTATCAATTTAAAAATAAATAAATAATAATATAAATAAATAAATAATTTGGTCAAAAAGTCTACCTTGCCTCTTTGGAGCATTTTTTCCCATCCTTTCTCTTTGTTGCTTTTAAAGTGTTTCCATTTGGATGCAACAAGAGAGTGACACCACTACACACCAAAGAAAACCTACTGCATTTTTCAGCATCACATGGTGAGGTCCCTTTCTTCAATTTTTGAACTTTGCGAAAATCCTAGTATAAAAGCAACATTTATCATCCATGAGAGGGGAGGATTTTTTTTTGCATAAAACACATGAGGAGGCAGCTTGAAAACTAACAAAAACCACCATTTTTTCTCATCAACCTCACAAGCATTCACTACCATTTTCATACTACATACATCACTTATGTCTCCATCATACACCCATCTTAAATACTTTTACCACCTTCATTTTTACCAACAACAACATCACCATGTTCAACTTCATATTATGAAGGAGAATAGCGATCCAAAATGCAGCGTAAATTAAAATTTCTCCTTTAGTGATCCTTATGAATGGGCATGATCAATGATAGAATCGTTACCTTTTGTGGCAATTGAAACCCTTGATGTAGATCGAAGGAGTGATCACGAATGTTGAATGGTGACAATGCCTCTACTCAGTCCACACGAACGGATTCCTTTAGTCTCAGTGGTAGCTGCTACGAATGAAGGCTTTGAATGAGTGTGTGTGTGTGTGTGTGAGAGAGAGAGAGAGATAAAATAAAATTTTCATCTGAACAAGTGTTTTTGCACAAGGGTTCTATTTATAGAACCACTTGTCTGAGCTGTAAGTTAAAAAGCTCACTTAAGTGTATGTGGCACATACCTTATGATATACCAAAATCACTTAAGCGCGTGGTATCTTATCATATTTCGTATTCTACTTAAGTGCACCGTACCTTACGATGTCCTACAATTCACTTAAGTGCACCATACCTTACGATGTTCCTTATTTACTCTATCTCTCATCAATCTGTCCTGTTGTGTGTGACCGATAATACTTATGTGTACAATTACCCTTTTGCCTTTATGTTTATATTGAACACAAGACATATAACGTGTCATCCTTGTCCAGTTCAATATTGGGCCCGTAGACATTTATCCTGTTACGCAGGGCGGACAAATTCAATCTAGGTCACTCATGTCCCTCAACATGCTTCGTGGAGTACCCATCAACTGTCTTACGATCATCCAGTTATGGACAACATTTGATCAGCAATAAGGCACTCAACTCAACATCTAGGGTCCATAGTAGTTTCAGATCAAAGGATGGTATACACCATTATCACCATGAGAATAACATATGACACTTTGCATAACATTCTATATAGCATTCTCATAGCTGGTCAATCTAGTATAAATATTACTCTTAATATTCATACCTATGTTTAAGACTCTGATAACTCCTTATCCATGATCCATGAGATGTGATCATCTGTCTATATACATAATAGTCTTAATGCTTTAATGTTATCTCACTTCACAATAAAGCTCGACTACATATACTTTAAGAATAATGTCCTTATGTTTAATGGGATCTTATGATTAAGTCACACTTGATACATTAAACGGACTAGCTATTCTAGGGACATTATTAAACAAACATAATAAAGAAAAAGGCTTTTATTATTAATAAATAATTCGATACAAGTACCAAAAATATTGGCCTCTAGGGCTTACACCAACACATTATTCAATTTTTCAAAGTTTGTATGTTATTATTATTGCTTATAAAAATACTCATGTTGTTCTTGCTATGAAGCTTGTTGTAATCTCATGTTGTTGTTGTAATATTCATGTTGTCATATTTCATGTGAAAAATATTCATGTTGTTGTAGTTGTAGAATATATTCATGTTATTGTTGATGTAAGCTTGTTGTTGTTTGTTGTAATATTCACGTTGTTGTATTTCATAGAAAAATTAACCATGTTGTTATTGTTGTAGTATTCAAGTTGTTGTATTATTCACAGAAAATAGGCAAGCATGTTCTTGTAGTTTTAAAATTGTTCATACAAAAAATTGTATTGTTGTTGTAAATTCATTTGTGTTCATGAAAGTCATTTTGTCATTGTTATTATTTTTGTGTTGTTGAATGAGTGAGAGAGGAAGAGAGTTGGATGTTGTAATGAGAGAAAATGCAGATCTTGAGCCGATGATTGTAATTATGACGATCGTCATCCAACCAGTCATCGGGGTTTGCATCATGACGGTCCGCCCGTCAGCATGGATGACGACCATCACCCATATTCATATCACGATGACACCCGTCACGCGTCCAACACAACCGCTATTTGGGTTTGCATTGTGATTGTCTGCCCGTCTCCTGGGCAAATTTCGTCCCTTTTTTGCCTTAGAAAATTGAAAAAAAAATGTTTCTTTTGTTTTGATTTTCATAATTATTTGTTTATTTGCATTAGTTTTCACTTAACGTATATTTTTGATATGATTCTTAATAATAATTAGGTCCCAAAAATGACTAAATAGATATGCAAACTTTTCGTCAGATTAAAGAGGGAATAATTGGATGCATATATTTTTATCTTCGACTAAACGAATGCAATATGTATTGTCGTACCTCGAAAAAGGAGAACACGATGGTCACAAAGCGCAATCGCATGCTCGCGGGATGAACTGGACATAATCGCCACCGAACTTTATTTTTTCCTAAAAATAAATGGGGTAATATCAATAAAACCCAAGAAAGGACGACAATGATATTGGTCGTCGCAACCAAATTAGGGTCCGAGAGTCAATTACGCAAGGTGAAGGTATTAGAACCCCTCATGTTCGTTGTACAAAACGAGAACCATTTAGTTATTTGTGTGCGTTAGTGTTATCTTAGAAATGTTATGCTTTGTCTAGTTATTAAAAAGTAAAACGATAGGACTAAAAGGTTTATTTTTCATTAGGGTGCCCGACGAGACTTTGAATCTCGCTCCTACATATCTCCGGATGAAATGGAGAACTCAAGCCTATATAGTCCTGGGTAGAAAATATTTGTATGTAGGTCAATTTTAGAAAAATATACTTTGTGCCAATCGACAAGAAGAAATTGTTGGCTACCCAAAACAAGTGGAGAATGGAACGTTTGCATCACGACCGAATAGATTTACAAATCAATATTCGTAAGCAATGTCGCTAGCTTACTCAAACGTTCAAGTGGATGAAACATCATTTTTGTATCATCTCGAGATAAAATACCTTTCGTTTATGAAAAAGGTTTGAGGATCAATCGCATGGTGGCGAGAAAAGAGTTTGATTGGTTGGATGTGTTTTGAGTAATGGTGAGAACTTGGATGTGCGAGATATCCATCTTGAATCCTAGCCCCTGGAGCCTGTGGTATCCACCATGTCTTTTCCATCTTATTTGCAAAAAGGTTCGATATTTCTTAGATGTTTTGAGATTTAATTGAGAAAAGGTTTGAAAAAGTTGCCTTGAAAGTTTTTGATAATGGTGAGAGCTAGGATGGGCAAGATATCCATCTCGAATATTAGCCTCTAGAGCTCGTGGTATTCACCATGTTCCTTTTCCATCTCTATTGAAAAGTGTTTAATAATAATAAAGTGTTTTTTATTTTCATTGGGAAAATGGCTTGACGTTGAATCAAGAATTTGATTGACGTTTGCAAAATGGTTTGACAAAATGGTTGGAGAGTTTGAAAAGGTTTGAAAGTAGAATGTTTGAGAAATTGGGAATGGTAGAAGTGGATTGAAAAGAAAGGTTCTAAATGGTTTGATCTTGAGAAAAATACTTGACGTTGGGTCGAGTTTTTATTTTTGTTCTTTTTTAAAAAGAGTTGATTTTATTCTTGTGTTAGAACTAACTAAACAATAAAGCAAGCAAAAAATAAAGCGATAAAATATTACACATCATGGGAATGTGGGTACATTTTATCAAATGGGTATATAAGATAAAGAGATTAAAAGCGAACCCATCAAACAAGTGTACCTGAACCAAAGAATCTCATTGTAAGAAGGCCCAAGAGCAACCCAAAAGATAGGAGATAGTAGCATATGCGTCATATGCACAACATAAGTTCATTGTAATTGAATTGAAATAAGTAAATCAAAAGTGAAATGTGCATAGATCGAGATCATGAAGTGAGGATGTGAGTCAAGGTCACATAAGCAAAGACGTGCAAAGTCTAAAGAAATAGAAACTAACTTCGACTTTAAGCATAATGGCGTTGGATTGTTATACGCTATCATGAATCGAGTGAATTGCTAACGCGAAGTGTATCATTACAAAATGGAATGAAATGAGAATGGACTCAAAACGCTCAACAATAATAAATAAATAAAATCGTAAAGCAATGATATTTAAAGTGCACAATGATAAAACACATTGTATTAACTTGAAATAATGTGAACCTTAAAAACAAAATCGAAATAAAGCGTACTACAATGAGATACACGCAAAATAATACGGAATATGCTCAAAGCCAATTTGTGCTTAATGATAACAAGAGTGGAATGTCGTACACAAGGGCTATAACACGGAGAAATCAAATTAATATATCGAAATGGAACTTCAACAGCATAACGACATGAAAATGTCGAATTCGTGAATTTCAAATCTGATTTAAAACACAACGAAAGTCAAATAGTAATCAACCATAATTATTTATAATATTTACAATATTGTTTACAAAGCTCAGATACGAAACAAAAGCCCGCACAAGCATGATGCAAACGAACCAATTATCGACCATGTTATATTAATGTATCAAAAGAAAAATCGACAGCATAATGACATATTTTTGATGTCGAATCCACAGGCTAAATCCGATTTGAACAATGCAAGAAAAAGTAAAATAGCGGCAATGACACATTATATATTTCATTATTTTTCAGCAATGTTACAAGATAGTACAACATCTCAAACGCAACCCGAAATAATAACAAAACCAAAACAAACTAAACATGCACACTCACTGAAAATATTCAATGCTATCACAAATTCAAAACCAAACTAAAAATAAAAACAACTAACATACAACATAACAACCAAATTAAAACCACAATGTTATCGAAATCGCGATTTGCTGCAGATGCATTAGGGGCTGTTGCTGAGATATTGGAGTTGTTTGCTATGATGGTGCTACTTTGTTGAAACAACACGCTTGAGGGAGAGGAAGCAGTAGTTATGCTTTTCCGTAAAAGAGAAGCGACAACGATGTGAATCAGTTTGAGCAGCGCACAAAGGAATCCTTTATTACTTGGAGGCTTTACTTGTTGAATCATTGAAAGAAAACATGAAATGATTTTCGCAGAGAAGCTCATCAGTTGTTTTCTAAGATAAGATCCATGACCTCTTGAACTAAAAAGCAAACATAATTGGGATAAAAACGTTGAAGAAAAACTCCATGAATCCAACTCTAGTAAGAAGTGAGAGGAAGATAATCAAGACCCCAATAACCCAAACCGTTATTGGCTCGATTCACGAGTCGGTAAATTGATCGTTATCTCCATCCAAATTTCTTTTTGCTTCAAAATCAACGAATTTCGGTGAGTTTCTAAAACCTGAATAAGGTAACAAAGACACTAAGAAACGAATCAGTAAAGCGATTGTTGATGTTGTACATCAATGTTGAGTCACAAAATCATAATTGTTGCACGGTCTCACGATTTGTTGTTGAGTTGAATTGTGAGGGGTTTGTGAGCAATGGCTTCCCGGAGGGGTTTGGTGGTACTGTAGTGCGAACAAAATAAGTGGTGTAGGGAATGATTTGTGGGTGTTTCAACAACGAACGGTGGCAGCTAACAGAGGTTATGAGAGGCTATGGTGAAGCTGAAGTTTGGTGTATGTGTGTGTGTGTGTGTGTGTGTGTTTTAGTATGAAATGGTGGGTTGGAGGCTTCCAGGTTTCCGGAAATATATGTGTAAGGGTGTTGTTTGGTTGGTGAAAAAATGGAGATGGTTTATTGGTTGTGCAGTTCTTGACTGAAGAAGAAGGAAAAAGTGTTTCCCAAAGGAGAGGAGATGAATATCCGATTTTTTCTCCAAAACTCAATTCTCTTTTTATAATATCCCCCCCCCCCCTCATTTTACCGTTAGACCACCCCCTATCAATTAACAGTCAATAGTTGTCAAAAGCTGTAAGGATTTTTCTTTCAAAGTTTTAAGGAAAAAACTAAATGAAAAATCGACGCGTGGAGCCTGCTTGTGGTCTTTAATATGTTTACTTCTTCTTTTATTTATTAAATTTTGAACAAAAACTCAACTAGCCAATCAAGGAGCGTCGCATGCCCTTCTTGCATGTTGCCCCCTCTCTTTCTCTCTCTCTCTCTCTCTCTCTCTCTCTCTCTCTCTCTCTCTCTCTCTCTCTCTCTCTCTCTCTCTCTCTCTCTCTCTCTCTCTCTCTCTCTCTCTCTCTCTCTCTCTCTCTCTCTCTCTCTCTCTCTCTCTCTCTCTCTCTCTCTCTCTCTCTCTCTCTTCACACAAACACATATACATGTGCTAGTTAGGGTTATCAATTTCTTCAAATCCCACAAATGTCCTTTTATATATTTCGGTGTGAAAATGAGTCTAATTTACTTTAATGCAATAAAATCAAAAAATTGTAAATAAACAAGATAAATTCAAAACTAAAGTATAATAAACCCTATTTATTTTTCTAAACATGTTAACAAAAAAAGAAAAAGAAAAGGGATTAAAATGAATAAAAAACGGGTGCAAAAGTGTTCGAAAAATTAAACAAAATGCACAAAAAGGATCAACGTGAAATAAACTTCTCATAAACATACAAGTTTTGATCAAATTTTGAAATAAAAAATGATCGATTAAAAGACTCAAGTTGATCAACATGCGATTGAAAAAGTAGCTGAAAATATAAAACAAGCATGCCAGGTTAAACTACGTGAATCGTAGGTTAACAAAACTGGCGTCTGCAAGCTCGATCTTGAAATTTTTCACCCGCTAATTTGATGCATATTTGAAAATTGATTCAACCGGTCTGTCTGTAGATCCGAAAATTTATTTTGACTGACATTTTAGGAATTATGCGGCATGTAATGCATGTTATATTATGCAGATAATTCAAATGATGTGATGAATGTATTGATTCAATTATTTAGGCTCAAAATTTGGGTGTAACAATTACCCCTATTTAAGTATCTTCAACCTGAGGATATAAAGAATGACACTCTTTATATGATTGTAGTGGGAGATAGTTAAATACTAAAAAGACCCAAATTTTGATCCTTAATGTATATGACATGATATGATATGATATGATATGCAGGTATATAGGTCTTTTTTTCAAATTGGTTTGCTAGGGATATGATGCGATGTGAGACAAACCCTAACTGGATATTTTATGATGGATGAAGAATGAGAAATGGACTTGTGGGGAATTATGGTGATCGACATGAAACAGAAATGAGGGTGAAGACTCATCGGAGACAATAATCTCCTGGAGAAGAGACACTGGGGAATATTAAAGGGGTTTCATCAACAGGTTCAGACATGACTTGACGATAATATTGAATATATCTGACAGTTATGGAAATTTCTTACAAGAAATTCATCCAATCAAAGATTTTGGAGATTCATAACAGGAAATTTATCCAATACAAAAATAAATGGGGGTCTTCTTATGAGAAGATCATCCATGCAAAACTTTTAAGACTTTTCTATGAGTTCACCCAAACAAATAGGACCGAGAGTCTTCTTAAGAGAAGATCATCCATACAAAAATGATGGAGTTTTCTTACAAGAAAATCAT
Organism: Lathyrus oleraceus; assembly: GCF_024323335.1. Taxonomy (NCBI): domain Eukaryota; kingdom Viridiplantae; phylum Streptophyta; class Magnoliopsida; order Fabales; family Fabaceae; genus Lathyrus; species Lathyrus oleraceus. The sequence continues at coordinate 52,299,979 of NC_066582.1, forward strand.
CCAAACAAACAGGATCAAAAGTCTTCTTACGAGAAGATCATCCACACAAAACAATATTGGAGTTTTCTTACAAGAAAATCATCCAATCTTTTGGGGAATTTCTTTCAATGAAAGAGTTAACCCAATAACTTTCTAGGAAATAACAGGACAAACCAAGCACAACCTCAGGATGTGCTAGACAAAGGTTGGACTTTGAAAATGGCAACAAAATTGATTTTTTGGGGTCAAGAGGATATAAAATCAGCAACAAGGCCTGGGTCAATGCAAAATGAGCGTGAAGTACTCTTCGGTTATGCAATGATTTGAATTTACTTTTATGCATGATGTATGAATGATCATGATATGCAAATGCTTACATTGATGAAATGATATGGAATAAGGCTTAGCAAGATGCCTTTATTGTTGAATGGAAATGCAAGGTGAAATCACTAGGGAGAGAAATGATCAACTATTCTAACTACTTGCATGTTCTTCTAGAATAATCTTATAAAGAAATTCCACCGGGGAAGACTACTGCCAAGGTTCCTTTGGGAACATTCAAAAGAAACTCACTAGGGAGTCTACTGGTAAGACTCACTAGGAGATACCTATTGTTGAGGTTTTGTTGAGCAAATACCTACTGTCGAGGTCTATTGTGAAGTCTTCTGTCGAGATCAACTAGGAGATCTACTCTCGATATTTTGTTTGAGGAAATGTACCTTCTATCGAGGTTTAATTTGAAAATCTTCTGCTGATATCAACTAGGGAATCTACTGCAAAGATTCACTTTAAGAGAGATATACCTACTGTTGAGGTCTATTGGGAAATCTTCTGCCGAGATCAGCCAGGGAATCTTCTGCCGAGATTATATGGGGAAACACCTTCTGTCGAGGTTTAACTTGGAAATCTTCTACCAAGATTATCCAAGGAATATTCTGTCGAGATTCAAATGAGAAAAATACATGATGCCGAGGTTTAACTAGAAATCTTTTCGAGATCAACCAGGGAATCTTCTGTCGAGATTCTGCTGACAAGCAAAGAGTAGTTTACTGTAGTAATATTGATTGTCTTCATATGTAGATGATACATGGTTCATTTTATGCTTATGATTGAAAATGATTTTATGTGCATTTGATTTATGCATGTAATGTTATGGTTACTTAGTGTAGTGCCCCACACTTATGGGTATACCACACATGTAATGACGCATGAAATGTAACGACTGATCAATGTATGTATGCGTGCCAATAATAATTGGACTTTGAGAGGTGCCAAGAGAGGTTGTACTTTTATTGTAAATGTTTTATTTTCAAGGCTTCATGATATGGGAATATGCCAGATGAATGCGATGATATGCCTGGCATGACGCTAGAGCGAAAAGGCATGATTACTGCATGCAGATGATTTAGGAAATGACTTGAAGGTTTCCAATACTGCCCATATGGTGGGTAATGGATGAAATAGTTCATTTGCAACATGGTTTATTATTGAGGGAATGGAATTTTTATGGGAGGTAATTTCCAATAGGATTTCCCGACACTCACTTTAAACTCAACAGTTGTTGATGCACTGCATAGTTTACTTAAGCAATTTGAAGGTCTAGAGAGGACTTGCCCTTCGGTAGCTCTCTTACCTTAGACTTTTGGTTCTTTGAAGATATTTCCTCGAAATGAGTTTGGAAGCAGCTTGCCACCACCTTGAGATGGCTTAACCCCATGTTTGAATCTTGTTGTGGTTGTTGACTAACCAAACCTTGGAGTGGTAGACTTCTAATTTGATCGACATTTGGAGAGTTGGACTCACTGAGCTCTTTAGGTGGCTTGCCTCTGTCTGAGTCTTGCAAGGATTTGTTCTTTGACTAAATGGCTCTTGGAGTGATCAACTTGGATTGACCGATTCTCGCAATGATTTTCCCTTGGATGAAACTCTTTCACATGATCAATTTCCTCAGTTTACTATGCATTGTTGGGATTCCTTTGATGTTAAGTGCTGACTTGCAAATAAAATTATTTATTCAAAAATGGTAATATTAATGCAATGTAAAGGCAATTTTTGAAATCAATCATTATTTAAATGATGGTGATATACAGTGAACGAGTCAATGATCATAACACAATGTTGATCTAGCAATTCACAAGGTGGAAGATGATGTGATTGATACAAATAATTAGCAAAGATCTTTGTAGAGTCAGGTTAACGCAACCTTGCTATAGTATATTTTTAACTCAAACCCTGCCTCAATTAGGTCTTTTAAGGGTTATAATGTGACTTGGTTCATGGTTTTTGAACAAAAGGATATGAGGCTAAAAAATTAATTGTAATCCATCCATTCTTCTTGATGAACTCCAATCCTACGTTCAAATAAATCGACACACGCATTCAACTTCCAAGAGGGTTCGAAGGTGTAAGGGTGAAGATGAAGATTCAAGATGAGTTTTTTCTTGAAATGGAAATCACCTTACTTTGCTTTTCATTGTTGAGGATTTGATGATCTCTCTTTGTTTTTTATCCCTAATTTTTCCTAGACCCCTTCTTTGAAGCTTTCGACCCATCGGGATGCCCCTATTTTTGCCTAATTCGTCTTTTGTGGTATTTGACTTAGCAGGCTTTTTCTTTCTTTTTTATTTGAAAGATTGTGACTGCCATATTATTGGTTATTGAGGAACGACCACTATAAACTTTTGGCTTTTCTTAGCTTCTTCGACACTTCAAGATGTGTGCGAAAGATAACATAGGGTTGTACCTCTTTGGAGGGTGTGTAGAGATGGACGGATTCTCTTTGAAGATTGAATGCACATTCAAACTATCTGAACACAAATACCCTACCTCTGGTTAAGATTAAGGGTTTTTAATTTTGAAAGAAACACCAAATTCTAGGTTCAAAGTGGTTGACTAGGGATTAACTCCTTATCTCTTCAATGTTTGGGGATTTGAAACAATGTCTTGCATCATCGACAAAGTTCTCTTTGAAATCATACCAAGCAATTTAAGGTATTTTAATTTCATCATTCTCCCTCCAATCTTTGCTAAAACAACAGTTTGAAAAACAAAATGGATGGGAGCAATATTGTTGTTTTTTTAATATAAATGGAAAATGAGTGAATACGAAATGATTGATTCATAAAATGCATGATCACTTTATTAATATTACCATTGAAAGAAAACAACAATTCTTAGAAGTAAACAATGTTTAACATGCTAAGAAAATACAAATAAAAAGCTTAAACATCTAAATGATTGCTAGTGTTGAGGACGATCTCTACTGGTTGACTTTTTGGCTCTGGAAAGTACCTCCTGAAGTCTTCTCTCTCATTAGGATAATGGACCGTTCACCATATTAGGGCCATCAAAAGTTAATAACCTTTTTTCGATCATATTTTGCACCTCTTCTTGGAAGACCTTACACTCTTCGATTGAGTGCCCAACTACTCCACCATGAAAGTCACATTGGACATCCGCGTTGTACCAAGGAGGAAATGGGAAGTTCATGGACATGGTCTCTCTATGAGCTATCGATGAGCTTAGGGCCAACTGAGACCATAATTGACTATATATCATTGGGATTGGGTCAATCTGGAGAGTCTCTCTTTCCTGCTGGTTTGGAGATTTGCATTGATTTTGACGCTGATATTGATTATTTGGATTCCAAACCCGCTGATTTTGATATCGATATTGATACAGAACTCAAGTTTTCTGATTCGGTGGACCTTGCCACAGTTGTTGATACTGAGGACCAAGAGGTAGTGGTTGCTGGAATTGAACAGCCGTTGCATATGGATGCTGGTAATATGGTATCAGACATAGAGTTTGGGAATTTCTAAGGAACTCGCTCTCAGTGCTCTGGCTACTTGAGGCGTATTGGATTATTCCCCTTTTGAGGCCACTCTCGATGTGTTCTCCAACTTTCACTAGATCAGATAAACCTAATAAAGCATTGCCTACCATCCTTTCGAAATATGGACCCGACAGGGTATCCACAAATAAGTTAACCAATTATTTCTCTAAGAGTGGTGATTGAACACAAGCTTCCAACTCTCTCCATCTTTGGGAACATCCTTTGAAGGATTTGTTGCTATCTTGAGATAGATCTTTCAATCAAAAGCGACTGGGAGTCGTGTCCAAATTGTATTGGTACTGCTTTAAAAAAGCGTTAGCAAGGTTCGACCATGACTGGATATGGCTTCTTTCAACTTCCATGACAAGCTTAATGATGCCTCACTCAATCTTGAAAATATTGAATCATTAGCTTGTCGTCTATAGAATAAGATGCCATTTTTTGGCAGAACATCACTAAATGGTACTTTGGGCTGCTATCCCCTTCGTACTTTTAAAAATAGTGTACTTTAAATTTCAGGGGTATAACAAAGACATGCACTAGACACATGTTTAAAGCATCTAGATCAAAATCAACATGCCCCTCTATAGCTTTGAGTTTTTCTTCCAATACATGATGCTTTTCAACAATCTCAACAACTCGAGGGTCTTTGATTTTCCTCACCGGGGTTGCCCCTAGGGAATTTGGCACAGAGAATGCAAAGCTATTATACTTAATAGCATCATGAGGTGAGGAATGTCCATTTATGATAATGGGATGCTCTTGTATAGCATGATTCTCAATTGAGATCCGCACAGGCTAAGATTGATCTGGATTGCTTATTGGAAGTGTAATGACATTCTCAATGATGGCAGTCTGTTGAATGTTTTCCTCTCTCTTTTCCAAAGCTATATGTTCACTGTTGATTTTGGCGAACAACCTCTGGTTTTTCAAAACTTGTCGAATTGGGTTACTTGCAGGATCAACCATACAAATCCTAGGACATGTGCAAATTTAAATAACTTTGTAAATCTTTAGAACAACCTTTGTATCTTTTATTTGGTTTACTAAGTCTTTCATGTACGAAAGATATTGACTAGAAGTGCTTAAGTAAAAGTAAACTTAACAAGACTAAGATAAATGGCGAAAAGTAAATGGCAAAGAATAAATTGCATAAAGTAAATGCAAAGGATAAATGAATGGTAAATGTAAAGGAGAATTGGTAAAGAACTTTGAAATTTATAAGATAAAACTTTAAAGAAATGGTGTTTGTTCACACGTACATTTTCCAGATAAGACTCTTTTCTCTCACACGGGTACTTTGAGTATTTTGCAGGAATTTTGTACAAGTTTTTTCACACCCTCATTCTGATAACAACTATCCTATTTATATACAAATAAAATAACTGCCACTAACGAATAAATCCTAAAACTATGACACTTGGCTTTCTGCATAACTTCCTTTCGCCAGGTGCTTCCACGCGTCTTCTGCCAAACGTCATAACTCTTTTGAATTTGAATTTCCGCTTTACGTCGAAACGACGCGTCTCCTCAGACTTGTCGAATTGTCGAAATATCATAACATCATCCATACTTTTCAAAGACGTCTTTTCATCTGCAGACATCTTCTCTTGTCGAAATGTCGAACCACCAATCTGTCGAAGTGTCGAACAAGCATCTCCATTTGTCGAAAGCACTATTCTGCTTATTAATTTCATGGCGTAAAAAATACATGTATACAAATTGCCCCCCAATAAAGATGTTTCGACTACTCTAGAGAAACAATCATTTGTTGTCTACCAATATTTCGATGCCATGTCATTTAATTCCACTATTTCCAAGCTTTTATAATCTCAAGTTCCCAAACAGATTCATCATTACATTTTTTCAGAAATGTCATGTCTAGCCCACGTTTAGACCTTACCCCCATCATTTCCTACACCTAACATCATGGCCTTTTTCAAACTTCCACATCTTCATCATCACCGTCGTGATTCAGCCACGTATCCCACGATTATCATCAAAAACTCAAACGTTTTTATCATCTTCCCTTATAAATACTCACAACTTATTTTCTCTGAAACTTTTTACGCTTCAAACTTTCTTCTTCATACCCATTTTCACACTTTCAACTTTCCTGAAAAAATTTCTTTGTTCTTCTCAACAATGGCTCCTCCAAAATCTTCCAGCAGCAAACACTCCAAGAAGACCCAAGATTCAACTCTTCATCCTGTGCACGAGTTGAATGGACCAATGACTGTTGGAAACCAACAATACATTCCTGAACCTCCCAATGAGAGAGAGAAGGAATGTATCTACAAATCCCAGGTATTAACTCCTCTTCTTGTTTCTGGTATTTGTCACGCTATGTTAGGTCCGCTCCCCAATCCAGACATTAAACCAGATCGTTTGAAAGAATTTTTTCCCACTTATTTCCATACAAAACCCATAGGTGCTGGAGTAAAACCTCAACCTCAAGAGAAAACTGTAGAACAAATTGACCCACAAAGTTCGACTGATGATGGAGAGTTGAATTTAACTTATTTGAATTATGCTAGGATCTTTAGAACTTGTCCATGGTCGAAAAACCCTTCAGACTATTTACCTGGCTAGATAAGGTTGAAAAGATTAAAGGAGATTTCTGGAAGGAAATAGGTATTTTCGACCTCATTCAATTGTCGAGAGTAGGACCCAACATTTGCCCCAATATGCTTTTAGCTTCACTCTATTTTTGGGACAGTACCTATAACACTTTTCACCTTCCTTGTGGGATGGTCACCCCCACTCTCTTCGACGCAGCAGCCATCGTTGGCCTTCGCCCCAATGGGATAGATTTCGACCCCACCAACCTAAATGAAGATTTTATAGCTTTAGACACTAGCTTTGCTCCATACTCTTTATTCATGTCTCATTATCATGACAAGGATACCACAGAAGTCTCGAATGTCGAACATATAGCCTTTTTGACTCTATGGCTAACCATATATGTGTTTTGCTCCCGTTCCCTCCAAGTTGCCAAAAGATTCATCACTATGGCCAATCAGTTTCACGCAGGAACCAAACTATGCTTAAGTGAAATGATTTTGGCGAATCTTTACGAATCCTTGAGTGAAAGTGTAAATCTTTTGAAAACTATCAAAGACAAAGGTAAAATCAATTTGTCAGGACCTTTCTGGCTTTTACAATTATGGCTTAATGCCACCTTTGAAGCTTCTCTTCCTGTAAAACACGAAGTGAACGAAGAAAAAGTGAAGGACATGATTGTCGAATGGCCTAGGTTGGTGCAACTAACGCCAACTGATGAAGGAGTTAGCCTTCGACAAGCTTTCAACGGTTATGTCATGATGTTTGCCAAAAGGTATCATTTCACTTCGACCATGACACCCTTTGCTAGTAGAAAAATTGGACCTGAATGGTTTACCCAACAACTGCCCTTGGAAATGCAGAAGGATGAGAATATATTTTTGGATGTTTGGGAATCATTTTTAACCCCCCGGCTCCTTTTTTCCCATCATAACGTAACCAAAACCCAAATAGCTTTGATAGTCTACCAACCCAATCTCGTTGCTAGACAGTTTGGCTTGATCCAAATAAAACCTCGACCCATCTTCCCAAAGAAAGGATCTATCATTTTTTACAACTCCCTTCATAATGAAGATGAGAGCAAAGAGTTGTCGAAGAAGCTAACTGATGATTCTCTTGATATTCGACCAGTGATCTTTCGACCATCTTTTCTCTGTACTCTTGAGTTTGATGAGTGATGGAAGGATTATTATTCTACCAGATTTTTTGACGTAACAGCCTTCACCATACATTTAACAAATGCTTTTGCTTTCGTGCAGGATCGGACCAAAAAAGGTATTCAAAGACACATTAAAGAAATACAAAAATTTCAAAAATATTTCGAAACCGTGTGTAGACCTGATGATCTTAGTCGAACCATACGCGAAGAAGCAGTAGAATTAAAACATAAATTGATGGAGAGGTATGAAAAATTGTCATTGCCTTCACATGTTCGACCAGAAGTGCGCTATGACCTGGCTTTCAGCTGTCATCCACCAAAATTTCCTCCTCTACCAACTGCTGAGTTTGGTGTGGCATTAAGCCCTCCATTTCCAGATTGGTTCGTTTGTGGGGACTATATGAAAATTCTTCGTCAACATTACAAAAAACCTGCTGAGCGTGTGGTTGTAGCACCTCAAATTTTCACCTCCCATTTTGTATATACATTTTCATTTTAGGTCATTAACATTGCATTGTCATTGCATGGTCCCTTACATGTCATCAGGCAAGACTGGTCAGGAGGTTCAACTGTGCAAGGCAACAAGAGCATTCTCCATGAGATCAAAGCCCTAGGGTTGGTACAATGAGTTCATGTGACCCAAGGATCATTTTGAAGTGGTTTGGCCAAGTGTTGAAGGCTCAGAATTCATCAGTCCATGTGCAAATCATCTGAGACCCTCAAAAGTCAACAAAAGTCAACTGTCAATTCAACTATGGATTTGGAGGTGGGAAATGGTTAGAGATGCCTCATTCATGTGTAAACAAGTGTCATTTGACATCTCAAACATCAACATTGAAGAATTTGAAGTCAGATCAAGACTTTCCAAAAATAGAAAGTGACCTGTAATTTGAACTTTCCAAAAATGGAAAGGTTTTGGACCAACTTCAACTCAAGATTACATCTTCAAGAAAGCTTCAAACGAAATTTTGTCCAACATGAAAGTTGAAGATATTTCTCTCCCATTTCCAAAAAGTCCAAGATCATGAATTTCTCATGTGTGGTTGAGGAGATATGGTTCAATCATGGCAAAGTGTGGTTTAAACTTCAAATGAGCATAACTTTCAAACCAAAACTCCAATTTGAGTGGTTCTTTTTGCACATTGATCCTTATAACATGTATTTTCCAAGCATACCATCAATTGACATAAAATCTCATTTGCATGGCATTGGCTCATTCATGAAGATTTTTGGAAAAAATTTCATAATATCATATTGCATGAACATATGCATACCCAATCAATTCAAAGGTGTGTATGGAATGTTTTTAAGGCATTTTGGACCTTGCACATGCACTGTTCACGTGCATGGAGGTGCATGGAGTGGAAACTCTCATTTTTGCATTTACACCACAAACTCACTAATCACATTTGCATTTGCCCTAAACCTTTCTTAAACATGATTAGCATGGAGTATATATGCTTAATCATAACTGTTTTGCTCACAATTAACAATTCTAGATCTACAATCACCAAAATCTCCAAATTTTTCTCACTTTTTTTTCCAAAATTCTTCAAACACAATCACTTTCCATTGATCCATTCATCATCATGAAGGATATTTGAGCACTTTTGGACGTGTGAGCAAGAGAAATCGTGGCTGTATTGTTCATGTTCATAGCTTGGAGCATCCATGGCAGTTGAAGCTGGAGTTGGATTCGTGCATCCTTGAGCCTCATATTCATCATCATACATATCAAGAAGCATACTGGAAGAGATTTGAGGCGTAGCAAGGCTTGGAAGCAAGGGAATCCAATTCTGTTCATCAAGAGGTTGGTTTTTTGACCTCCTTAATTCACAAATTCATTATGCCTGTTGTATAGATCTTTGAATGGTGGTAAATCTAAGCTTTGAATGGAGTAATTTGGTGCTGATTTGAGCAAGTTACATGTGATTAAAGTTTTGATGTTGATATTTGATTCCTTCGATCCAAGCATGTTATGGCGTTTTAGTGCAAATTAATCTTGAATCCTTGTTGTATGATGCATGGCGAGTGGATTGATATGAGTTTTACTAATTTCTGGAACATTTTGTTGGATCTGGAAATTTCCAGATGAAGATCTTCATGATCTTCATCGTGTTCATGCATTTTCAGGTTTCCTGCGAATTTAGTTAGGAAACACATAGGTTACCTACGGATTTAGCCACGAGTTCATGTGGTTTTGCTGCGGATTTTGAATGCCATGCATGGCGCGCCAGGTTAGGGTTAGGTCCAAAACGCTACCGTTTTGATGTAGCGCGCTTTTGTGATTTCAAAAAGGCACTTGGTTCGATTCTGGTTGAAGGAATTTCCATATTGCCTTGCATTTTCACCATTTCCTTCATCATTTCATACCTTGGCTTCATGTTTTCATTTCAATTTTTCTCAAACTTCCAAAATTCACCATAAATTGAAAAATTATCCAAATGCATCCCAATTTTTTGCATTGTGATCCTTATCTTGTCTATTATTTTTGGATCATTAATTTCAAAATTGTGCTTGGCTGGATATTTTTTGGTGCTAAAATGTTTGAGTACATGTCCATATTTGACCTTGCCTTGGTAATCATGTTGTGAAATGCTGGTCTTTGATCCAATGAATGTGAAATTTTGCATGCTATAACTAGACATATTGCTTGACATTTTGGTGTTGTTTTGGTATTTTTATAACTTGTCATTTCTGTTTTATGAATGTGCTAAGTTGGTGTGACAATTTGTGTCACACCTTGTGATGTTCAACTTACATGATGTGTTTGCCATACCAAATGATCTCCAATTTCCTTGATTTTTTGTGTGATGCATGTTATAGATGTTGTGATTGCTCATGAATTTTGTTGGAATTATTTGGATCATTTATGATTTAATTGAGATTTTTCATTCTGGTTGGTCACATTTGAGCTTTAAACTTGCCTTGAACTTCAATTGATCATGAAATGCTTTTGGTCAATGATATTGATATGAGACCTTTTGGAATGTGTCAAGATGTGATTGAAGTTGATTCATGTTAAATTTCATGTTCTGTTTTGAATGTTTGGCCCTCTTTTGACCCTAGGCTTTGACCTAGTGGTTTGGACTCACTGTTTGGATTGTGGATTTCAGGTTGAGAAGCACATTGCCTTGGTTGGAGTGATTCACTCATTTGAATTGATTAGTTGATTGATTTTGGCTAATATTGAGTTGTTTTGTAGGCTTTGAGAACAAGTGGCCTAATGGCTTGTGCCTTGCACATTGGTGCTTGATGCTTTGTCTGTCTGTATGATTGACTGTTGTCTGTCTGTTTGTTTGAATTGTGTACTGATTAGTTTAGATTTTTCACAGGTACATAAGTTGCTTTGAGTTCTTTTGAACTTGCTTTTGCTTTGCTTGGTTGCTTAACCACTGAGGTATAACTCTCTGACTTCATGTAGTCTGGAAGACCTGTCCTGTTATGTGGGCAGGCACCTGTCTGAAGCCCTCCTTAAGAGGCAATGCTTGTGAATGTTTACTTTTGTGCCAAGCAGGAAAAGTCCTCTTATGAGGCAATTGGCAGATAAAAGAGATGTGCAATCCATCTCCTGCTATTCAGTGTGTCATCCACTTTGCTCACACCATGTGTTGATGCATTGTGGATATCAACCCAAGATCTTTGGTGTGTCAGTCATATGTGGAGAAGAGTTCCTACTTTCTGAACTCCCACACTTTTATTTGTCTGAAGCTCTCCCAGGCCAGGGATAAGAGCTGTGAGGTCTTACCCTCACTTCCCATTTCATCTGCTTCACCCTAACTCTCAATGTTAGGGTTAAGAGCTAACTACACCCGATTCCAGTTGGCTTGTGTTTCACAGCCTAACCTTGTATGAGCCCATTTGTTTGCATATAGTGTGTGTGCTTGCTTGTTGTGCTTGTATGACTTTGCTTGTGCTGTTTAGGATAGCTTGCTCCCTGTGCAAGTTAGATAGAAACCTTAACATAGGGATGGTATGCATGACAACTTCTAGGCTCGAGTCGTAGTCTCCCTAGTAGTTTATGTCTCCCTTTGTCTCTGGTTAAGCTAGAAGTTCTTTCCCTGTATAGGGGAACTACGTCGCCCTGATCCTCATACCAGATGAGGTACGTAGGCAGGAGATGAGCTGAGATCTCTGGGCGCCCTTTTTCTTTTTCAACCCTTTGTGTGTGTTGGAGTCTGACGTAAGTCCAGCGATTGGCAGTTGGTTTCCTGTGTCTTGTTTCTTTGTTTGGAGTCTGACGTAAGTCCAGCGATTGGCAGTTGGTTTCCTGTGTCTTGTTTGCTTGTTGGAGTCTGACGTAAGTCCAGCGATTGGAAGTTGGTTTCCTGTGTGTGTTTGTTGGTTCGGAGTCTGATGTAAGTCCAGCGATTGGCATTCGGTTTCCATGTTTGCCTGTTTGTGTGGAGTCTGACGTAAGTCCAGCGATTGGCAGTCGGTTTCCTGTGTAGTTTTGTTTGGCGTGCGTTAGCCGAGCTACGAGTGCTCTGATTCTTCTCTGGTCAGAGAAGATACGTATGCATAGGATGCGACATCCTAGCGAGCACGCTTCCCCCGTCCCGAACTACGTCGACTCTGATGTCTGTGTCTGATAGACTACGTAGGCACAGGATGCGATATCTTGCCGAGTCCTGTTTTTCTTGTTTTCCTGTGTTTCCTTCCAGCCTTGTGTGGTGTTTTTGAGCAGTTTTTAGCAACCTTATCCTTCCTTTTGTGCGTGGATCCCGTCGAGTACGACGGATGCGTAGGGGTGCTAATACCTTCCCTTCGCATAATCGACTCCCGTACCCATCCATCTCTGGTCACGAGACCATGTCTTTTCCAGGTTTACTTAGAGCATTTCCTTTCCCTCTTTTGGGATAAATAATGCACGGTGGCGGCTCTGTTGTTTCGTTTTTCCCGCCGGTTTTTCGCGTAATGCGACAGCTGGCAACTCTGTTGGGGATATAAGAGAAGTTGACCTTTTGCTGGTCCATCTTCCCTAAGCGAGTCTCTCCCAGCGCTCTCTAGGATAGGGTTTGGTTGCTTTTGCTGTTTCATTTATTGCATTCATTCACTTATGTTTGCATTCATCATATGTTTCATCTGTGTTGGCTGTGCTGTGTTTGTCTCTCTGTTGGCGTGGGTGTTACATGAGGTAAAAGGCCCAATACCCAGGCTATGAGTGAAATCTAGGACACCTAGGAATATAGTGATTCTTGGGAAGCGGGTGGTATTGCGCCACTTAGCGGAACTTGATATCACGAGCAGTTCAGATCCAGATGGGGTATTGTCGGTACATACTTCGGGTGTGTACATGATGATATTCTATGAAAGGGTTATTTATGATGCGTTTCTCTCGACCTTACCCTGGCCTAGATGACACCCGTGAGTGGGGAGGGAATGATCATTATTACAGGTACCGTTGGTGACTTGTTGGTGACTTATTGGTAACTCTCGGTCCTGTTGGTGACTTGGTTCTGCAGATTGGGTCTCAGATGACTTTTGGGTCTCAGATGATTTGTGGTACCGAATTCAAGCCGAAGTTTTGATCCTGTGCTCCGAGAAACACAGCCAGCCAGTCGTGTTTGCATCATTTGCATCATAGCATGTTTATTTTCAAAAAAAAAATAATGCAAAAAAAAAAAGAAAAAAAAGTGAAAAAGAGAAAAAAAAAAGCTAATCTCTTCATGCATATGATTTCTCAGGTTCATTCAGGGGTCTATTCACTGTGAGAGATGGCATCCATTCCAGAGTTGAAGCGGAAGACCTGCTCCTACAGCTTTCATCGTGAGCCTTTGACGTCTTTGATAGAGTTGAGCAACCTGGTGACCGGTGGTAATTAGAAGGTGTTTGCTGATCAGTATGGGGATTTGTTGACACTATTGAGGATGGTGGTAGATCCAGTGCCGTTGTAGACTCTTCTACAGTTCTACGACCCAGAGCTTCGTTGCTTCACCTTTCAGGATTATCAGTTAGCGCCCACCCTTGAAGAGTACTCCATTATGTTGAATGTCCCGATCCGGTATCAGGTTCCTTTCTTGGATGTGCCTAAGGAGGTTGATTTCAGAATCATTGCCAGAGTTCTTCATCTGAGTATCAAAGAAGTGAGTGATAATTGGAAGTCCAGTGGGGATGTTGTAGGGTTGCCTTTGAAGTTCCTGTTGAGGATGGCTAAAGAAGAAGCGGAGAAGGGAAATTGGGGAGCTTTTTATGCTCAGTTAGCTGTTATGATATATGGGATTGTCCTGTTCCCGAGTATGCCCAATTTTGTGGACTATGTTGCAGTCACTATCTTCATCGGAGGAAACCCAGTTCCTACTTTGTTAGATGACACTTACTATGCTATTCACAGTAGGCATGGTAAGGGTGGAGCTATCAGGTGCTGTCTCCCGTTGTTGCTCAGATGGTTCTTGTCTCTCCTGCCAGTCAGTGGACCTTCTGTGGATGCTCAGAGCACTCATAAGTGGACTCAGAGGATTATGTCTCTTACCTCTTATGATATCAGGTGGCAGTCATACCGGATGGATGTGCGTAATGTCATCATGAGTTGTGGAGAGTTTCGTAATGTGCCACTTATAGGGACTAAGGGTTGCGTCAATTACAACCCAGTTCTTTCTCTTTGCCAGTTGGGGTTTATGATGAATGGAAGACCACTTGATGCTGAGATAGCTGAGAGTGTGTATTTTGAGAAGCGGAGTGATCCTGTTAGATTGGAGCAAGTAGGAAGAGCTTGGAAGACCATTGGTGTCAAGGATGGAGCTGTTCTATGGAAGAAATTTGCTGTTGCTAGGCCTGACTACATTGATTGGGTCAAGAAGAGAGTTGAGAATTTGTTGTTGCCCTATGATAGGATGGAGTCTTTGTAAGAGCAACCACCTTTGATCCTTGCTGAGAGTGTGCCGACTGAGCAGTACAAGCAAGCCTTGATGGCGAATCGTCGGTTGAAGGAGAAGGAACAAGATACCCAGATGGAGCTTTACAAAGCCAAAGCTGATAAGTTGAACTTGGCTCATCAACTCAAAGACATGCAGGGTGAAGATGTTGCTAGTAGATTGAAGAGCAAGAAGAGATCCTATGAGGAGATAGAGGCACTATTGAATGCAGAGCATCGTGAGTGCTTGAGGTTGCAGAGAGCTGAAGCCAGTTATCAGAAGAAGATAAGAGACTCGGAGAAGCAACTCAGAGACAAAGACATCCAATTGAAGAAGGAAGTAGATTTGAGACATGCATCAGAGAGCCAGCTTGGAGGAGAAGTTGTGGAGCTCAGAAGACAATTGAAGGAGAAGCTCACTACCCTGCCAGAATGTTCAGAATGTGACCTGTTGATAGACCAGTGTCATTATCTGAAGACTCTCATTCCTGGAGGCCATTTGTCTTAGCTCGTATCTCTGTCGTTTATGTTGAGAATCACCTCCAGGCTTGTTGGATGGGATTCATTGTTGTACTCTGATCATTTGAACCTTTGTTGTATGATCCTTGTTGCTCATATCTATAGATGAGGTTGTTGATGTTTCACCTTGTGCTCAGTACTCTTGTGTATGTTGCTTCTGTGTTGTTCTTGTTGCAGGTTGCCATTTCTTGAGAGATGAATTAGGCTCTTGAATGCCTGAGAAATGAACATATCATGTGCATCATACACATCATAAGCATCATACACATATCATTTTGCATTACAGGTGTTCTTGCTCGAGACTTCTCACTCTGGTTCCTGTGTCAGGCAGGATAGCTGATCAACGTCCGCACTGCTACGCAACCTGATTGAATCAACAGAGGAATATGGACCAAGTTCAGGCAAAGTTGGCTGAGATGAGGGCTAACATGGCCCAATTCATGACAATGATGCAAGGGGTCGTTCAAGGGCAAGAGGAGCTGCGTGCCTTAGCCCAGAGACAGGAAGCTGTGCTCCCACCGCCTAGTCGTGCTTCACCAGTGGGTGCACCTGTTAATGATAATGCTGTTGTTGTTGCTCCCGTCAATGACTATGCCGTGGGTGATGAATTGAGGGGTATTCGGATCAATGGACAACCTCTTGCTGCAGAGACTGTTAATGCCAGAGCTACCCGGGCTCCCGTTCGACATCCTGCTCCGTTGGTCGACAGGCAGGAAGACATGTTCACGCTGCTCAGTGAAGATGATGATGTTGGGAGAGTTGAAGAAAGGGATCGGAAAGTTGATGCCCTAGCTGAGAAGATCAGAGCCATGGAGTGTCAGAACTCTTTGGGTTTTGATGTCACGAATATGGGGCTGGTAGAAGGATTGAGAATTCCCTATAAGTTCAAAGCGCCCTCGTTCGATAAATACAACGGTACTTCTTGTCCTCGCACCCATGTGCAGGCGTATTACAGGAAGATCTCTGCTTATACAGATGATGAGAAAATGTGGATGTATTTTTTCCAGGACAGCTTGTCTGGGGCTTCCTTGGATTGGTACATGGAGCTGAAACGAGAATCTATTCGTAGTTGGAGAGATTTGGGTGAGGCCTTCTTGAGGCAGTATAAGCATAATATGGACATGGCGCCGAGCCGGACTCAGTTGCAGAGTCTATGTCAGAAATCTGGAGAGAGCTTCAAGGAGTACGCCCAGAGGTGGCGTGAGTTGGCTGCAAGAGTACAACCCCCGATGCTGGAGAGGGAACTGACTGATATGTTCATCGATACATTACAAGGTGTGTTTATGGACCGGATGGGGAGTTGCCCATTCGGTAGCTTTTCTGATGTGCTGATCTGTGGGGAGAGGACAGAGAGCCTTATCAAAGCTGGGAAGATTCAGGATGTTGGTTCCTCATCTTCAAAGAAGCCGTTTTCTGGGGCACCCCGTAGGAGGGAGGGTGAGACTAATGCTGTGCAACACCGAAGAAGTATGAATAGAGGTCAGTATCGCCAGGTTGCTGCTGTAACCATTCCAGCACCTCAACCACGACAACAGCAACAACAAGGAGTTCAACCACAACCATAACAACAACAACAACGTCCATTTCAGCCGAGACAGAGAATGCCGGATCGTCGCTTCGACCCGTTGCCGATGACATATGCTGAATTGTTGCCCGAATTGCTCAGATTGGGGTTTGTTGAATTGCGTACAATGGCTCAGTTGACCAAGATACCACTTGGGTATGATGCCAACATGCGTTGTGATTTCCATTCTGGTGCACCGGGGCACCATATTGAGAATTGTAGGGCTTTTCATCATAAGGTCCAGGACTTAATTGACGCCGAAACAATCAATTTTGCTCCTGTACCGAATGTTGTGAATAACCCTATGCCTCATCATGGCGCGCATAGAGTGAACAATTTGGAAGACGGTGAAGCTGAAGACTTGATGGTCAGTGTTGATGAGATTCAGACTTCATTGCTGGTTGTGAAGGATCGTTTGGTGAATGGGGGAGTATACCCGGGCTGTAATCAAGACTGTTCAGATTGTGTTCATTCAGAGAATGGTTGTGACCAGTTGAGGGCTGGAATTCAGAATCTGATCGATGAGGGTTGTTTGTAGTTTAGTCGGGCTGTTAAAGAACGTGGGGTGGTGTCAACTGTCACCATTTATTTCAAACCGTCCGAGGGACGTGGCCAGAGGGTTGTCAGTGCGCCTGCAACTGTTGGTACCCCTGTTACCATTTCTACGCCCGTAACAGTCAGTACTCCAACTACTATTGCTGTGTCTGGTAGAAGCCCTGTTGAGAATAGTAGGGCTGTGCCGTGGAAATACGACAATGCATATCGCAGCAACAGAAGGGCTGAGAGTCAGGTTAGGCCAGTGAATCAGTCTCCTGTGACTATTGGGTTGCCAAGTAGAACTCCTGTGATTGCAAGTCCAATTGTGGATAATGTCGGAGGACCAGGAGGGTTTACCAGAAGCGGTCGTCTGTTTGCTCCACAACCATTGAGGGACAACAATGCGGAGGCTCTCGCCAAAACAAAAGGTAAACAGGTTGTGGTTGATGAGGAACCTGCTCAGAAGGAGGCGCCTGAGGGCTCGTTTGAGAAAGACGTGGAGGAGTTCATGAAGATAATCAAGAAGAGTGACTACAAGATTGTAGATCAGCTGAATCAAACTTCGTCCAAGATTTCTATCCTCTCATTGCTTCTGTGCTCTAAGGCACACCGTAATGCCTTGCTGAAAATGTTGAATCTGGCTTACGTGCCTCAAGAGATATCTGTCAACCAGTTGGAGGGTGTCATTGCTAATGTGAGTACCAGGCATGGTGTGGGGTTCACAGACTTGGATTTGACGCCTGAAGGTCGCAACCATAACAAGGCCCTGCATATCACCATGGAGTGCAAAGGCGCAGTATTGTCACACGTGTTGGTGGATACTGGTTCGTCTTTGAATGTGCTGCCTAAGAAGATCCTGAGCAAGATTGATGTTGAAGGGGTTGTCCTCACTCCCAGTGATCTGATCGTTCGTGCATTTGACGGATCCAAACGGTCTGTTTTTGGTGAAGTCACGTTGCCGGTGAAGATTGGCCCGGAGGTGTTCAGTATTGTCTTCTATGTGATGGACATTCAGCCAGCATATAGTTGTTTGTTGGGGCGTCCCTGGATTCACGCAGTTGGGGCAGTTTCGTCAACACTCCACCAAAAACTGAAGTATGCCTGGAACGGTCAGATTGTGATTGTGTGCGGTGAAGAAGACATTCTGGTGAGTCACCTATCCTCTTTCAAGTATGTGGAGGTGGATGGCGAGATCCATGAAACTTTATGCCAGGCATTCGAGACTGTTGCTCTTGAGAGGGTGGCTTTTGCTGAGCAGAAGAAGCCAAGTGCCTCAATTGCATCGTACAAGCAGGCAGTGGAGGTTGTCAACTCTGGTAAGACAGAAGGCTGGGGCAAGATGGTGGATTTGCCTGTCAAAGAAGATAAGTTCGGTATTGGTTATCAACCTCTGCAGGCGGAGCAGATTGATCAGAAAGGACTGAGTTCCTTTACCAGTGCTGGGATGATGAATCATGGTGATGTCTTTGCAACCGGTGCTGAAGACTGTGACAATGATTGTGATCTGGACAACTGGGTTCGCCCGTGTGCACCAGGGGAGTCGATCAACAATTGGACAGCAGAAGATGTGGTCCAAGTTACTCTTCAAACAGAGTAATTTTCTTTTGTTTTTCATTTTGCACAAAACCCTACGTTCTGCCCAAGGCGTAGTGGTTCATTGTAGGGCCTCATCATGTTTTTTCAATGATATCATTAATAAAGGACGTTTTGCAAACAATTTTGTGATCCCTGTCTTTCTGTTTTTGTTTTTCACTTTTAAAATAAAAATAAAAATGGCAATGTTTTTGTTTTTTTTTTACTTTCTTGAACTCTTTTTCTAAAATAAAGCATTAAACATGCAGAAATGATCTTACGGACTCCACTATGAACAGTTCTGTTATGGCTCAGTATGATTTCAATAATCCCATCTACCAAGCTGAAGAGGAGAGTGAGGAAGACTGTGAACTCCTTAAGGAATTGGTTAGATTGTTGAAGCAAGAGGAAATGGTCATCCAACCTCATCAGGAAGAGTTGGAGATTATTAATCTTGGTACTGAGGACGCCAGAAGAGATATCAGGATCGGGGCTGCTTTGAAAGAAGACGTCAAGAGAAGGTTGATTGAGATGCTGAGAGAGTACGTGGACATATTCGCCTGGTCGTATCAAGATATGCCTGGGTTGGATACCGATATTGTGGTGCATAGGCTACCTCTCAGAGAAGATTGTCATACAGTCAAGCAGAAGCTTCGGAGAACTAGTCCTGATATGGCTGTTAAGATTGAAGAAGTTCAGAAGCAGTTGGACGCGGGTTTTCTGTCAGTGACGACTTATCCCCCGTGGGTAGCCAACATCGTTCCCGTGCCGAAGAAGGATGGCAAAGTCAGAATGTGTGTCGATTATCGGGATTTGAATAGAGCGAGTCCGAAAGATGATTTCCCATTACCTCACATTAATGTATTGGTTGATAATACGGCTCAATCCTCGGTTTTCTCTTTCATGGATGGTTTCTCTGGTTACAATCAAATCAAGATGGCGCCAGAGGACATGGAAAAGACGACATTCATTACACCTTGGGGCACGTTTTGCTATAAGGTGATGCCATTTGGGCTGAAGAATGCCGGTGCTACCTATCAGAGGGCTATGACGACTCTCTTTCATGACATGATGCACAAAGAGATTGAAGTGTACGTGGATGATATGATTGCGAAGTCGCAGACAGAAGAGGAGCACCTGGTAAATTTGCAGAAGTTGTTCGACAGACTGAGAAAATTCAAACTGAGGCTGAATCCGAACAAGTGTACGTTTGGGGTACGGTCCGGGAAGCTGTTGGGCTTCATTGTCAGTGAAAAGGGGATTGAGGTTGATCCAGCAAAAGTAAAAGCTATTCAAGAGATGCCTGAACCGAAAACAGAAAAGCAGGTTCGTGGGTTTTTAGGGAGATTGAACTACATTGCAAGGTTTGTATCTCACCTAACTGCCATGTGTGAACCGATATTCAAATTGCTAAGAAAGAATCAAGCAATCAGGTGGAATGATGACTGTCAGAAAGCTTTTGACAAGATAAAAGAGTATTTGCAGAAACCTCCAATCCTTATTCCTCCCGTTCCTGGGAGACCTCTGATAATGTACCTGTCAGTAACTGAGAACTCGATGGGGTGTGTATTGGGACAACATAACGAGTCTGGTCGAAAAGAGCATGCCATATACTACCTTAGCAAAAATTTTACCGACTGTGAAATCAAATATTCACAGCTTGAGAAAACTTGTTGTGCTTTGGCCTGGGCTGCTCGCCGACTGAGGCAGTATATGTTGAACCATACTACTTTATTGATTTCTAAGATGGATCCAGTAAAATACATCTTTGAGAAGCCGGCTCTCACCGGACGTGTTGCCCGTTGGCAGATGATTCTAACAGAATATGATATTCAGTACACGTCGCAGAAGGCCATCAAAGGTAGTATTCTGTCAGACTACCTCGCCGAGCAACCGCTAGATGATTATCAGCCGATGATGTTTGAATTCCCTGATGAAGACATCATGTATCTTAAGATGAAAGATTGTGAAGAACCTCTTGTCGAGGAAGGACCGGATCCTGATGACAAGTGGACATTGATGTTTGATGGGGCTGTAAATGTGAATGGCAACGGTGTTGGGGCAGTACTTATTAATCCAAAAGGTGGTCATATACCTTTTTCGGCCAGGTTAACTTTTGACGTCACCAACAATGAGGCTTGTATCATGGGGATTGAAGAAGCCATCGATTTGAGGATCAAAACTCTTGACATCTATGGAGATTCCTCTCTAGTGATCAACCAGGTCAATGGAGATTGGAATACCAATCAGCCGCATTTGATTCCTTATAGAGATTACACCATAAGAATACTAACGTTCTTCAAGAAGGTGAAGTTGTATCATGTCCCCCGGGATGAGAATCAGATGGCTGATGCCTTGTCTACTTTGTCTTCTATGATCAAAGTTCATTGGTGGAATCATGTGCCACATGTTGCGGTGAATCGACTCGAGAGGCCTGCATATGTGTTTGCAGTCGAGTCTGTTGTTGATGAGAAACCGTGGTACTATGACATCAAGAATTTCCTCAAGAGTCAGGAGTATCCTGAAGGTGCGTCAAAGAATGACAAGAAAACCCTGAGAAGGCTAGCTGGAAGCTTTTATTTGAATCAGGACGACGTGTTGTACAAGAGAAACTTTGACATGGTTCTGCTCAGATGCGTGGATAGACACGAAGCAGACATGTTGATGCAAGAAGTGCATGAAGGATCTTTCGGTACCCATGCTGGTGGTCATGCAATGTCTAAGAAATTGTTGAGAGCCGGTTATTACTGGATGACTATGGAATCCGATTGTTTCAAATACGCTCAGAAATGCCATAAATGCCAAATCTATGATGATAAGGTGCATGTACCACCAAGCCCTCAAGAAGATTGTGCAAAAGATGGTCGTAACGTACAAGGATTGGCATGAGATGTTGCCTTTCGCTTTGCATGGGTACCGTACTTCAGTACGTACGTCGACCGGGACAACCCCTTACTCCCTTGTGTATGGTATGGAAGCAATCCTACCAGTTGAAGTGGAGATTCCTTCTCTGAGGGTCTTGTTGGATGTTAAGCTTGACGAAGCTGAATGGATTCGAACAAGGTTTAACGAGTTGAGCCTTATCGAAGAAAGACGGTTAGCAGCTGTGTGCCATGGGCAATTGTATCAGAGAAGGCTGAAGAGAGCCTTTGATCAGAAAGTGCATCCTCGAAGCTATCAGACTGGTGATTTAGTTGTGAAGAGGATCCTTCCTCCTGGTACAGATAACAGGGGCAAATGGACTCCTAATTATGAAGGTCCATATGTTGTTAAGAAGGTTTTCTCCGGTGGAGCCTTGATGCTTACAACTATGGATGGTGAAGATTTCCCGTCCCCTGTTAACTCAGATGTAGTCAAAAAATACTTCGCATAAATTGACCCGTTGGACAAAAAGAATAAAAGAGTCCAGGCAAAAAAGGGCATCCCGGCGAACCAAAAAAAAAAGAAGAGAAAAGGTTCGGGCAAAAGTTAGGGATAAAAATGAAAAGAATTGGTACACCCGGTAAGTCGAAAACCCGCAAGGGCGACTTAGGCAAAAATGGGTATCCCGGTGGATTGAAAACCCGAAAGGGCGATCCTGGCAAAAGAGGGATTAGAGCGAAGACTACAATCTGAGTTATCTGTACTTCATCGCGCTTCATGGTCTGCCATCTCGAAGGGTATGATCGGTCCAGTCATTCTTCTCAGAAAGCAAGGAATTCGGGAGAAAATTGATGATCTGTGAGTCATAACAGAATTGAGAAATAGTGGATGCCGTGTTCACATTGCCATTAGGATAGATTTTTCCTTTTGTGCGCAATTACCTCTTTCTAGGAATTCCTTCCCGATGTATTCGCCTTTTCAGGCCCATTTTCAATCAATAAAAAGTCGTTATTCATATAAATTGCTCTCTTGTTTTTATTTTTACTGTTTTGTTTGCAAAAACGTCCGAATTTTTGATAAACATTGCATATAAAAACGTGAAGGCTAGACAATAACGTGCAGAAAGATAAAACATTTGAAAAGCATTTTGAATGTTGAGGACACTTGAACGTATCTTGTCCATGCAATCCCCTGGTGCATGTATGTTGTGCTGTTTTGCAGGTTGTTACCTTTTGATTCCTGGCTGAAGCAGATAAGCCACGGTTTATTCAGGGATATTGTTAGCACTGTCTGGAAGTGTAAGAGGATGGGGATATTCCCCAGCAGGTGAAGCAAGCTTAGGGCTTGTCTCCAGCATAGTCAAGATCAGGGATTCCCCAGCAAGCTTGATTGAGGATGTTTCCCTAAGCAATTCTGAGGCTATCAGAGCTATTTTCCCCTGCAGAGACGTCTGTGGAGTTTTTATTCCCCAGCAGGTCTAAGGATTTTTAACTCCCCAGCAGGCCTGAGAGTGGGTTTATCCCCAGCTAGTCTGAAGTTCCCCACTGAGTCTGAAGATTGTTAGTCCCCACCAAGTTGGAAGGATGTTGTATCCCCAGCGAAGGCGTCAGTGTAGTATTTTTATTCCCCAGCAGTCTGGTTTGAAGTACTGCTATCCCCAGCATGGTCGTGAATGCTTTTCCCCGGCAGGGTTGTGGATGCTATCCCCAACATGGTCTGGTCTATTATTCCCCCAACAGAGTTTTGACTTTCCCCATCAGGGGTGTGGAATGTTGTCCCCTAGCGGATCTCCCTAGCAGAGGGTTTGTGTTGATGGTTTTCCCCAGCAAGTTCCCCGAGTGGATCAGGTTCGGCGAAAATTATCTCCAATAGAGTTCATTCTACCTGTGGATGGGTCGTCCCCAGTAAAGTCGCATTGGTTGTGTCCCTAGCGGAGTCCCCGAGTGGATTGGGTCCAGTGAAGGTTATCCCCGGTGGGATCCTTTCCCTAGCAACAATGCTATTCTCCAGCATGAGTGAGAAGGTGGTTTTACTCCCCGCAGAGTATTCCTCAGACAGAGTATCCCCACAGAGTTGGAGAATCTGATCAGTTTGCTCCCCAGCAGGAGTTTCTATCATTTGCATCTTGCATGTAGTAATCATTGCATCCTCAAATCGCGTAGCATTTCCATTCAATGTGGAGCATTACGCCATAGAAAACTCAAGCATATGCATTCATGTGTTAAACCTAATCAGACCATATCCCCGGCAGAGGCGGGTCGTTGTTCAACATTTGTACGACACGTTTGCTACAGTTGCTCCTGACCGCATTCAGGGTTGATAACTCCCCAGAGAGGTTTATTTCCTCACCCGTCCGTGAAAGGAAAGCTTGATTCTCCCCAGTGAGATCCCCAGCAAGTGTCCAGCCTTGCCTTGACGTATTGAAGATGTCATTCTTGTGATACCGGTAAGTGTCATGTCTGCACCCGCGTGTGTTCTTTTTGGTGTCGGTAAACATCGAGTCCCACCCCAGTCATCGGTAAATGTCTGGTCGACCCTTTATTGATGTCGATAAACATCATCTTCCGATGTGCGCAACATCTATTCGTTCCACAGGTCATCCGTTGATGTCTGGTCACCTCTTCGTTGGTGTCGATAAACGTTGAGTTTTTTCCTATTCGTCCGTTGACGTCTAGTTGTATCTTCCTCACAGGTCACCTGTTGATGTCTGTTCACCTCTTCGTTGGTGTCGATAAATGATGAGTTTTTCCCATTCGTCCGTTGACGTCTGGTTGTATGTCTTGATTTCCCAGTCATCGGTAAATGTTTGGTCGTCTTTGTTGATGTCGGTAAACATCATCTTTCGATGTCGGTAAACATCAAGTCTCATCCCAGTCATCGGTAAATGTCTGGTCACCTTTATTTGATGTCGGTAAACATCATCTTTCGATGTCGGTAAACGTCGAGTCTCTTCCCAGTCATCGGTAAATGTCTGGTTGTATGTCTTGATTTCCCAGTCATCGGTAAACGTCCTGCCTGGTTTCCGGTTGCAAATACCTTTTTTCCTTCCCTAGTCATCCGTTGATGTCTGGGCACCTCTCCGTTGGTGTCGATAAACGTCGAGCTTCTCCCGTTCGTCCGTTGACGTTTGGTCGAGTCTTTCCCAGTCATTCGTTAATGTCTGGTCACCTCTCCGTTGGTGTCGATAAACGTCGAGCTTCTCCCGTTCGTCCGTTGACGTCTGGTCGAGTCTTTCCCAGTCATTCGTTAATGTCTGGTCACCTCTCCGTTGGTGTCGATAAACGTCGAGCTTCTCCCGTTCGTCCGTTGACGTTTGGTCGAGTCTTTCCCAGTCATTCGTTAATGTCTGGTCACCTCTCAGTTGGTGTCGATAAACGTTGAGTTTTTCCCATTCGTCCGTTGACGTCTGGCTGTATCTTTCCTTTGATAAAAATCAAACTCCCCAGTAGAGTCGTCGGTAAACGTCTTTTCTGGTTACTGTTGCAAATATCCTGTATCATATCCCGCAGAGTGCAAATTTCTACGGTTTTTTGGTATTCAATCCCTGTTTACCCTGAAGGTCTGACAGTCGTTGCTCTCATCCGTTCAGGTTCCCAGTTGATTGAATAGGGGCAGCTGTAGCACCTCAAATTTGCACCTCCCATTTTGTATATACATTTTCATTTTAGGTCATTAACATTGCATTGTCATTGCATGGTCCCTTACATGTCATCAGGCAAGACTGGTCAGGAGGTTCAACTGTGCAAGGCAACAAGAGCATTCTCCATGAGATCAAAGCCCTAGGGTTGGTACAATGAGTTCATGTGACCCAATGATCATTTTGAAGTGGTTTGGCCAAGTGTTGAAGGCTCATAATTCATCAGTCCATGTGCAAATCATCTAAGACCCTCAAAAGTCAACAAAAGTCAACTGTCAATTCAACTATGGATTTGGAGGTGGGAAATGGTTAGAGATGCCTCATTCATGTGTAAACAAGTCTCATTTGACATCTCAAACATCAACATTGAAGAATTTGAAGTCAGATCAAGACTTTCCAAAAATAGAAAGTGACCTGTAATTTGAACTTTCCAAAAATGGAAAGGTTTTGGACCAACTTCAACTCAAGATTACATCATCAAGAAAGCTTCAAATGAAATTTTGTCCAACATGAAAGTTGAATATCTTTCTCTCCCATTTCCAAAAAGTCCAAGATCATGAATTTCTCATGTGTGGTTGAGGAGATATGGTTCAATCATGGCAAAGTGTGGTTTAAACTTCAAATGAGCATAACTTTCAAACCAAAACTCCAATTTGAGTGGTTCTTTTTGCACATTGATCCTTATAACATGTGTTTTCCAAGCATACCATCATTTGACATAAAATCTCATTTGCATGGCATTGGCTCATTTATGAAGATTTTTGGGAAAAATTTCATAATATCATATTGCATGAACATATGCATACCCAATCAATTCAAAGGTGTGTATGGAATGTTTTTAAGGCATTTTGGACCTTGCACATGCACTGTTCACGTGCATGGAGGTGCATGGAGTGGAAAATCTCATTTTTGCATTTACGCCACAAACTCACTAATTACATTTGCATTTGCCCTAAACCTTTCTTAAACATGATTAGCATGGAGTATATATGCTTAATCATAACTGTTTTGCTCACAATTAACAATTCTAGATCTAGAATCACCAAAATCTCCAAATTTTTCTCTCACTTTTTTTTCCAAAATTCTTCAAACACAATCACTTTCCATTGATCCATTCATCATCATGAAGGATATTTGAGCACTTTTGGACGTGTGAGCAAGAGAAATCATGGTTGTATTGTTCATGTTCATAGCTTGGAGCATCCATGGCAGTTGAAGCTGGAGCTGGATTCGTGCATCCTTGAGCCTCATATTCATCATCATTCATCTCAAGAAGCATACTGGAAGAGATTTGAGGCGTAACAAGGCTTGGAAGCAAGGGAATCCAATTCTGTTCATCAAGAGGTTGGTTTTTTAACCTCCTTAATTCACAAATTCATTATGTCTGTTGTATAGATCTTTGAATGGTGGTAAATCTGAGCTTTGAATGGAGTAATTTGGTGCTGATTTGAGCAAGTTACATGTGATTAAAGTTTTGATGTTGATATTTGATTCCTTCGATCCAAGCATGTTATGGCGTTTTAGTGCAAATTAATCTTGAATCCTTGTTGTATGATGCATGGCGAGTGGATTGATATGAGTTTTACTGATTTCTGGAACATTTTGTTGGATCTGGAAATTTCCAGATGAATATCTTCATGATCTTCATCGTGTTCATGCATTTTCAGGTTTCCTGCGAATTTAGTTAGGAAACGCATAGGTTACCTACGGATTTAGCCACGAGTTCATGTGGTTTTGCTGCGGATTTTGAATGCCATGCATAGCGCGCCAGGTTAGGGTTAGGTCCAAAACGCTACCATTTTGATGTAGCGCGCTTTTGTGATTTCAAAAAGGCACTTGGTTCGATTCTGGTTGAAGGCATTTCCATATTGCCTTGCATTTTCACAATTGCCTTCATCATTTCATACCTTGGCTTCATGTTTTCATTTCAATTTTTCTCAAACTTCCAAAATTCACCATAAATTGAAAAATTATCCAAATGCATCCCAATTTTTTGCATTGTGATCCTTATCTTGTCTATTATTTTTTGATCATTAATTTCAAAATTGTGCTTGGCTGGATATTTTTTGGTGCTAAAATGTTTGAGTACATGTCCATATTTGACCTTGCCTTGGTAATCATGTTGTGAAATGCTGGTCTTTGATCCAATGAATGTGAAATTTTGCATGCTATAACTAGACATATTGCTTGACATTTTGGTGTTGTTTTGGTATTTTTATCACTTTTCATTTCTGTTTTATGAATGTGCTAAGTTGGTATGACAATTTGTGTCACACCTTGTGATGTTCAACTTACATGATGTGTTTGCCAAACCAAATGATCTCCAATTTCCTTGATTTTTTGTGTGATGCATGTTATAGATGTTGTGATTGCTCATGAATTTTGTTGGAATTATTTGGATCATTTCTGATTTAATTGAGATTTTTCATTCTGGTTGGTCACATTTGAGCTTTAAAATTGCCTTGAACTTCAATTGATCATGAAATGCTTTTGGTCAATGATATTGATATGAGACCTTTTGGAATGTGTCAAGATGTGATTGAAGTTGATTCATGTTAAATTTCATGTTCTATTTTGAATGTTTGACCCTCTTTTGACCCTAGGCTTTGACCTAGTGGTTTGGACTCACTGTTTGGATTGTGGATTTCAGGTTGAGAAGCACATTGCCTTGGTTGGAGTGATTCACTCATTTGAATTGATTAGTTGATTGATGTTGGCTAATGATGAGTTGTTTTGTAGGCTTTGAGGACAAGTGGCTTAATGGCTTGTGCCTTGCACATTGGTGCTTGATGCTTTGTCTGTCTGTATGATTGACTGTTGTCTGTCTGTTTGTTTGAATTGTGTACTGATTAGTTTAGATTTTTCACAGGTACATAAGTTGCTTTGAGTTCTTTTGAACTTGCTTTTGCTTTGCTTGGTTGCTTAACCACTGAGGTATAACTCTCTGACTTCATGTAGTCTGGAAGACCTGTCCTGTTATGTGGGCAGGCACCTGTCTGAAGCCCTCCTTAAGAGGCAATGCTTGTGAATGTTTACTTTTGTGCCAAGCAGGAAAAGTCCTCTTATGAGGCAATTGGCAGATAAAAGAGATGTGCAATCCATCTCCTGCTATTCAGTGTGTCATCCACTTTGCTCACACCATGTGTTGATGCATTGTGGATATCAACCCAAGATCTTTGGTGTGTCAGTCATATGTGGAGAAGAGTTCCTACTTTCTGAACTCCCACACTTTTATTTGTCTGAAGCTCTCCCAGGCCAGGGATAAGAGCTGTGAGGTCTTACCCTCACTTCCCATTTCATCTGCTTCACCCTAACTCTCAATGTTAGGGTTAAGAGCTAACTACACCCGATTCCAGTTGGCTTGTGTTTCACAGCCTAACCTTGTATGAGCCCATTTGTTTGCATATAGTGTGTGTGCTTGCTTGTTGTGCTTGTATGACTTTGCTTGTGCTGTTTAGGATAGCTTGCTCCCTGTGCAAGTTAGATAGAAACCTTAACATAGGGATGGTATGCATGACAACTTCTAGGCTCGAGTCGTAGTCTCCCTAGTAGTTTGTGTCTCCCTTTGTCTCTGGTTAAGCTAGAAGTTCTTTCCCTGTATAGGGGAACTACGTCGCCCTGATCCTCATACCAGATGAGGTACGTAGGCAGGAGATGAGCTGATCTCTCCGGGCGCCCTTTTTCTTTTTCAACCCTTTGTGTGTGTTGGAGTTTGACGTAAGTCCAGCGATTGGCAGTTGGTTTCCTGTGTCTTGTTTCTTTGTTTGGAGTCTGACGTAAGTCCAGCAATTGGCAGTTGGTTTCCTGTGTCTTGTTTGCTTGTTGGAGTCTGACGTAAGTCCAGCGATTGGCAGTTGGTTTCCTGTGTGTGTTTGTTGGTTCGGAGTCTGATGTAAGTCCAGCGATTGGCATTCGGTTTCCATGTTTGCCTGTTTGTGTGGAGTCTGACGTAAGTCCAGCGATTGGCAGTCGGTTTCCTATGTAGTTTTGTTTGGCGTGCGTTAGCCGAGCTACGAGTGCTCTGATTCTTCTTTGGTCAGAGAAGATACGTATGCATAGGATGCGACATCCTAGCGAGCACGCTTCCCCCGTCCCGAACTACGTCGACTCTGATGTCTGTGTCTGATAGACTACGTAGGCCCAGGATGCGATATCCTGCCGAGTCCTGTTTTTCTTATTTTCCTGTGTTTCCTTCCAGCCTTGTGTGGTGTTTTTGAGCAGTTTTTAGCAACCTTATCCTTCCTTTTGTGCGTGGATCCCGTCGAGTACGACGGATGCGTAGGGGTGCTAATACCTTCCCTTCGCATAACCGACTCCCGTACCCATCCATCTCTGGTCGCGAGACCATGTCTTTTCCAGGTTTACTTCGAGCGTTTCCTTTCCCTCTTTTGGGATAAATAACGCACGGTGGCGGCTCTGTTGTTTCGTTTTTCCTGCCGGTTTTTCGCGTAATGCGACAGTGGTTCCGACTAAGTATCATCTGGACGATTACCAAGGACACATTCATATTGGAATAGAACACGTTCGCGTGGAAAGTCCCATTCTTGAAGGTGTTAACAGGAAACACGATTTTTCTTTTGTTATTCTAACTGTATTATCATGTATTTCTTATATTTGTTTCTAACTTTCCTTTCTTTCCTTAGCCGTAAAGATCCCTACCAAGAAAGCTTCCGTCGAAACGTCACCAAGTGCTGCTAAGAAACCTTCGACAAAGGTACAAACCTCACTCTTTTCATTTATTCTTTTTCCTTTTAAGAAAATAACCAGCTTTGGTTTGCATGACTAGGTAAGTCGAAAGCCCCCACCAGTCCAAAAAAGAAAGAAAGAAGAGGAGAGAGTTCCCAATGAAGAATCTGGTGATGAATCTCCAGAGCCGCACCCCCTTCCTCAGAAGAAGAAGAAAATCAAGAGGGTCTCTTCCCAAAGATCCGTTGTTAAGTCAGCTAAAAAAATTCTTCAAGTACTCCAACCGCCAAACTTCAGTCGAAGGATACAGAGAGTGGGAAATCTAGTTTTAATACTGAGATTCCTGAGGTAAATCCTTATTTCGACTATCTATGTTCATTTTCATTGCGTTTCTTTTTTCTAACTTAGAATTATTTTCAGAAACAATTGGCTGTCGAAGAAAAACCTATAGATAAAAATAACCAAAAACCTGATAGTGGTTTTGCTCTCAAAACTGTCAGCTCGACGTCCACTTCTCCGAAGGATTCGACAAAAGGATCAACAATGGAGATGGCGCAGACAAAAACTAATCCTGAACCTGAGAAAACTCTGGAAGAGACAGTACAAGAAGAAGATATCCCCAAAAATGATCATGACAGGCAGACTGTAGCAGAATTCGACGCTCCAATGAGTGAAGCTTCTGATGACGATTCTCCTTCTCATCCAGGATTAAATGCTGCCAATAAGGGCGTTGACACTGACATGGAAACTGAGGTCGAAGATGACCATGAAGACGAAACTGCTAAAGATGAGGATGACAAGTCGAAACAACCAGATGCTGGGAAAACTTTAGGACGAAGCACTCAACCCGCTCCCGACCAGACCAAAGGAAGTGCCATATCAACTGGTTCGACTGGTTTCTCTCGCGAAGAGCTTAAGAGTCTCAAGGTGCAGAAACCCTTAGAATATCTGAAGGCCATGCTTAGCGCTCGTTTTAATTTTCAAGATTCTTCGCAAAGCAGTTCGACTACCTCTGGGGCCACTTCTGAAGCGCAATATCTTGACAACATCTTGACCAAGATTAAGATGAAAATCCTTGATGTTGATTTGTTTAAAGTTTTAGAAGAAAGCGCCACTGCTCATATTGAACTCAAGAAGATTTTGAAACAAATAAACGTCTTGGAAACTTCTGTTGAGGTTGGCCATTTTGTGATGGAGCTGATGAACCTCATTGACTTGGCGACTGCAGACCTTCATCCTCAAAGAGATCTCTCCCAGCAAATCTCCACAAAATCCGAGACTCAAGTTGCTGAATGGGATGCTGTTGCTACTTCGACTGACAAAGTTTCAAAGCTGCAGCAGCTTTCTGAAACTTATATTAAAGAAGTTGCTGCTTGTGATGATAATATCCAGAAATGGGAGAAACAAATAGCTGTTCTTCAAGAAAAAATCTCCCAAGAGAAAAAGCGCAGAGCATCCATACAACAACCTAAGCAAAATGAGATTGACGACGAACTGAAGGTGGGTATTCGACATGCAGAAAGGGCTCAACAACTTAGTCAAGAGATTGAGACTCTCTCCACCCACAGAAGTCTTTGTGATCATCGACTCTAGTTTCAGAAACAGAAATTTGCCACATTGAAGGAAACTTTTGCTAGTATAAAATTGTAGTTGAATTAGTTTACAATTCTCAGCCCTTTGGGGCCTTCTTTGTAATAACTTTGGTGCCATTTTTGTTTGGCAAAGCTATCACAATTATTTTCACAATTCTTCTACTGCTATTTTTACTTCTTGCAATATAGGCTTATACCTTTTTAAATACTTTCCATTTATCTTTAAGATTCTCTCGTCTTTTCCTATCTCTTCAATCTCATATGCACCATTTGAAAAAAATTTCAAAATCTGGAAAGGTCCTTCCCACTTAGGAGACCATTTTCCCATTAATCTATCTTTTCGATCCATAGGAAGGATTACTTTCCAAACAAGATCACCAATTAAAAAGGTCTTGAATTTTAATTTCTTATTGTAAAACTTTTTAACTCTTTCTTTTTGTCTCTTTATTAGATCCAGCGCACGCAACCTTTCTTCGTCTAAATCAACTAATTCGTCCATCATCATACTCCAATATATATCTGATGGGATTTCATGATGCCTTTGAACTCTAACTGATTGCAAATATATTTCGACTAGTAAAACTGCATCATGTCCATAGGTAAACTTAAATGGAGTCGAATTCATTGCTTCTTTTGGAGATGTTCGACAAGCCCACAAAACTTGATCTAAAGTTTTATGCCAGTTTTTAGGTTTTCTCCCCACATGCTTTTTGATCAAATTTATAACTACCTTGTTGGTTGCTTCAACTTGCCCATTGGCTTGAGCATAGTAAGGTGTCGAAGTAAGGAGTTTAAATCCTATTTCTTGTACAAATTTCTGCATATTTTTACCAGTGAACACATATCCTTGATCTGTTGTTATTGTTTCTGGTATCCCAAGTCTATAAATTATGTGCTTTTGGATAAAATCTATAACTGCTTCTTGATCCATATTTACCAATGGTATGGCTTCAATCCACTTAGTAAAATAGTCTATTCCAACCAAAATGTACTTTTGCCCTTTTGAAGAGGCTGGTCGAATTTCACCAATCAAGTCTAAAGCCCAACCTCTAAATGGCCAAGGCTTTATAATTGAATGCAACTCACTTGCAGGAACATGTGGTATGCCTGCATGTACTTGACATTCCTGACAATCTTTTGCAAATTCGACACAGTCCTTCAGCATTGTTGGCCAATACATTCCTTGTCGAAATAATAACCATTTCATTTTATGACCTGCTTGGTGTGCGCCACACGCTCCACTGTGCACATTCGACAAAGCTATGTAAGCTTCATCTTCACCTAAGCATTTCAACAAGACTCCTCCTACAGTCTTTTTGAACAATTCTTTTCCAAAAAGTACATAACTTAAAGCTCTGTATTTTACCTTTCTTTCAGCTTTCTGATTTGGGTCTTGCAGATAATCCTTGATGGGCTTTCTCCAGTCTTCAATTCCTGAATCATCTATATTGAATATCTCGAAATTTTCTTCGTTACCATATCCTAATCTTATTGACTCCAAATCTGATGGGGACAATTTGGTAGATATGACTCTTCCTCTGACTTCAATGGCCTCTTCTAACTTTTCCTTCGACACTTTGTATCCAGACGCAAGTTGAGCAAGGTCATTTGCCTCTTGATTCTCCACCCTGGGAATGTGCCTAAAGGCCACATTGTCGAATTCCTTAAGAAGTCTATTGGCTATTATAAAGTACATGATTAAATTTTCTTTCACACATTTATATTCTTTAGTCAACTGTTTTATCACCAGTTCAGAGTCACCCATTATTTCGACTCTTGTTGCCCCCAATTCCAACAGTATTTCAAGTCCAGCAATCAAAGCTTCATATTCTGCTTCATTATTTGAACACAGACTTTCAACTTTGTACTTGAATTTTGTTGGAATTTTGTCAGGAGAAATAATCAACATCCCAACACCAGTTCCATTCTTATGACTGGAACCGTTGAAATACAGTTTCCATGGTTCTAATTCGACATACTCTACATTTTCATCTATAGAGTGGTCAACTATAAAATCAGCAACCACTTGTCCTTTCACAACCTTTAAAGGCAAGTATTTCAAGGAATATTTTGTTAATGCTAAAGCCCATTTTCCGATTCGACTATGTAAAATAGGTTTAGATAACATATATTTTATTACGTCGAAATGAGCAGAAATGTACACATCAACAGGCTTTATATAATGCTTTAATTTCATACAAGCAAAATATACACATAAACATAGTTTTTCTATGATACTATATCTAGTTTCAGCATCATTTAGGACTCTACTGAGATAATAGATGGCCCTTTCGACGTCATTCTCATCTTCCTGGCACAACATACTTCCTAATGTTTTGTCTGATGCCGAAATGTACAATCTCATACTTCTTTTTCTACAAGGAGACATGAGAATTGGAGGACTAGCCAGGTATTCCTTGATTTTGTCGAAGGCAACTTGTTGTTCTTGCCCCCATGCAAAGTCTTCCTTCTTTAGTCGAAGTAGAGGAGAGAAGGCTTGCGTTTTTCCACTAAGGTTGGAGATAAACCTTCTGAGAAAGTTGATTTTCCCCAACAGAGACTGCAACCCCTTTTTCGTTGATGGCGCTTTCGCTTCCATTATGGCTTTGGCTTTGTTTTCATTTATTTCGATCCCCTTCTTGTGGACCACAAAACCTAAGAAATCACCCGCCTGCACACCAAAAGCACATTTAAGGGGGTTCATTTTTAAACCAAACTTCCTCATCCTTTCAAAGGATTGTCGAAGATGGTCTATATGACTTTTTCCTGAAACAGACTTGATCACAATATCATCAATGTACACTTGCATGAAAGTTTCAATAAAGTCATGAAAAATGGAATTCATAGCTCGTTGGTAAGTTGCTCCAGCATTTTTTAAACCAAAGAGCATTACTACCCATTCGTACGTTCCTATTGCTCCAGGACAGCGGAAAGCTGTTTTAGGAACATCTTCTTCAACAATAAAAATTTGATTATAGCCAGAGTATCCATCTAGCATACTTAAATACTCGTGGCCTGCTGCAAAATCTATAAGCATTTCTGCCACTGGCATAGGGTATTCATCCTTTGGGGTAGCTGAATTTAAGTCTCGAAAATCAATGCATACCCTAAGTTTGCCATTTTTCTTAATTACAGGAACTATGTTTGCAATCCATTCGACATACCTGGTTGTGCGGATGAACTTGCATTTTAGAAGTCTTTCGACCTCTTCTTTTATTTTCGACAGAATCTCTGGTGCGAAGCGTCTTGGAGTCTGCTTTACTGGCTTCTTTCCTTCCATTATTGGCAGCTGCAATTCGACCAAACTTCTATCTAAACCAGGCATCTCGTCGTAATCCCATTCGAAGCAGTCTTTGAACTCTTTCAGCAACTGGACTATTTCGACTTTGAACTGGGGGTCCATCTTTGCGCTTATGTAGGTTGGTCTACTTTCTGCCCCCAGTCCTAAATTTATTTCCTCTAATGGATCCTGCGCCACCATCTTCATGTTAGTTGACACTGGATCTTTTTCGAACCCCAGAGGTTCGTCATCATAAATGGCGTCAAGCTTTTGGTGTTGCCATTCGCCCATCTGGTTGTTATCATAATCTTCTGCAACGTCTCTTTGGGGACATTATTCGTTGGAATTTTCTTTGTTGGCTTCGACAGCCATATATTTTACTTCGGCCTCAAGGGCCTCTTTGAGTTTGTTTTCGGCTATGTAAGCCGTAATTCTTTCGAGCGCTGATTCTTTACTCATCATCATCAAATTCGCTTCCCCATCTTGTTGGCGCTATATGAGTAGTTCCCCACATGTAGTTTGATTCGCCAACTACTTCTTTGTCCCACTGAAAACCATGTGTAGGATGAAGGTACATGGAGCAGTACGCGTTGTCTGTTGCTTTTAGGTCGAACTCGGTTGGGCTGCACGGAGGTATGTGAGCCAGGTTCTTATCGAAACTTCCACTGTTGACATTGTTCACTTCTGTCATGAAATAACTTTGATCAACTTCAATGTTTTCAACAATCCCGTCTGGTCTCCAAATGGCTATTCGCTGATGCATTGAAGAAGGTACGACTCCTACACCATGAATCCACTCCCTTCCAAGTAGTAAGTTGTAATTCGCCCTTGAAGCAATGATCATGAACATTGTTGGCCTTGTTATGGTTCCAACAGTCAAATCCACATGGATAACGCCCATAGTGGTTACTACTTTTCCTTCATAGTTCGACAACACCATGTTGTGAGGTTTTGCGTCTGAATCATCCTTCCCAATCTTCTTTAGCATGAAATGAGGCATCAAATTTACTGCTGCTCCGCCATCTACCAGTATCTTGTTTACACCAACATTCTCAACCTTTCCTTTTATGAACAAAGGCTTTAAATGTGCCTTCATGGAATCATCTGGCCTTTCGAAGAAAGCATTCTGTTCTTCGATGCAACCATTGTTCATGACGTAGTAGCAAAAGGGCCTATGTACCATTGTTTCCTCTTCCATCTCATCTTCCTCGTCTTCGACCTCCATGATTCTATCATAATCTTTAGGGAGGACAGAAACCACATTGCAGATCACATTAAAGGACGCTTCTGAGTCAGATTCGAAGTTGTCAGTTATTTCGTCGTTTTCTTGCACCTTCTCTTTGGACACCACTGGTTCGACCACGCTGCCAGGATTAATCTGGTGGGATGTCTCCTCTTTGTTTACTATCTGAGCATTGTCACTGGATTCTGCTTTATCTTTGCTGTCAGCATCTTTTCCAATCCCGCTTTTTTCTGCAGCTTCTTTTTCTGCCCTCTTCTGCCTTTGGAATCTTCTCCATTGGGATCTTGACATAGGATTTTTCCCTTTGTAGTTTTCTGAAGGATATGGTCTCGGCTTGTGCTTCTCCAACTCCTTCTTACCTTCCATCGAAGTGCCTCTCTGAACTTCAAAATTTCTCCATTTTTTCTGTCCTTGAGCATCTATAATGCGTTGAACCCATTTGTCATCCGTTGCTTTGTTGGATGGTTTGTAAGTGCTATGGTGTCTTTCTCCATGCCTCCATTTGTGATGATCACTTTTTCTTGGGTCATATCCTGTTGTCCCCCAGTTTTCTTTTCTCTTTGCTTTATCCACTGCTTCCAGATTGGTTGTTGCCTTCCTGTCGAAGATTGCACTGCAACATGGGCATAACATCACTTCAGTCCTCATCTTTTGGCACCTCTTGATGAATTCCACTAGATTTTCCTCTTCTTTAGGATATGCCAGCCTTTGGTACCCCTCTCGACGGCGATCTTCATCCACTTCTGCCTGGTTTCTCTGAGATACTTCCACCATATTCACCCCAACATTCCGTTCGTCAGCAATGCTTAATTTGTTCATTTTTTTAATAAGTCTTTCTTCTTCGACTTCACCATTTCTTTGTATCTAGTCGAACTCCTTTTCTGGGCAGCAACACCAAGATATGTTCCTAGGACCATGTTTGCAGCAACATTTATTCGAATTTCTTTTGGGGTCCTCCATTACCCTACGTAGGATTCCAGTGGTCACAGGCTTCATAGGACCATCCACAGCTTCTGCTTTGATTCCTGTGACCTCTTTATTGAAAGGTCCCATAATGTTGACGCAGTTTGCGACATCACCTATCCTCATTTGGTCAGGATCAAGGCCTTCAGTAGCCTTGTTTTCAATAGTGATGTCTTCAGTAACCTTATTTTTGATGATAGGGAGATTGTCAATTGTCTCAGTTGTTTTTTCATTGTTGCTCAAAGGCAAATCTCCCCACCCGGTTGGCTGGATTGTGTTGATGTCGATACGAGAACTTGCAGGCGCAGTGTATTTCGTGAGATAATCGTACTTCCCACTTGGCTGTCCCAAGCAATCCTAATTTGCTCCTTGTCCGTCTACAACATCTTCAGCAATATTGTCATTGTCCTTTTTGTCGAAACCTTCAGTAGTTTCCATGTTTTTCTGGTCGTCAAAGCCTTCAGTAACTTCAACTTTGTTCTGGTTTGTAAGATCGTCAGCAATCTTAACCATGTTGATATTAGTGTCGAAACCTCCAGCAGCTTCCACCATTTCAAAATTGCCGTCAGAAGCAACTTCGACCTCCACCATATTCACAATGGATGGTTCAGCATAATGGGTTTCGAATGGTTGCATGGGATTCGAATCAATCCTCATCTGTTGTTTTGGCTTATCACCAAACTTCAGCCTTCCGTCACGGATAGCATTTTGAACGAGATCCCTGAAAAGGAAACACCGAGACGTTTTATGGCCCAAAAAGTTATGGTATTTACAAAAACCTCTCTTTTTCTGTTGTTCCACAGGCGGTTCTTTAGCGCCAGGTGGTTTTATTAATTGACAATCTTTAACCAATAAGTCAAAAATCTTGTCACATTTGGTGATGTCGAACGTATAGGTTCTTTTAGGAAACTTATCATTGGTTTCGGCTGGATTTCCGTTCGACGGAGTTAGTACTTTACACGAATATGGTGGGCCTTGCTTCAGTTCTGCTAAGTCAATCTCTTGTTCGTCGAAGTTACTTGGTTCGTTTTCGTCGTATTCATCATCTTGACATACCCCTACATAGGCCACCCTTTCTTTTTTATTTTTATTTGCTCTAAATTTTTCGTCCCTTAACCTTTCGACTTGTCTCACCCTATCTGCTAATTGCGCCATATCCCTTAAATACTGAGTGTCTAGTTTCTTTCTTATAGAATAATCTAGACCCCCTGCGGCCATTTCGACTAACTCATGTTCTGGCACCCGAGTGAAACACCTAGCCTTTAGCAACCCGAACCTATTTAAATAATCATCTATTGGTTCTGAGTATTTTCTCTTAACACTGGCTAATTCCTTCAGACTTATTTTGGTTTGTCCCATGTAAAATTGTTCATGGAATAACCTCTCTAATTGGGTCCACGTATACACTGAGTTTGCAGGCAAGGATGTAAACCAAGTAAACGCGTTTTTCGTCAAGGAACTAGGAAAGTATTTTATTTTCAAATTTTTATTACGGGCTATCTCTCCTGCTTCAATCAGATAACGTGCTACACGTTCTATGGTGGATTCACTAGTATCTCCTGAGAATTTGGTGAACTTAGGAGCATTCCATCTTGGGGGCAATTCTTCTTGCAGAATATATTCCGACAGTGGGGAAGCGTAACTGGGCCTTTGTAATCCTATGTTTACCCCATTTTGTGCCATTATCATTTCGATTATGGACGCTAAATTATTTTCGATAGGCAAGTTATTATACCGGATTCGCTGTTGCAACACAACATCAGCGTCTTAGCCTCTCTGGATTACTATCCTTCTAGGCTCTTGTGGAACAGGAATTTCGACACGAGGCTGTTCGA
This sequence comes from Lathyrus oleraceus, assembly GCF_024323335.1. Taxonomy (NCBI): domain Eukaryota; kingdom Viridiplantae; phylum Streptophyta; class Magnoliopsida; order Fabales; family Fabaceae; genus Lathyrus; species Lathyrus oleraceus. Next base: position 52,338,657 of record NC_066582.1, read on the forward strand.
CTACTTCCTCTTGGTTTCTGACATTTGCCTGGGGATTATCTAACGGTATTTGATTTATTGTAGGCTCTTCTTGGACCGCCACCACTGGGTTCTGAACCACTTGTTCTCTGTGTCGAGTTTGACGGACCCCAAAAAAGTCAGTAATGCGCGTCATCTGCGCTGCCAACAATTGGTTTGTTTGGGTGGTGTTTTGTATTAGAGTATTAAACACCGCCCCCATTTGTTGTGTCAACATTTGGACCATATCATGATTACTCTCGTCCATTTGTTGTCTAATTACTTGCGCAAAATTATTTGTTATTGCCGGCATGTAAAGTGGTTGTTGGTTAAGTCTACTCATGTTTCCGCCATATCCTGACCCTTGTAATGGTGAAGACATATTGGCCATAGAATCAGAATATAATACCAGCGAATTGTGTAAATTTGCCATTACCGAAGTTGGCATTCCAAATGGTTGTTCCCTACCAGGCAGAGGCATGGTGAAATTTGTCACAAAAGGCCTAGAAGTATTCCCTATAGGAGGAGGTGTCCCAACAGGCATTTGTTGCGCCCTAATGGACGAACTAGGCGCATTTTGCGATATTGAAACCGCTGGTATTGACCCTGTTGACGAAGGCACAACCTCTGACACAGGGACTGATCCCACATTTCCTTCTGTTGAAGGGATAGGGTTGGATACTGGGATGGCTTCATTTGGATTAGGATTATTTGGATTATTTGGCTGACTCGCCATTTTCCTTACTCTCGTTCCTTTAAGTCTTTCTACGTCAGATACGGCTAATTTACCGCTTCTTAGTCTCATACAACGAAGAAGAAACCTTGACTAAAGATTATTTAAGTTTTAGATTTTGCACTGGTCCCACTGGGCGTGCCAATTTGTTCGCTGTTGATTTTGGCGAACAACCTCTGGTTTTCCAAAACTTGTCGAATTGGGTTACTTGCAGGATCAACCATACAAATCCTAGGACATGTGCAAATTTAAATAACTTTGTAAATCTTTAGAACAACCTTTGTATCTTTTATTTGGCTTACTAAGTCTTTCTTGTACGAAAGATATTGACTAGAAGTGCTTAAGTAAAAGTAAACTTAACAAGACTAAGATAAATGGCGAAAAGTAAATGGCAAAGAATAAATTGCATAAAGTAAATGCAAAGGATAAATGACTGGTAAATGTAAAGGAGAATTGGTAAAGAACTTTGAAATTTATAAGATAAAACTTTAAAGAAATGGTGTTTGTTCACACGTACATTTTCCAAATAAGACTCTTTTCTCTCACACGGGTACTTTGAGTATTTTGCAGGAATTTTGTACAATTTTTTTCAAACCCTCATTCTGATAACAACTATCCTATTTATATACAAATAAAATAACTGTCACTAACGGATAAATCCTAAAACTATGACACTTGGCTTTCTGCATAACTTCCTTTCGCCAGGTGCTTCCACGCGTCTTCTGCCAAACATCATAACTCTTTTGAATTTGAATTTCCGCTTTACGTCGAAACGACGCGTCTCCTCAGACTTGTCAAATTTTCGAAATATCATAACATCATCCATACTTGTCAAAGACGTCTTTTCATCTGCAGACATCTTCTCTTGTCGAAATGTCGAACCACCAATCTGTCGAAGTGTCGAACAAGCATCTTCATTTGTCGAAAGCACTATTCTGCTTATTAATTTCATGGCGTCAAAAATACATGTATACACTATCATAGCCTCCATGAGTTGGTTCAGTTGGTTTTTTATCAAATCAAAATTTTCTCTCAATGAAAACTGGTTTTTCCCCCTTGGGTCTATGATCTTTCAAGAGCTTTTTCAAGTCTTATACGGGTGTCAGGAAATCAGATGTGGGTTGTAGACAGGGGATATATGAGTTTTTTTAATGATATAAAATGCACGATGATGAATGAAAATGTAATGGTATGTGAATGGATGCAATGTGATGCCATGTATTTTTTTATTTTGATTTTTTAGGGGTACATGGGTTCAAAGGTCCGAGGTAATCGATGAATTTGATTGCTTTCCATAACAGGGTTTTCAATGGGTATGATCTAGGTTTTTTACAAAGGACCCCAGAGCCATAGATCCACAAGAATGTTTTTCGCTTACATCAAATACTTATCGGTCGTCAACTTCTTCAAGAGAATCTATTCTGGTGAGGTTCTCGTACTGGTCCTTATGAGGTATTCACCTCTGGAATCTGCACTATGCAACCATCGACTTTGGTGCTAGACATGGTTCCCAGAGTCATGGATTCACAAGAATGTTTGTCGCTTATGGAAAATACTTGTCGGGCGTCAACTCCTTCAAGAGAATATATTATGGGCCAGGTTTTCGTATCGATCCTTATGAGGTATTCATCTCAGGAATCCATACTACACAATCATCATTCCTAGTTAGTGAAAATGTTCAATGTTCTAAATAGTCCTTAGAGTCATGAACCCCTTTGAAACATCGAAGCTTACAACAATTACTTGTCGGACGACAACACTCTCAAAGGGAATTACTCTAAGTGAGGTTCTCATACCGACACTTACGAGGTATTCACCTCAAGAGTCCACACTACTCAACCATCATCTTATCTTATGGTTTCCCTTCAAACTCGGGTAGAGAGTCTTTCACACAAGATTTGCAATTAGAGTGTTAATCCAAAACCATATCATAATGAAACCATACAACATATGATATAAATATAACAATATAGATAATAGAAATAAAGAAAATCCATACAAGTAAAGCAAATCAAAAGTCACAAAACACATCAAACTAGGCTTGACTCACTTAGGGAACTCGTTCCCCAGCAGATTCTCCATCTGTCGTACCTCGAAAAATGAGAACATGATTCTCACGAATTGCAATCATATGCTTGCACGATGGACTGAATAGAGTCACCTCCAAACTTTATTTATTCCTAAAAAGTAAAGGGAAAATATCGATAAAACCCAATACATAACAACAATGATATTGGTCATCGCAACAAAACCAATGTCCGAGAGTCTATTACACAAGGGGAAGGTATTAGTACCATCACGTTCGTTGTACTCAACAGGAACCATTTGGTTAATTATTCGTGTTAGTGTTAGCTTAGAAATGTTAGGCTTTCTCGAGTTATTAAAAGTAAAAGGATATAACTAAAAGGTTTATTTTTTATTATGGTGCCTGACGAGACTTTGAATCTCGCTTCTACGTATCTTCAGGTGCAATGGAGAACTCAAGGTTACGTAGTTCTGGGTAGAAAATGTTTGTTTGTTGGTCGATTTTAAAGAAAGTTACTTTATGTCAATGGACGAGAAAACATTGTTGGCTACAAAAAATAAGTGGAGAAGGGAACCTTTGTATCACAGAGGAATGGATTTACAAATTAACATTTGCGGGCAACGTCGCTAGCTTGCTCACATATTCAAGTGGATGAAACATTATTTTTGCATCGTCTTGAGACAAAATACCTTTCGTTTATGAACAGGGTTTGAGGATCAATCGCACGGCAGCAAGAAAAGAGTTTGATTGGTTGAATGTGTTTTGAGTTATGGTAAGAACGTGGATGGGCGAGATATTCATCTTGAATCCTAGTCTCTAGAACTCGTGGTATCCACCATGTTCCTTTTCCATCTTATTTTCAAAAAGGTTTGATATTTCCTATATGTTTTGAGATTTAATTGATAAAATGTTTGGAGAATTCAGCTTGATAGTTTTGGATGATGGCGAGAGCTAGGATGGGCGAGATATCCATCTCTAATCTTAGCCTCTAGAGCTCGTGCTATCCACCATGTTACTTTTCCATATCTAATAAAAAGTGTTGAATAATAATTAAGTGTTTTTTTTTATTTTCATTGGGAAAATAGCTTGACGTTGAATCAGGCACTTGATTGACGTTTACAAAATGATTGGAGAGTTTGAAAAGGTTTGAAAGTAGAATGTTTGAGAAGTTAGGAATGGTAGAAGTGGATTGAAAAGAATGGTTTGATCTTGAGAAAAATACTCAATGTTGGATCGAGTTTTTATTTTTGTTCTTTTTTTAAAATGGTTGATTTTATTCTTGTGTTAGAACTAACTAAACAATAAAGCAACCAAAAAATAAAGCGATAAAATTATTCTAAATCATTGGAGTGGGGGTACATTTTGTCAAATGGGGATATAAGATAAAGTGATTAAAAGCAAACCCATCAAACAAGTGTACGTGAACCAAAGAATATTATTGTAAGAAGGCCCAAGAGCAAGCCAAAAGATAGGAGATAGTAGCACACGCGGCATATGCACAACACAAGTTCATTGTAATTGTAAAGAAGTAAAGCAAATGTGAAACATGCACGGATCGAGATCATGAAGTGAGGATATGAATCAAGGTCACATAATTCAAAGTTGTGCAAAGTCTAAAGAAATAGAATCTAACTTCAATTTAAGTTTAACGATGTTGGATCGTTATATGCTATCATGAATCAAGTGAATTGCTAACGTGAAGTGTATCATCACAAATTGGGACGAAATGAGAATGGACTGAAAACGCTCAACAATAATAAATAAATAAAATCGTAAAGCAATGAGATTTAAAGTGCACAATGATAAAACACATTGTATTAACTTGATATGATGTAAACCTCGAAAACAAAATCGAAATAAAGCATATTACAATGAGATGCATGCAAAATCATACGGAATATGCTCAAACCCGATTTGTGTATAACGACAACAAGAGCGGAATGTCGTACGCAAGGGTGATAATGCGGCAAAATCAAATTAATATATCGAAACGGAATTTCAGCGGCATAACGGCATGAAAATATTGAATCTATGAATTTCAAATCTGAATTAAAATGCAATGAAAGTCAAATAGCAACCAAACATAATTATTTATAATATTTACAAGATTGTTTACAAATCTCAAATATGAAACAAAAACCTGCACAAGCATGACGCAAAACGAACCAATCATCGACCATGTTATATTAATGTATTGGAAGAAAAATCAGGGGCATAACGACATATTTTTTATGTAGAATACATGAACTAAATCCTATTTGAGCAATGAAAGCAAAAGTAAAATAGAGACAACCACACATTATATATTTCAATATTTTTCAGCGATGTTATAAGATATTACAACATCTCAAATGCAACGGAAATAATAACAAAACCAAAAACAAACTAAATACACACACTCACCGACATTATTCAATGCTATCAAAAAATCAAAACCAAACTAAAAATCAAAACATACAACATACAACATACCAACCAAATTAAAACCGTAATGTTATCGAAATCGTGATTTGCTGCAGATGCATTGGGGGTTGTTGCTGAGATGTTGTTGTAGTTATTTGCTAGGATGGTATTGTTTTTCTGAAACCGTGGGCTTGAGGGAGAGGATGCAATACTTTTACTTCGCCAGAAAAGAACAACGACAACTATGTGAATCAGTTTGAGCAGTGCACAAAGGAATCCTTTATTACTTGGAGGCTTTACTTGTTGAATCATTGAAAGAAAACATGAAATTATTTTTGCAGAGAAGCTCATCAATTGTTTTCGAAGATAAGATTCATGACCTCTTAAACTTAAAAGCCAAACAGAATTGGGATAAAAACATTGAAGTAAAACTCCATGAATCCAACTCTAGTAAGAAGTGAGAAAAAGATAGTCAAGACCCCAATAACCCAAACCGTTATTGGTTCCATTCTCGAGTCAATAAATTGATCATTATCTCCATATAAATGTCTTTGTGCTTCAAAACCAACGAATTTTGATGGGTTTTTGAAACCTGAATAAGGAAACAAAGACACTAAGAAACAAATCAATAAAGCGATTGTTGATGTTGCGAATCAAAGTTGAGTCACAGAATCGCTATCGTTGCACGGTCTCGCATTTTTTTGTTGAGCTGAGTTATGAGGGGTTTGTGAGGAGTGGCTCGCTGGCGCGGTTTGGTGGTAGTGTAGCGCTGATAAAATATGTTGGTGGTGTGGAGAATGCTTTGTTGGTGTTTCAACAACGAACGATAACGGCTTATAGAGGTTATGGAAGGCTATGGTGAAGCTGAAGTTTGTTGTGTGTGTTTTGTAGTATGAAATGGTGGGTTGGAGGCTTCAAGGTTGTCGGAAATATATGTGTATGGCTGTTATGTGGTTGGTGAAGAAATGGAGATGGTTTGTTGGTTGTGCAGTTCTTGACCGAAGAAAAAGGAAAAAGTGTTTCCCATTGGAAAGAAGACGAAGATTCAAAAATAAAATTCCAAAACTCAATTCTTTTTTTATAATCTATCCCCCACTCTTTTGACCGTTATACCCCCACCCCTATCAATCAACACTCAACAATTGTCAAAAGCTATAAGGACTTTTCTTTTAAAGTTTTTAGGAAAAAACCAAATGAAAAACCGCCGCGTGGAGCCTGCTTGTGGTCTCCAATATATTTCCTTCTTCTTTTATTTATTAAATTTTGGACAAAAACTCAACTAGCCAATTAAGGAGTGTTGTAGGCCCTTCTTGTGTGTTAGCCCCCTCTCTCTCTCTTCACACAAACACATATGCATGTGCTAATTAGGGTTATCAATTTTTTCAAAATCCCATAAATGTCCTTTTAGATATCTTGGTGTGAAAATGAGTCTATTACTTAAATAGAATAAAATCAAACAATTGTAAATAAATGAGATAAAGTCAAAACTAAAGTATAATAAGTCCTATTTATTTTTCTGGGACATGTTGACAAAAAAAGAAGAAAAACGGGATTAAAATGTATATAAAACGGGTACAAAAGTATTCGGAAAATTAAATTGAATGCACAAAAAAGATTAGAGCGAAATAAAATTATTGGAAACATACATGTTTTGGTCAAATTTTGAAATAAAAAATGACCGGTTAAAATGCTCAAACTGATCAACACGTGATCAAAAAAGTAGCTGAAAAATAAAATGAGCATGCGAGGTTAAACTACGTGAATTGTAGATTAACAAAACTGGCATCTGCAAGCTCGATCTTGAAATCTTTTGCCTGCTAATTTGACACATGTTTGAAAATTGATTCAATCGGTCTGTCTGTAGATTTGGAAATTTATTTTGACTTATATTTTAGGTATTATGCGGTATGAAATGCATGTTATGTTATGCAGATGATGCAAATATTGTGATGAATGTATTGATTCAATGATCCATGGTCAAAATTGGGGTGTGACATGTACGTCTTGTTTAAATTCGGATACTCGTTTTCCTCATAAAAAATTGATAACTCGTCTTGTGTACCACTTAGTCGGGCTAGGCTTCGTTTGCTCTCTATTTTAATAAATTAATAATTAAAGTGCAAAGAATAAAAATTGGTAAATATATGTACAACTATTCTAATTGTAGAGTTTGCAAGACACAAGTTCTACATCTTGATTATTTCAATTCTCATTTTTTTTTAAAAAGCCAAAATCGGATTATAAAGGGAATAACTGGATGCACATCCTTTTATACTCGAGTAAACGAGCGCAAGACGCACAATTTGTTTAAGTTCGAATACTCGTCGTACTCCTAAAATTGACAACCAACAAACTTCTTTTTCTTTCAGCTAGTGTGAGCAAATATTTTTACAACCTTTCGCCACCTCAGCGCGATCAAACTTTTTTTATTTAAAATAAACCAACACATAAGTTGTTTTTTTACCAAAGAACTACGTAGTTTTGAATTTCCCATCGCACCAAGGGATACGTAGGATCAAAATTTTCATCTTGTCAAGCACCCTAGGAAAATACCTTTTTTCCATTTCTTGCAAACATGTTGTAATAATTAGGAGAAATTAAACACATTAGGATTAATACTGTCTTTCCCAAAATTAATTATATGTAATTGTTTTTTAAACGAATGTCGTAGGGTGCTAATATCTTCCCTACGCATAATCGACTCCCGAACCTAAATTTGATTGTGATGGCCATATTTTTGTTCTTTAAGGGTTTTATCAATATTTCCCATTTTAAAAAATAAACTTTGGTGGTAACTTCGTTACTTTCGAGCGTGTTCGCGCTCGGGTACTTTTTGTGTTGTGTTAAATGGCGACTTTACTGGGGACGTTAGAGAGTCAAGCCTTGTTTTAGTTAGTTCTGATAATAGTGTAGGCATTGTTTGTGTTTTCTTCTATTCTCTTTATATTTTCTTATGTTCTTTGTTTTATTATTTGTTTTCATTGATCAATTTTGTTTGTATAGTTATGTATATTTATGGCTTTATGGATTTGGGATTGGAATTTGCTTTCACGCACACACACTTTCAAGTGAGGCTATGTACCAGAGTCTAAAGAAACTTAAGTTTAACTATGGAGGTTACATAATGTTAGCCCTCGAGATGCGCATCTCACTTGGTTAGCATGAAAACTCCACCTAAAGTGGATCCTTTTGGGATGTTGTTGTAAAATAGACAACATGTTATTGTGGAAATTTTTTGAATAGAGTATGTGGCTCTATGTACCTTATCAAAACCCTAGAGTTATCCATTGTGAGTTCACTATTTAAAAATCGGTTAGAACTTTTCCCATTGTAAGGAACCCCCATATAGGTTGTTGGGAACCTGGTCACCCACACCCTCCTAAACCCATACATGGCATTGCATCATATTGATAAGCATAACAATATTTTTTTATTAGCATATGTAATTTGTTTTAAGGTAATCATAAATACTAAATTCTATTGTGGGTGCCTCTAAAAAAGTGAAAATGGGCTCAGAAAAAGGAAGAGTTTTTAGTTGAAGGTTGATAACCCATAATTTGTGAGTTATTACAGACCTTAGTTTTTCTTTATTGCTAGTTTATTGTATCTTAAATTGTTATTTTCAGTTCATTTTGGTTGTTTTATAGTATTTATTCTGGAGCACAATAGGTGCTCCCTTTTGTTGGTTTAATGTGTTTGTTGCTTGATGAAAGGTTAACTTTGTCGCGCTAAGGCAAGACTGTAGTGGTCAACAACTGGGAGCGCAAGCTGAAACAACAAGGTGAATTCAACCAAATAAGGAAAATGAAGAAAGCAGTTGAGTTCCTAGGGAAAATGCATAAGGATTGGTGTATTGTATAAAATCTATGCTCTATATGGAAGGAAATTCATTTTAAACAAGTGGATAAGATCAAAGAGTGCTAGAAGACAAAATAAGGTACAATAGTACAACCACTACTTTGCGTGCTCTACAAGAAAAAATAATGTCGCTTACACCTTGTTGTGGTAGTCTATCTCAAGATGCCTTATCTCCTACAATTGTCCCCTTGTACCGGATTCCTTGCTTGCTAAGCAGATGAAATGATGTGAAGGTGTTGGTTCATGTAATAGGCTTTATTTGATTTCCTTATTTTTTGGCCATGATCCAAGACATCATAAGAAACCATAGTGCATGCTTATAAATAGACCCTGTTGAAGATCGAGAAAGGAGTTCAACATTATCTCATAATGCAATATAGAAGATAACATTGTGAGGTCAATAGAGAGAAAAGAGAGAGTTTCTTCTTCTCACCATTTCCAGTACTAGTTGTAGATCCCTAACACGATTGGAGTCACCTCCTTCTGATTATCCATATCAAGAAATCGTTAAATTACTCTTAGGTTTGCATTTCTTCTTCGGTATTTGTTTAAGAATGTGTCTTTTGAGAACCATGTTTATAGTTTGTACTCAGCTCATCATGAGCTAAACCTTTTGTGTGTTGAGCAATGGGAAGTTAACGTTATGATATTTTTATGTTAAGTGATATGTTATTTAGTGGCTTGTTTTATTATGTGTTAACTTGCTTGCAAATCTGATTCTTTGAGTGATCAACTTAGAAAAAGATAAAAGCTTGATGTTATGTGAGATCCAACAACAAGTGGATTTCATAATAGAAGTAGTTGAAACAAGTATGATAGAGATATTCACTTGAATAGTTCACTTAGAGATAAGGAACTACAACTATAAGGGATTTCAGAATACAAACAGGCGTATTTTAAGGTTATAAGTGTAACATTAGAGATTCGTTCCCTTGCCCTAAACATGCATGTTTTGATGTTGTAGAAATACACCTTCAGATCACTCTGGCCTTTCTTGGCACGACACTGCACATCATGAACACATAGTTACTTCTTTAACAATAATGGACCTTAGCTCAACATATCCTCTCTTGATATCTTTTCACTCTCACCTTGCACGAATTAGATATGATTTAAAGGAGAAAAACTGAACTTGTGACATTCATATATTATTTTGATATTTTCTGATGCTTAAGTTAAAAAGATAGTTTATTGCAAAATCAACCTAAGTAACATTCACTGCTTGTGGGTACGATATCCTTGCTTTTTATCAGTTGTTACTTCTAAATATACATGTATACTTGCATGTGACATATTTTCAAGCAACGAGTTCTTGGTGTTGTTGTCGAGGAGTTCCAAGTTACATTTTGTATTTTGTATTCATTACTATTCTTTTTTATTGCTTAAGCATTTGAGCCTTTAACTTTTCTTATACTCTTTTGTCACAACAGGTGCTTAGCTATTGTATGTGCAGGTTGTTACATCCAGTATACAAAGGAGATCCTGAACCTGAAAGAACTCTCGGAGTACTAAGGAGATTTCAACTTACTGGGCATTTATCATAGAGTCCCCCCTCTTTTTGGTTGACCTACCAGAGCTAGAAGGAATAATGCAAGACGAAGTAGACGCATAAGTAGTCATGGAAGACAATGACATTATTGGCATTGTTAATGAAGGGGCAAGAAACATAAGAGATTATGCAATATTTAATCCAAATGCCATGAATACTGGGATCATACGTCCAAAAATTGATGTAACACAGTTTGAATTTAAGCCTATGATGTTTCAAATGCTATAAATTAATGGCCAGTACTTAGGTTCTGCAAACGAAGATCCTCACTTGTACTTGAGACAATTCCTAAATGTTTCTAGTAATTCTAAAATTTATGGTGTCACTGATGATGCATTAAGATTGAGGCTCTTTCCATACTCTCTAAGGGATAGAGTCAAAGTTGGTTAAATTCCTTTGAACCTAATTCCATTTCCAAATGGAATGATTTGGCTGAAAAATATTTGGCAAAGTATTCCCCTTCTTCCAAAAATGCCAAAATGAGAAATGAGATAACCTCATTTAATCAAGGAGAGGATGAATCCTTATTTTATGCTTGAGAAAGATTTAATGAGCTGCTTAGAAAATGTCCCCGCCATGGCATATCATTTGTATTCAACTTGGAACTTTTTACAATGGATTGGTACCTTCCTCAAGGAATATGTTAGATGCCTCAAGTGGTGGAGCTCTTTTTTCTAAATCTTATGAAGAGGGTTATAAGTTGATTGAGAGTATTACTTCCAACACTTATCAATGGCTTGTCACTAGGGCATCTGCTAACTTAACTCAAAAGAGAGATGTTAGTGTTCATGAAGTCACTGAGACTACAAACTGCTCAGGTGGCTTAAATCCACAAGATGATGAAGAATCTGACAACTCCTGAAGTGACAAAGTCTGAACCTGTCAAGGTGGTTACTGACACATCAGAGGTTGCATGTGTGTACTGTGGAGGTGCTCATTTATTTGAAGAATGTTCAGCAAATACAGTTTATGTTAACTATGTTGGCAACAACAAGTATAACAACCCCTATGATAACACGTACAATCCTGGTTGGTGTAATCACCCTAATTTCTCATGGAGTAATAATCAAAATCAACTAAAGCCTAAAAACCTCAAGCACCACAAATTCCTCCTGGTTATTCTGCACCTAATTATGTTGTGGAAAATCAAGGGAATAATCAGCTGTAAAATATTTTGAAATCCTTCATTCAAGAGACAAAGAATTAGTTTCAAGCACAAAGAGTTAGCATAAAAAATCTAGAGAACCAAGTGGGGTAGATTGCCACTACACTTAGTTCAATAAATCTAGGTGTTATCCCAAGCTCTACTGAAGCTCCATCCTCAACATCTGGAGTTAAGAATGTTGAAACTTGTCAAGTCATTAAAATTAGAAGTGGAAAATAATATGAAGGATCCACATCAAGAAACAACCAATCAAGTGAAGAACTGCCAACTCATGATAGTTCACAAGATGAAGAGGAGTCCATTGAGGAGCCTTCCTCAGAAGGAAATAATGAAGAAAATTTTGAGAAAAATGCTACCGGTATGACCTATGATTCATAAAAACAACTAGTAGTCATGCCAGAAGTCGACAGAACCCAAACGTTTGTTCAAGAAAGACCCACACCTCCTTTTTCTCAGGAAAGCTAAAGAATAGCAACAGTTTGGCAAGTTCATGGAAATTCTGAAACAAATTCACATCAACATACCATTTATTAAATCTATCTAACATATTCCAAACTATTCAAAGTTCATGAAAGATGTGATCACTAAGAGGAAAAAAAGTAGGTGAGTTTGCAAGTGTTGCATTAACTCAAGAATGCAACAAATTGGTTCAAGGAAAGCTTCCTCCAAGACTGAATGACCCTAGAAATTTTACTATCCCCTGCACAATAGGAGAAACTTTTTATAGGATGGAGTTATATGATCTTGGAGCCAGTATCAATCTCATGCCCTTGTCCATCTTCAAGAAACTTGGAATTGGAGCTGCTAGGCTAACATCAATTACTCTTCAGCTAGCTGACGGAAGTATTTGTTATCCTAAAGGGAGGATAAAAGATGTGCTAGTGAGAGTTGAAAAGTTTGTATTCCCTGTTGATTTCATTGTCATGGACTTTAATGATGATGAAGAGACTCCCATTATGTTGGGAAGACCTTTTCTTGCTACAGGTTGAACCTTAATTGATATGGAAAGAGGAGAACTCTCTATGAGAGTTAATGGGAAGCAAGTTGTGTTCAATGTACTTAATTCCCTACAATATCCTAAAGAAGATATAGCTAATTATTCCATGATATTAAGTTGGAAAGGAATCATCTGTAAAAACTTACTCAAGTCAAACAATGTGTTAGAGCAAGAGCTAAGAAAGTTGGATAAAGAAGATGTTAAACATATCGTTAGTGGACCTTTGTACAAACCACATATTCCTGAAGAACTTGTAGAGGTATTGTAATTATCCATTGTACTAAATAATCAAGGATTACCATCAATAGAAGTTCCCTCTAAGATAGAGCTTAAGTAGCTACCTGCTTATCTGCAATATGCCTACCTAGAGGCGAGACAAAAGTTGCCAGTTATTGTGGCTACTGATCTATCGGTTGAGCAAAAGGGTCAGCTCCAGACAATTTTGAAGAAGTATAAGAAGGATATTTCTTGGAAAATCTCTGACATTAAAGGGATTATCCCCATATTTTGTATGCATAGAATCTTGTTGGATGAGAATTCCAAGAATAACCTTGAAAGTCAAAGGAGATTGAACCCAATTATGAAGGAAGTGGTCAAACAAGAGATCATCAAGTGGTTAGATGTTGGTATTATCTACCCTATCTATAATAGTGTATGAGTAAGCCTAATTCAATGTGTGCTAAAGAAAGGTGGCATGATAATGGTCAGCAATGAGAAAAATGAATTGATTCCTACAAGAACAGTTACAGGCTAGAGGATCTGTATGGATTATAGGAAGTTGAACAAGGACACAAGGAAATGTCATTTTCCCTACCTTTTATTGATCAAATGTTAGATAGGTTGGACAGTAAGGAGTATTATTGTTTCTTGGGTGGGTATTCTAGCTACAATCAAATAGCCATTGCCCCTGAAGATCAAGAAAATACTACATTCACTTGTCCTTATGGTACTTTTGCTTTCAGAAGAATGCCTTTTAGACTGTACAATGCTCCATCCATATTTCAACATTGCATGTTGGCAATACTTTCATACATTATTGAGAATTCCATGGAGGTTTTTATGGATGACTTCTCAGTTTCTTGAGAACCATTCAAGAAATGCCTAGATAAATTGGATTTGGTGCTAACCAGATGTGAAGAAAACAATCTTGTACTGAATTGATAGAAGTGCCATTTTATGGTGAAAATGGTATTGTTCTTGGGCATAAAATTTTAATGAAATGCTTAGAAGTGGATTAAACAAAGGTGGAAGTAATAAAGAAGTTGCAACCACCAGTAAACATCAAGGGAAATAGAAGTTTTCAGGGCCATGCTGGATTTTATAGAAGGTTTATCAAGGACTTTTCCAAGATAACTAAGCCATTGTGCCAGTTGTTGCAACATGATGTGCCTTATGTATGAATTCCTTCAAGTTATCGAAGAAAGCCTTGATCTCTGCATCAATTATGAAGACTCCTGACTGGACAAAGCTCTTTGAGTTGATGTGTGATGTTAGTGACTTTGCCATTAGAGTTGTGCTTGGTAAAAGACATAACAAGGTGTTCCACACCATTTAATGTGCTAGTAGAACATTAATTAAAGCACAAATCAATTACCCCACAACTGAAAAGGAACTGCTAGATGTTGTTTTTTCTTTTGACAAGTTCATATCCTATCTGGTGGGAACAAAAGTCATTATATATTCTGATCGTGCTGCCATAAAATATCTCATTTCCAAGAAGGATTCCATGCCTATGTTGATAAGATGAGTAATGTTGTTACAAGAAATTGACTTGTAGATTAGAGCCAAGAAGGGAGTAAAGAACTTAGTTACTGATCATCTTTCAAGACTAGAAGAGGAAGTGCAGAACAAGAATAATGAAGACATTCGGGAAAGTTTTCCTGAAAAGCAACTGCTGTTGATTACCTCTGGCGTGACACAATGGTATATTGATATTGTCAACTATCTGGTCAGCAGATATATTCCACCAGATTTCAACTCCCAACAAAGGAAGAGGTTCTTCCATATGACTCAATTTACTTTTTGGATGAACCTTTTATTTATAAACAATATGCTGACCAGCTTCTTAGAAGATGTGCGGACAAACCAGAGTCGCCACCGACTTTTCTTTTATCCAATAAGGAAAGGTGGAAAAAAACAGGAAAGACCTTAATTTAGATTCTTAGGTTCGGGAGGTACATTATACAAAGGGAAGGTGTTAGCACCCTTTGTATCCATGGTTATCCATGGGCTCTTAATTGCTCAATCATTTATGTTTTTCTAGTTTGAAAAAGTGGTTGAGAAATGTGTAGGAAATGTTTTGAAAAGGAGAATTTAACTTTGTAATGATTCTTGAATGAATGTATACAAAGTGGTTATCTCGTTTAGTTTTGAAAATAGTTTAGAAAAATATAACTCGGCAATGATTCTAGTGCGAATGTATGCCAAGTGGTGATTTTCTAATGGAGGTTTTGAAAGGTGTAAGGTGTGAAAAGTAGTTTTAAATTGTGAATAAGCAATTAAGAGTTATACCTATCCGAGGTCTTTCCGGGCATTTCCTATCCTTATGAGGGTAACATTGTCCTTACTATTGAGAAGTAAGCAGTTTTATCCTTTGGATGTAGAAGGGTCATCGAAGGGTCATCGATTGGTCATCGATTGGTCATTGATTGGTCATTGAAGGCAACAATTGTGAGGATACCTTAGCATTCGAAGGGACGATCATCATTTAACCGTAGGCTACACCGAAGGGTCATCGAGGGACAAAGGCAACATTCGAGGGACTATGATGATTTAACCGAAGGGTCTTTGCTAAGTGTATCCCCATATTCGCGGGACATGACCATAATACCGTAATCGTAGGGTAACAAAAGAGAGGTCCAAGATCGCATATTATAAGGCAAAGTTTTACAATTAATTAGATAGCCGTAGTCGATTAAGTAATTAGGTCCATATTAAAATCAGTACATTAAGATCAATTAAGCCATTAGGGTGGATCTTCACCATGAAATTAATACATTAAAATCAATTGAGTAATTCAGGGTGAATCTCCATAAGGGTATCCCACACATAAAGTGGAATACCTAGCCGGCCATTTCCTCGGGAATATGTAAACCTTTACACAATTCAGCACACGGGTTAGAGCATCAAAGTAAAGTATAATTGAAAATTGCACTACAACACAACAGTCATAATCTCAGGCCAAATGATGCAGAATTATAATAAGTCTTGGTTAGATAGACATAAGGCAGAATAGAAAAGAAACAAATCAGCGACTGTCCCGGTCGCTGCTGCCTCGCCTAGCGAAGGCTTAGCGAATACTCGCTGCATGCTCGCTTAGCGATGTGCTAGCGAGCGGCTGCGGATTCTGGTTTTGATAACAGCATAATGTCAGCAAGCTTCACACCTTATAGCATCCATTACAGAGATTATGTGGTTAGACATTCAGATGTTCATGCATACTTAAATTCATATGTAAAACTTAAGATAGTTTCATAAATTCAATCATGATACCATATGCAAATTAAGAACATAAGGTAGTAATAGCAATGCCAACCTGTTTGTAATCGAATTGTAACCTTGAATTGGCCGATCGGATCAAATTGAGCGGAAGTGACCTTGCTGCCGCCGGCTTTCCTTCAGGGTTTCCTTTAGGGTTACTCGGAATTCTCAGGGTTAGCCTCCAGGGTTTGCCGTCTGTGAGCGCTAGGGTTTGCTTGCTAGGGTTCTCCTTTCGTCCTTTTTCGTCCTCTTTTTCATTACTGAAGTGCTGGTATTTATAATGCTCTTTTTTGTGACCTAATGGGCTCAGAGTGAAGCCCAGAATTTTCTGTTATCTGCCAGCTTCGCTAGGCGAGCGTGTAGCGAACGTTCGCTAGGCGAGCGTGTAGCGAACGTTCGCTAGGCGAAGGATTTGCTCGCCTAGCGAGCAGGCCAGTTTGGGCCATTTTCTGGATTGGGCCATTCGTGAGCTGGGCCTTTGTTCCTTTAAGATCAGTGTCATAAAAATGAGTCGGAGTGCCCTGAAAAATGTCTTAAAATATTAATGGGCAAATTTTGGGGTATGACAACTGCCCCTGTTCAATATTCTTGAACCGAGAGAGTCAGAATGGTATGTACGCCATTCGTGGTCTGGAGGTGGAAGATTATTGAACACTTAGAACGCCCCAAAAATTTGCACTTGTCAATTAGTTAGTCTTGATGGAGATGGGCTTAAAGATGCCATCTAGGAAGTTTGATGATGAGAGCTTCAGAGTGCGTCGTACGTTAGAAGATATCTGAAGTCATGGGTGTCACTGGGTCATACGCCAGACCGTATAGTGAGTCATTCATTAGGCCGTCGACTTCACTGGGGAGTTAGAATGGGTCATACGCCGCTGGGGATAACAGATCAGAATGGATCATACGCTAGATCGTATCTGAGTTGCAGAATGGGCCGTCTGTTAGGCTGTATCTGACGAAAAGTAATCGTACGCTAGACTACACCTCGGGATGTACCGTACGCTAGGTAGTATCTGAGGAATGAAGATCCGAATGGGTCGTACGCTAGACCGTATCGGACTTGTTGGGGGAGTAATATGTTGTGCCGAATCAAAATGAGATAAGAATCCGAATGAGTCATACACTGCTGGGGATAAAGGATCAGAATGGATCGTACGCTAGATCGTATCTGAGTTGCAGAACGAGCCGTCCGTTAGGCTGTATCGTTACTGGGGGTGAAGGATCAGAATGGATCGTATGCTAGATCGTATCTGAGTTGTAGACTGAGCCGTCCGTTAGGCTGTACCTGGTGATGAAGGGGGTAGTCATACGCCAGACTACACTTCAGAATGTACCGTACGCTAGGTAGCATCCGAGGCCTTGAAGGTCCAAATGGGTCGTATGCTGGACCGTATTGGAGTTGTTGAAGGTCGGAATGGATCGTACGTTAGATCGCATCTGAGTTGAAAGAGTCATATGTTGAGCTGAATCAGAATGAACCGTACGCTAGGTTATATCTGATAGTATTTGTATATGTTGTATTTGCAATAAATGTCTGGGATGAGCTTATAGATGCCATCGTTAGGAGGATGTCAGAATGAATGTTGACATGGAGTATATCTGAAAGATGTAGTTGAATCCTGAATGTAATTGATAAAGCTGTCCGTCTGAATGGACCTTTGTTTTGATTGTATCAAGAGGATAATTAACCTGAAAAATAAAGTTAGCTTCATGCCATGTCATGATGCATGAGATGCAAATGTTGTATGCATGCGTGTGCTGTGAAATGATGTAATGAGTGAATTATGCGTCTGGAATAAATGAGATTGTATACATGTATATGTTATGAAATGATGTAATGTATATGATGCGGAATGAAAATTGTATGTAGGTATGTGATGTGAAATGATGTAATGAGTGAATTATGTGTCTGAAACGTTCTTCCAGGGGACTCTACTGGGGAAATAAATCTCAGTCTTCTGGTCGGAGATATTTGTATTGATGACCCTTCCTTAGCTAGGGGTATTTGACTTTTATCTGATGGCAGAGATATTTAACAGAGCCTGGCTGGGGGTAGAAGAGATGACCAGTCTAGTGATGCCAATTTCTTCCGGGGAATAACTGGCGTTGCCGGGGAATCGAATTAGCAACGGATTCATTGGGAAGCATGATTAGGCCTTCTCCTCGATCCTGAAGTCGTGTAGTAATTGCTATTACTATTCTAGGCATGCATTTTTGGTAAACATTGATCATATTCAAATGCATAAATCAATTCAAATTAAATCAATGGACGTTTACGCAAACAAAACAGAAAAGGTAAAACAAAAGCATCTTTTTGGAAATGAAATTGTATTGATTTTGAAAGAGGGCCTGTAAACAAGCAATTTGTGTACAAGGAGACAGAAATCCTAGTAAGAGGAAATCGTCAAGAAAACAAAGAGAAAGCTATGCAGAAAAGGTCCTATTGATCTTAATTCCACTACTGTCATTATGTCTTCAAGCGTCTCATCTCCTGTTGTCGGATAGAAGTGTTTGGCTTGTTCAGTCCTTGGAACTTGGTTGAAGCTGACTGAGAACGGGACATAGTCTTACGCTTTAATCCCTAATTTTTGCCTGGACCGCCTTTTCAGGTTTTCAGTCCACTAGGATACCCTTTTTTGCCCAAGCCGCCTTTTCAGGTTTTCGACTTGCCGGGTGTACGTTTTTATATGTTTATCCCTAATTTTTGCCCGAACCCTTTTGGTTCGCCGGGATGCCCTTACTTTTGCCTAGATACGTCGACCTAGCGGGTCTCTTTTATGCGTGGATTTCTTTAACTATGTCCGCGTTCACAGGATGCGGGAAATCTTCGCCGTCCATTGTAGCAAGTATCATGGCTCCACCAGAGAATATCTTCTTAACCATAAATGGCCCTTCGTATGTGGGAGTCCATTTACCTCTGGGATCACCTTGCGGTAGAATGATACGCTTGATCACCAAGTCGCCAATTTGATATACCTGTCTCTTGACCTTTTTGTTAAATGCCTGGATCATGCGCTTCTGATATATCTGCCTATGACAAACAGCCGCGAGTCTCTTCAATCAAATTTATCTGATCGAGTCGAGTCTGAATCCATTCATCTTCATCTAAGTCTGTATCTTTCATAATTCTTAGAGAGGGAATCTGAATTTCCACTGGTAAAACGGCTTCCGTTCCATAGACTAAAGAGAAGGGAGTTGCCCCTGTCGAGGCGCGCACTGAAGTGCGATAACCATGGAGAGCAAAGGGTAACATCTCATACCAGTCTTTGTATGTTACTGCTATCTTTTGTATGAGCTTCTGGACATTGTTAGCAGCCTCCACGGCGCCGTTCATCTTTGGCCGGTACGGAGAAGAGTTATGGTTTTTTTATTTTGAACTGCGTGCGGAGTTCAGTTTAGTACCATCATCAGTGATAACTCTTTCAGGAGACAACAGGTTTCTCGAACAGATATTTGATAGAATCCATCTTAGAAGTCAATAAAGTGGTATGATTCAACATATACTGTCTTAGTCGGCGAGCAGCCCAAGCCAAAGCACAACAAGCTTTCTCGAGCTATGAGTATCTTGTTTCACAGTCGGTACCTTTTGCTAAGGCAGTATATGGCATGCTCTTTTCGACCAGACTCGTCATGTTGCCCCAACACACACCTCATTGAATTTTCTAACACGGTCAAATACATGATTAGAGGCCTTCCTTCAACTGGTAGCATCAGAATTGGAGGTTCTCGGAGATACTTCTTGATTTTGTCAAAAGCTTCTTGGTATTCATCATTCCATACCATCTCTTGATTTTTTCTCAGTAATTTGAAGATGGGTTTGCAGGTAGCAGTCAAGTGTGGGATGAATCGGGCAATGTAATTCAAGTGTCCCAAGAAACCTCTGACTTCTTTCTTGTCTATTTCAGTACCCAGATTTACAATTTCAATTGATTCCTCATGCGGCTGTATAGTCTTTTCTTCTTGCAGTAGTCTGGCAAGTTCTCAGGTACTTCACAATCTTCCTCACCTCCATCCTCGGCTTGGTAGATCGGATTTTCAAAGTCATAATGAACAGTAGCAGAATTATTATCAACAGGATCCAGAGTGGCTATGGATCTGCAATTTGTTACGTGAGTGTGTGCAAGAAAACATAGCTTGTTTAAAAGATGACAGGAAAGATAAAGAGCGCAATATTTGAATGCAAAAAGCCCATTGATTTATTGAATATGAATATGCTTATGAAATGACAAAACCCTTAACAAATTAGCTATTGTGTCCCGGGCATAGACACAATGCTTTAAGAAGTTCAATTGTAAAAACTAAAAAGTTGCAACACTAAAATAGGCAATAACAATTACTCCTGACTAAAGGAAATCGGGATAGTGTCTTCAGCCTTCCAATTATTGAGTCCGTCACCCATTGTTGGGAAAATCCAGCTATCCCAGTCACAATCGTTATCAGCATCTTCCACAGCATTGACAGTCTTGTCATGATTAGGCAGGGAGGCAGTGATGACATTAGGAGTCTCAGGAGGATCCAATTCAAATTCTCCGGCGTCGATCATATCCTGAATTTTATTCTTCAACGACCAACAATCGTTTGTATTATGCCCGGGGCTATCGGAGTGATACGCACACCTGGCGTTGGGATTATAACTAGGAGAAGTAGTGTTGGGTTTTGCAGGAGGATCTCTGAGGGTAATTAAATTTGCTTTTAGCATACCCTGCAGTGCTTGTGCTAAAGTCATATTGATCTTCGTAAACTGCCTTCTTCCCGGGTTAATGTGCCTCACAAATTTCTTGTCTTTTTTCTTCTCGAGCAAGAGAGCCTTCAGTTCTTCCTGCCCCTTGGATAAGTTCAAGATCATCTCCTGGAGTTGAGCATTCTGAGCATGGAGATCTTTGACAGTTTGTCTGAGGTCCATTTTTCTGTTTGCATGAAAACCGTGAGAACATTGATCCCTTTAGAACACCTGTTGTGCAATGTTATGCTATGCAATGTATGAAATGTTTTCAAGGACTTTTGGAATTTAACTTTGCATAGACTACCAAAAAAGGAAACTTTTTTTTTTTTTTTTTTTATTTTTTTTTTTTACAAAATAGAGCAAAGTTAAATCCCTAAGTCCTCGAAATGGTTAGTTCAATGCCATGATGTTATGATGTTATGATGTTATGATGTTAAGTAAATAACAAGCACAAGCAAGTCACACAACCATCATTCCTAAGTTTTAAGGCTTGCATGAGTTCCATAGGTAAGTACCCTCCCCACTGAAGTTTGGTTGGTTCAACCTGTCCTAGAATAGTAACCGGGTTCTAGAAGGATCTCAGATCATCGACCTTTCTTTAAGTCCACTTCAGTGCAACGCCAAGTGGTTGACCAAAGCTTCCCTAAAGTCCAATCTCAAAGAGTGTAGTATCGAGTCTCAACCAACCCCAGTCGGAACCGAAGTCAGTTATCTCACTACTTTCTAATGGCTAGGATGAGTCAATTAGGGTTCTAAAGGTCTGGTTAATGCTTTGATGACACCACGCGAATGCCAAATTTTTCCTCAAGTAAACATGAGGAACATCAGGACATCCAAAGTGTCACATTAACCGTAGCCATCATTTTAACCATTCCAGTATACGCCGGATAGTCGCGATGATCTATTGCTACTTACCTAAGGCACACTAGATCCGGGTGTAGGATCTTTCACTCAACAATACCCTTAAAAGAAGGAACAATTTAAAGACATAAATGATTTTTTAAGGTGACCTCTCTTTGTAGTCCCCAGTAGAGTCGCCAGTTCTGTCATACGGTGAACTGACTTTTTGTGTTTTTTTTAATCGCAATGTCGCGGTTAGCAAGAGTCGCCACCGACTTTTCTTTTATCCAATAAGGAAAGGTGGAAAAAAACAGGAAAGACCTTAATTTAGATTCTTAGGTTCGGGAGGTACATTATACAAAGGGAAGGTGTTAGCACCCTTTGTATCCATGGTTATCCATGGGCTCTTAATTGCTCAATCATTTATGTTTTTCTAGTTTGAAAAAGTGGTTGAGAAATGTGTAGGAAATGTTTTGAAAAGGAGAATTTAACTTTGTAATGATTCTTGAATGAATGTATACAAAGTGGTTATCTCGTTTAGTTTTGAAAATAGTTTAGAAAAATATAACTCGGCAATGATTCTAGTGCGAATGTATGCCAAGTGGTGATTTTCTAATGGAGGTTTTGAAAGGTGTAAGGTGTGAAAAGTAGTTTTAAATTGTGAATAAGCAATTAAGAGTTATACCTATCTGAGGTCTTTCCGGGCATTTCCTATCCTTATGAGGGTAAAACTGTCCTTACTATTGAGAAGTAAGCAGTTTTATCCTTTGGATGTAGAAGGGTCATCGAAGGGTCATCGATTGGTCATCGATTGGTCATTGATTGGTCATTGAAGGCAACAGTTGTGAGGATACCTTAGCATTCGAAGGGACGATCATCATTTAACCGTAGGCTACACCGAAGGGTCATCGAGGGACAAAGGCAACATTCGAGGGACTATGATGATTTAACCGAAGGGTCTTTGCTAAGTGTATCCCCATATTCGCGGGACATGACCATAATACCGTAATCGTAGGGTAACAAAAGAGAGGTCCAAGATCGCATATTAAAAGGCAAAGTTTTACAATTAATTAGATAGCCGTAGTCAATTAAGTAATTAGGTCCATATTAAAATCAGTACATTAAGATCAATTAAGCCATTAGGGTGGATCTTCACCATGAAATTAATACATTAAAATCAATTGAGTAATTCAGGGTGAATCTCCATAAGGGTATCCCACACATAAAGTGGAATACCTAGCCGGCCATTTCCTCGGGAATATGTAAACCTTTACACAATTCAGCACACGGGTTAGAGCATCAAAGTAAAGTATAATTGAAAATTGCACTACAACACAACAGTCATAATCTTAGGCCAAATGATGCAGAATTATAATAAGTCTTGGTTAGATAGACATAAGGCAGAATAGAAAAGAAACAAAGCAGCCACTGTCCCGTTCGCCTCTGCTTCGCCTAGCGAAGGCTCAGCGAATGCTCGCTACAGGCTCGCTTAGCGACGTGCTAGCGAGCGGCCACGGGTTTGGAGTTTGACAGCAGCATGACCTCCGAAAACCTGAACTTTTATGGAATTTGATTACAGGAATAGCATGGACAAACATTCATGATATTCAAGCATATTTAAATTCGCATGTGAAATCAAATTACATATTCGAAACTTCAATCATGATGCCTTATGTATATAGAGATTACCGATTAAAAGCATAAAACAATAGTGATGCGCAAACCTGTTTGCAACTAAGCTGCTATGTTGGAGAGACTGATCACTTTTGGTATCGGATGGAGTTGGAGGCGGTAGCTTCGGAGCGGAGGAGCGGCCTTCAGGGTTTCTTTATTCGGAACTCTCTAAGGTAGCCTCCAGGGTTTCTGTGCCAGGGTTTCCGTCTGTCCTTGTCTCCGTTTTTCGTCCCTTTTTCTGACTGAAGCTTGGCTATTTATAATGCTCTTGTTGTGACCTAATGGGCTCAGGATGAAGCCCAAAAATTCTGATGTTCGCAAGCTTCGCTAGGCGAGCGTGTAGCGAAGGTTCGCTAGGCGAGCGTGTAGCGAAGGTTCGCTAGGCGAAGGAATTACTCGCCTAGCGAGCAGGCCAGTTTGGGCCATTTTCTGGATTGGGCCTGTTGTGAGCTGGGCTTTTGTTCCTTTGAGGTCAGTGTCTTGCAGAACAAGTCGGAGTGCCTTGAAAAATGCCTTGTAATATCAACGGGCAAATTTTGGGGTATGACATATGCCTTTCATGATGCTCCTTATGGAGGACATTTTGGAGGAACCAGAACTACTTCCAAAGTTCAAAGAGTAGGGAATATATCCATGATGCAATAAATGCATCTCACCAACATCCTTGAAATATAAATTTTTGATGTGTGGAGAATTGACTTCATGGGACCATTACATTAATCTTTTAGAAACATGTATATTTTGGTGGCTATAGACTATGTCTCTAAGTGGATAGATGCAGTAGTAACTCCAACTAATGATGCTAGGGTGGTAACTGAATTTTTGATTAAAAACATTTTACTATACACGGAAACTCTAGAGCAATCATTACTGATGAGGGAACCCATTTTTGCAATAAATCATTTGAAAATTTGATGGCAAAATATGGAGTCAAGCACAAATTTGCCACGGCCTACCATCCATAATATAGTGGACAAGTTAAAAATTCCGATAGAGAGATAAAAAGGATTTTGGAAAAAGTTGTGAACCCCTCAAGAAAGGACTGGTCTAAGCACTTAGATGATGCTCTATGGGCATATAAAATTGGCTATAAAACTCCTATATGCATATATCCTTATAGACTTGTATATGGAAAGGCATGTCATCTACCAATTGAATTGGAGCACAAAGCATTCTATGTTGCCAAGACTTTGAATTTTAATTTATCAAATGTTGGCCAAGCCATAATGCTCCAGCTCATTGAACTGGAGGAGCATAGGCTATTCTTCTATGAGAGTGATGAGATGTATAAGGAAAATACCATGAGGTGGCATGACAGTAAATTCCAAAAGAGAGAATTGATAGTGGGAAAACAAGTTCTCTTATTCAATTCTAGGCTAAAGTTATTCCCAGAAAAACTTTAATCTAGGTCGTCTGGCCCCTTCAAATTGATGAGAGTTTATCCTCATGGGGTAGTAGATTTATTGAATGAGAGATTATGGGAAGAGTTAAAGGTTAATGGATAAATATTTAAGGCTTATCATGGTGAATCCTTGCACAACACAAGGATCACTTTGGATTTTCTTGAATCTTCTTGAAATTGTTGTAGTCAGGCTATAAGACTCTAACATAACGCAAGTGTTTCCATGCCTGTGAGTGAGGGGTTAAATATGAAAAAGAAAGCAATTGTTGTCTCTTTGAAGTCAGTAAAAGAAAGGACAAGTGGGAGTTTTGCTAAAAAAGGAGACGTGCTAATAAGACAAAATTGAGTGCAACAGAGAGAGTTGGTGGCCACGCGCGTAAATAGGTTATCGAGCCCTGTGTGTGACGTAACCTCTGGACATGCCCATTAATTATGATGTCTCTCCACTTCATGATTTTGGGGATAATAAACCGCTCATTACCCTAACCTATTGTCATTCCCTCTCTCTCTTAACAGTTTCAAATTTGTATAATCGTACCCTTTATTTCCCCTCTCTCTCCTTCATTCCCTTTTAAAACGTGCAATCACCAAACTCTATTCACTATATTCTTTCAACTCACAAATATCATAACCTTTCAACCACTCTTTATTCCCAAAAATGTCTCTTAAAGATTTTCTCCACACTATTAATTTCCCTCAAATCTCAGAAATTCCCATTTGTCCCTAAACACTCAAACCCTAATTTCAGCATGAAGCGCACATACACCTAAGGATGTTTCAAGTCAAGTGCTTGCAAAAATTCCACGTCGATGGTATACTACTCTGATGAAGACATGTATGATGGAGAAGCCTTCATCAATAGCCATGCCATCCAACGATTTGCTGATTATTTTTCAGGGATGAGCTGCATTCAGAGCGAGGTTTCATTTTTGACATGCATGTTGAAAACCTAGGACTCCTAGAAGATATGGGAAAGTTATATAAAGGATGAAGTATACTAGATTCTGTCAGCAACCATAGACCTATAATACTCAGATTGTGAAGGAGATTTATGTGAATCTAGTTGATACCACCAACAAGAAGGATGAGGTGGTGGTTAGAGTTGTGAAAGTATCTTACTCTAAAGGAACCATCAACATCTTGTTCAAATTAGGACCAGTTGAAGACCGATATCAAGAACTTCTTATAGCATCTGATAATGTTGGTTATGATGTGTTTATGGAATCTCTGTGGGACCCAGACACTAAGTCGATAGAAACTGGAGGAGAGAAAATTGTGAAAAAGGATGGACTTAAGGTCAGAGTCCAAGGTCTAGTATCAATTTATCAAGCATTCACTTCGACCAACAACTCACAATGAAACTGTCAACAGAGTAAGGTTAGTTTTACTTCACTACATTACTTATGGAGAAGGCATAAATGTGGGAAAGATTAGTGTGCAATAGATTCAAGTATGCTCTAAGAAGAAGAAGGGATGATGTACTTCCCCTATTTGATTTCCACTCTCTTCAAGAGGCATGGTGTGCCTTAAAAGGATATTTATGAGATATGCCACCCTCAGGCTTCCTTTGATAAGGCGGCTATCCAAACATTGATGAAACCAAAAGGCATGAGAAAGCAACCAGAGGCAAGACAAGAGTCGGCAGATGGTGAAGCAAGTTTTGAGACATACCAGGTTTTATGGAAGGTGTTGCTGCAAATGCAAAAAGAACAGAGGGATTTCTATAAATTTTCAAAGGAAAAATTCGAATGGGAAAAGAAATTGAACAAGTGGAACTACAATGATGAAGTTGTGGTAGTTTTCCCATATCATATTCTGGGACAACTTAAAGAGAAATATGATTAACCCCAAAAAAATAAGGAAGTGAAGGAAAAAAAGCAGAAAAAGGTTAACTTCTCTAGTGCGACTGAAGCATCTAGCTCTGGCATGCCAAGGAGGACACCACAGAGAAACCCATGAAGAAGGCCAGGAAGAGTAATAACCTTAAACAAGTGAAGAACAATGGCGTGTCTGAAGAGGACAATGTTAAAAATAATGAATAGAAAGAAAAAAGTGATGCTGAGGAAAGTTCTAATGAGGATGGAATAACATTGAAGGAGTTGTTAACCCAAGCTGCTAAAGACAAGAAGGAGTTAATGGTTGATGCACCAGAATGGGTGCAAGGTAAAAAGATTTTTGAAGAAGAAAATGTCAGGGATGATGAAGAGGCATAGAAAAATGATAAAGAATAAGAAGAATAAAATGAGGAGGAATAGATTGATGACAATGTTGGTAGTGAGAAAGATGGCAAGTAGGACGCTGGAAACGGCTTGAGTGGCCAGCAGGAAAATGAAGCAATTGTTGAGGAAGAAGGAAAATCTGTTATGGAAGAGATAGAGTCTGTAGAAGAATCAGACGAAGAGATGAATGCTAAGGTGACACATGTGGTCACTCCTGAGAAGGTGAAGAAATCAATGAATGCCAGCATGCCTACCCCAACAAAATTGGCTCAGAATAATAAATCCCCTTCTATTACCAAGACTCCAGCTAATCCTAAATCTCCCTTGAAGAAAGCTTCATCCAAGCCATTCACTTCAAGGAATAATCCCTTGAAAAAGCCTGCCCAGAAGGAGGCTAGGAAAAAAGAAGAAGGAAGATCGTGCTTTAAGGAAAAGCAGTAGGCTTAATGCCTAACTGGTATTTATCTTGATCATTTTGAGGGCAACTAGTAGGGTGCTCCATTTAATCAGATGGCAGTGATGACCATGTACTTTAAGTTTGAGGGAGTGGCGACCAATGTCATGACCTTGCCCATCAATTCACCAATTCTCAGTTATCATCATATTAATTTATGTTGTTTTTCAGGGCCGACCCAATTAGTCGGGAGGCCCGGATCTAATTAAAAAAATAGGCCTAAATAAGAAAAAATCAATTTTAATAGTTATGATTTTACACCTATTTTTTTAAAAATGGGTATAAAATCATAAATTCTTGAAAACAAATTATGATTTTACACCTGATTTTGAAAAAATAGGTGTAGAATCTATTACCTTTGTAATTACAAAATAATAACTAGGCCCCCTAAAATCTGGGGCCCAGTGCTGCAGCAAATGCTGCACGTGGGAAAGGCTGACCCTATTGTTTTTAAGTTGTTTTTAGGTTGTTAGTTTAAAACTTGTTTGTTTAGTAGTCAGAATAGTAGATAGATTTTTGATAAATTTGAATTATTTTTAAAGTATGGAATAAGAGTTCATTGTAGGATTTAGTTAGGGGAGGATAGTACTGATGTTTAGGATCTAGTACAGGTGGACACATTGCATATGTAAATAAACACACCAAAGTATGTAGAGGAATTAAGCCAAAGTGCACTTCTTGAATAAGCTCATGTGCCCGAAACTGGAAGAACACGTCTTTATAATAAGTTCTTGTGCCTGAAACTAGAGGAACAATAGATGCCTTGACCATTAGTACCAGGTTGTACTCATTATAAGTGAGATCCCGTTAGAGAAAAAGGTGGAGCATCTACCTACCTTATCAATAAAATACATGTGTGTTCCTAAAGTACAAAAAATATGAAAATAGAACAGTAAAAATTCCCCCTACTGAAACTGAAAGTTGAAATCTTGGACCATTGAATAAGGCAATCAAAGATAAATTTAGGCTAGCTATCTTTACTGAAGAGTTCTGGCATGACAGGTAGCATTAGTAATACACATAGCACACACATACACACTTATGATCTAGGTTCAAGGCTGAGTTGAGCCAATTTTTGAAAATAGTCCTTTGAGATAATTTCTAGGTTGATGGTGAGTTTGTGATGTCTGAAAAGTAAGTTACTTGGAAGGGAGGTTTCTCTATTGTTATCTGTCGCATCACGTGAGGACAGGTAATAATTCAAGTTTGGGGGTGTTATAACCCATAATTTATGAGTTATTACAAACCTTAGTTTTTCTTTATTGCTAGTTTATTGCATCTTAAGTTGTTATTTTTAGTTCATTTTGGTTGTTTTATAGTATTTAGCTTGGAGCACAATAAGTGCTCCCTTTTGTTGGTTTAATGTGTTTGTTGCTTGATAAAAGGTTAACTTTGTCGAGTTAAGGCAAGACTGCAGTGGTCAGAAACTGGGAGCGCAAGCTGAAACAAAAAGGTGAACTTCACTAAAGAGGGAAAATGGAGAAAGCAACTAAGTTCTTAGGTAAAGTGCAGAAGGATTGATGTATTAGAGGGAATCTTTGCTCTGTATGAAAGGAAATTCATTTGAATCAAGTGGATGAGATCAAAGGGTGCTAGAAGACAAAATAGGGTACAATAGCACAACCACTACTCTACGTGCTTTGCAAGAAAGGACAATGTCACTTGCACCCTGTTGTGGCAGTTTGTCTCAAGACGCCTTGTCTCCCACAATTGTTCCCTTGTACCTGATTCCTTGCTTGCTAGGCATATGGAATGATGTGAAGGTGTTGGTTCATGTAATGGGCTTCATTTTATTTCCTTATTGTTGGCCCATGATCCAGGACATCACAAGAAACCATAGTGAAAGCTTATAAATAGATCCTACTGAAGATTGAGAAAGGAGTTCAACGTTAATTCACAATAAAATATAGAAGATAACTGTGTGAGGTCAGTGGCGAGAAAAAAGAGAGTTTCTTCTTTTCACCATTTCGAGTACCACCCGCTGAGCCCTGGCGCGACTGGAGTCACCTCTTGCTGATTATCCATCTCAAGAAGTCTTCAAGTTAGTCTTAGGTTTACATTTCTTCTTCGGTATTTGTGTAAGAATTTACCTTTTGAGAACCATCTTTGTAGTTTGTACTCAGCTCACCATGAGCTAAACCTTTTGTATGTTAAGAAATGGGAAGTTAATGTTATGATGTTTTTATGTTAAGTGATGTGTTATTTAGTGCCTTGTTTTATTATGTGTTAACTTTCTTACAAATATGGTTCTTTGAGTGATCAACTTAGAAAAGATAAAAGCTTGTTGTTGTGAGAGATCCAACAAAAAGTGGATTTCATAATAAAAGTAGTTGAAAAGAGTAGGATGGAGATATTCACTTGAATAGTTCACTTAGAGATAAGGAACTACAACTATAAGTGATTTTAGAATACAAACGTATTTTAGGGTTATAAGTATGACTTAGAGATTCGTTCCCTTGCCCTAAAAATGCATGCTTTGATGTTAGAGAAATACACCTTCAGATCACTATGACCTTTCTTGGCACGACACTGCACATCATGAACACATAGTTACTTCTTTAAAATTGATGGACCTTAACTAAACTTATACTCTCTTGATATCTTTCCACTCTGATTTAAAATAGAAAAATTGAACTTGTGACATTCATATATTATTTTTATCTCTGTTCATGCTTAAGTTAAAAAGATATTTTCTTGAAAAATCAACCTAAGTAACATTCACTCTTTGTGGGTACAATATCCTTACTTTTTATCACTTGATACTTCTAAATATACATGTATACTTGCATGTGACACATTTTCAAGCAACGAAAGCTAAGCTATCCAAAATGAGGGTTTTTATGGATTTTAACACCAAATTGACAACTAAGCTATCCTTAACCTTTTGTTCGTGAAAGTGAAATTAGAATTAATCACGGTCTTGGCCCAATTCTATGACCCTTAATTGAGATGCTTCATCTTCTAAGATTTCCAATTTGCACCCTAAGAATTCAAGAGGAGATAACCTTTAGTTGTATGGACTTCCCGAATGTGCCCCTTATAGGATTCAAAGGTTGCATTAACTATAACCCAACTCTGGCCTTGAGACGTTATCATATGTTGGAGAAACCTAAAGCTAATTTTTTGTAGAGCTTTATGTTACATGATATGGGTGAAAATGATCCATTATGTTACATAATATTATCTAAGAATGGGAGAAGGTCCATAAAAAAAGGAAGTGAAATGGGACGAAAGAACTGTGTTGCTAAAGAACCTTATGTCAGTTGGTTAAGGATAAAGTTTGAGAAATCAAATTGTCATTCATCATCGAACCCCCAACTCAACCAAGGTCACGAAGTCAATTCTCGTCTCAATAGAAGATGTTAAAGAGCTTAAATCAATCATCTAAACACTTGAAAAAGAAAAAGAAGAGTTGAAAATAAAGCTTGATCAAACCTCTTGGAAAAAATAAAGAATTAAAATGGGAAAAATACTCAAAAGGAGAAAATGATTGAAGGTATGGAAGGCACCTAGAGGGATCTAACACACAACTCAAATTATGCAGACAAGAACTAGATGAAATCCTAGTTAAAGCCTGCAAGTGGAGAGAGTTATGGAAAGAATCTACGGGAGTTGAAAAGAGTTTGAAGAAAGAGCTCAAAACTCTAAAACAAAAGCTTAATGGAATAGTGGATGAGTATGGGGATTATGTTCCGAGTGAAAGACATCAAAGGGAAGAAGTCAAAGAATCACTCATGAGGCATCAAGATGAGTTGAAAAGAGCAATTTTATATTTAAGAGAGCTAAAAGGATTCAATTATTATCAAGAGAAAGCGTATGATGACTTGAAGGAAGAGAATACATGTTAGGAAACCAACTGCGAAAGTTTAGTCGACCGCGTGGAAAATCAAGATGTCTTTGAAGAGTTTAAAAAATAAGGCGTACAGGAGAAGCTTTGTCTCAAAACTAGTAATCCTAGCAAATGAAGTGATCAGAGACATCCCAGAAAACCCGAAGAAAGTTGATGCAGCAATGCATCCATTGAACACGATGGCAGAAGTTTACGAATTTGTTGAATTTTGTAAAAATATGTTAGAAGAGTTTATGGCTAAATTGGATGTACTTTGAAAATTAAAATTTGTGTTGTTATCTTGGTTGACTTTATACTCTTTTTTATCATGAATGAAAGAATCTACTGCTTTGGTGTCAAAATTTGATTTTACTCTTCGATACCCCCACAAATTTTTAGACACTTACAATAATCACAAGTCTTGCGATTCTCTATAAAAAAAATAAAAAAATAGGAGTAAAAAAATCATGCATTATCATGCCTCCACCATTCGCACCATCAACATGTATCCACGTTTTCATTCCTAAACTCATTCCATCTTTTTCAATCACCAAAAAATTAACTAAGCAAACTAATTCCCCGACACTCGTACGAAACACGGAATAAATCTAAAAGAATCATGGAAGAATAAAGTCAAGAGGTGTTGAGGGAAGACGTTGATCAACTAAAAAGCAAGATGGACCAAATTTTGGAAAGCTTTTAAGCCATGGCAAAAATAAAAGATAATCCTCAGTCAACCATTACCGCATAAACGGTTACTCCGCCGCATCCACTCAGCTTCACCCCTCATCCACATCAGGTCCATACGACAACTGTTCATTTTCCCATGTACAATCTCTCACCTGGTTACACTTTTCCATAATAAAACTTCACTAATAGAGGTCCAACTCACCCTAGCCTCGTGCAAATCCCAATACCTAACATGAACGAGGTACCCAATGCTCAGGAAAACTGAAACGTCCCTGCTGGACACCCTTTATCTCAAGGCACCGCAGAGAATTCCCAAATTTTGTATCAAATGTCGAATTCTCAAGACAGAAACCTTGTGGCAAATAACGAAAATCCTCATGATTGGCAACAACCTGCATTGAATGAGGATAATGAGTCCAAAGGAAGGTACCACGTTTTAGAGGAGTGATTGAAGGGCATGATGTTTGTAGACTTGATGTTTTTGACATGTGTTTGGTCCCTCACATGGACATTACTTCGAAATTCAAGACACCTAAATTTGAGAAGTATAAAGGTTTCATTTGTCCAAGGAACTATTTGGTGATGTTCTAAAGGGAGATGGCTTAATATGCACACAATGACAAACTCTTAACCCACTGCTTCCAAGATAGTCTAAGTGAGGCATCTCTTAATTGGTACATCCACCTAGAGAAAATTAGAAATTGGTCTTGGAAATATTTGGATGATGCATATTTGAAACAGTATAAGTACAACATAGACATGACACCTAATCAGATGCAGTTGCAGAACTTAGTCAAGAATAATTCCAAACTTTCAAAGAGTATCCACAGTGTTGGAGAGAGTTGGCGGCCCAGATCGATCCATCCTTATTTGAGAGGGAATTGGTGGGAATGTATATGGATACATTGCATGCCCCTTTCTATGAAAATATGATCATAAGTGTGTCCTCCGACTTTTTCAGATTTGGTGGTTATCGGTGAAAGGATAGAGAATAGGTTGAAATGTGGAAAGATCCTAGGTGCCTTTAGTGATCAAAGCGGCGCAAATAAATTCCCCATAACTTTTCAAAAGAAGAATGAGGGAGATACCAACGATGTCATATCCAATCCTAGAAGTTTTTAACATTCGCCTCCAAAATCTTTCCACCCCTAAAAGTTTCAGCAAGCATCACCTCTAATGCCTTATTTCCCGTACTCGTATGTTGTGGTACTACCAGACATTCAAGAGGCGGATGGGTGTCTTTAGGCGGCCTATTGGGAAAGACCACTTTTAAGCCTCAATTCAACCATTATAAGAATTGGAGAGACAAGTTTTCCTGAGTGAGGGGCGAAAGGACTCTCTCGTAGTATTAGAGGCTAATGGTGTTGGGTAAGAATATGGACACATATAGGTCTATAAGGCGGGTTGAATATACCTATCCCCAAATAGATAATTTCAAAAAAAAAATTAGGCCTCATAAAACAAAATCAGAGATTTTAAAATAAGCATAAGTAAAACACAAAACAAGGAGAGCTTGGAAGCATCTCAATAAATTAGTCCCACTAAATCATTACAAGATATCACTAGAAGCATGATTCTTTCTAATGCAAGTCAATTACAAGTAACCAAGTTCTCTTTAAACAAAGAGATTTAAAAATACTTTACATAGAAATTCATTCAATACATACTTGGATTTATGATGATCCAATGAGTTTGATGCATCGCAGACCTAATGTTACACATTAAATCACTATAAGCAAGGTGTAACCTAAATAACATACAAACAATGAAATAATGCAATAACTATAGTAATGAATGCATAAAATTAAATGAGATAAGGGAATAAAGAAAAGATACAAAAAGATATATAGTGGTTTGATATTCGTCCCCGCTTTGCCTACTCCACTTTTTAATGGTATTAAAACCATTGGAAAATAATTGTGATCTTCCACTATTGGATAAGTTTTATACAAACATTTCGATTACAATGAAATATCACAAGATAATTTCTTCTATTGATGCAAATACTCAAACTGTTAACACAAGATCCTCAATGATCTTGATCCAATAACATTGTTATCCATAATAACTTGCTCCAAGTCTTTGTATGTGGAAATCCACCTTGATACCACCAATTTCTTGTCTGAGCAATTGCCATTAGCTAAGCGTTGAATTGGATAACTCCCAATGTTTTTTTATGAACATTGTTTACTTGACTTCACCAAAGTCTTCCATGGAGTATAATGAAACTCTTCTCTTGATGGATACATACAGTCCAAACCACATTCAAGAAATGATCTCACACAAAAATATTAGATACCCTAATGTACAACTAGTCTCCCTCAAACGGCCAATATTTAAAGATGAATGTCCATAACAATGGATAAGGACTAAGGTTGAAGATGATGAACCTATCCAAAAGAATCTTATACGCACACTCTAATTCACAAGATATAAATAATGAATTAGATGGCGGTGAATGAAGAATACACACAAAGGTTTTCTCAAGTTTCTGGATGAAATGAGTCTTGGATCTTGATGGTTATCATGAGCATTATCAACCATGAATCATTACAAGATTGATCAATTCTCTTTCTTTGGTTTCCCTCAAAAGAGCAAATTAAACATACAAGGTGTAACAAAAAGGAGATGTAATCTGACATGGATTAACACTCAAGAAGTTGTTCTTTAAACAAGACAAAGATACAAAGGTGTTAGGAATAGACACACTATAGAAGAAAATACAAATTGATATTTTTGTCTAAGGGTCTCATAAAAAAATTCATCATGAAAAGGAATCACAATGAGAGTCTCTTATCATTTGGATCCAAGAAACAACTATTTAAATCTAATGTGGAAATTTGAATATTTTGATGCTATGATTCGAGTCAAGTTAAATCATTTGAGTCACATTGTATTGTGATTCGAGTCAAGTTTAACTATTGATTTGAATCAAATCATACAAAGGCAAAATCCAATTTTTACAACTTGCATGATTCAACTCATACATTGTACATGATTCGAATCAAACAACTTTACACCTTGATCTAAGTTCCATAACTTATCATTCAAGTAATACCTGATGAAACTAAAAAAAATAACTTGCTAGGCTAAAAAAGATCACATAGTATCATGGACCGACATTCTAATTTATTGAATAATGAAGGGACTTAGGGTACAATGCTAAATATTCAAAGCAAACATAATACACTAAAATGTGAATGAATTACAAACACGCGAATATTTAAATCACGAGAAATTTACAAATACACGAATAATCAATAACACATACACACAAATTGACAAAAACATCAAAACTAAAATACCTACAATTTCATATGGTGTCCCCTCTTTCCCTAGGGCTCGATAGATGAGCATGTGGTGATCACAAGATTTGAAAATTAGTAGCTTACCCTTGGATAGGCGAGGATAGTTTGCCTCCTTGGGAAGTTTGAGGTCATGGATTCATGTACGGTAATCAATTTTTAGTTGAAGGGAGATGATTACCTCACTAATTACCTGGGTAAATTTTGAATAATTTGGCGCTTTTATGGATATTTCCAAATAGTGCATGTGATAATTGTGCACTGTTTTACAAATTAGATGGCGATGATTTTTTTGAAATAGTGAAGGAATAGGTGGGAAAGATTCAAGCCACTCGTGGGGAATCTGATATCACTATATTCATCTAGAGGGATTTGTTATTAAAGAAATAAAGAGGTTGGTCGAGGAAGAAGCTCTTAATTCTCCCAATGTGAAGGCCCAAAGGCTGGAAGAGGGTTCTTCACAGGCTGATGGTAACACCTTGCCTGCTCCAGAAGAAACGAGCATTCATAAGTCGTCTGAAGGTGAGGCTCTACCACGTCCTTCTACTTTGTGGAGTGACACTGGATTTAATGTTATTCAGTTTATAGATTCCCATCTCCCATTTTTTGAGAAGTTCCCTAGAAATTATAAGGCTCTTTAATCTAAGTCGCCGCCTTACCTTTATCGGTATGAAGGATAACCTTCTATTAAGGGCCTCTTGTTAGTAGGTCTATAATAATTTGGGCTTTTCCACGGCGGTGAGAGGCCCTATATGGTGGTGTTTATGGCGTTTATGGTAGTATGAGAGACCAACTAATGTGAGGTGAAAGGCTTTATATTCTGTGATATACTGGTTACTTTATGATTTGTATCCTACCCTTAAAGGGTCAGATATTTATGGCGCTTATGGTGGTATGAGAGACCAACTCATGTGAGGTAAAAGGCTCTATATTCTGTGACATATTGGTTAATTTATGATTTGTATCCTACCCTCAAAGGTTCAGATATTTATAGAGGCTATTGGGTATAAAGTTTTGGAAACCTTAAAAAGTTGTTACCGCTCCCCCTTTATTGAGGGAGACTATTGGCTACGGATTTTCCAATAAGTCATGGTATGACCCAGTCTACATGATTGGTGATGGGATAATAGTATTATATATGTGTCTTGTTCTGAGGGAGAGCCCCCTCCCCCCCCCCCCCCCCCCCCCCCCCCCCCCACACACACACACCCATCCACCCCCATGTTATGCAAAGGTATCACTTATGTGATACCTCATGAGGTGGGGATCTTTGTGTCGCACTTATCTGGGACTCTCACAAATATAACACTACAACTTTGTTACCTCATGGTCATCTTCCTTGTAAGATACTTTCAAGAAATTTCATCTTCTTCGTTGGAAGAAGATTTTTCTATGGTTCTCCTTGAGGTTTACTCTTATTTATTTTTGGGGGCTTTGTTTTCTTCTCTTTCAAAGATTCCACTGGATGCGACTTCTTCTTCATTTCCTCTCACAGATGAAGTTCCTTCATTTGATGTTGAATTATCCAAAGATCACTATTGGGTATGTTCGTTCGAAGGAAACTATGAGAGTTGTTTTATAGTAGTTTGATGAAGTTGTTATGGACTATTCAATTTAATAGATTATGTCTTCATCTTTAAATAATTGAACTAGTTCATTCAACCTTTCTATGATTTCATCCTTCTTTGTTTTTTCTTGAAATTCATAATCACTCTCATCTCTAGATTTAAGGATTGGATCAGAATTCTAATTCTTAATTCTTAGATATTTGTTAGTAACAAATGTTCCAATAACATTTCTAACATTTCTAAATTTGGAGAGCATTTATAAATGAAGCTTTCATCTTCTTTGCTCGATACTTGGAGAAACTCCATATATCATTTTAAAGGTATCCTGCATTTCCTTGGCAGATTTACAACAATATAAAGACATTACTAGAATATTTTTAGTTTTGAAATCAATTTCAAATTTTCTCTTTTCTTTTACAGTCCAAAGAATATGAGGTTTATCTACTACTTAACCATCTATATGATGAGAAGAAATAAACAAACCATTGATAATTGTTTCCCAAAATTATAAATCAACACTTTAATTAAAGATATGAATCTAGTTTTCCATAGTTCAAACATATCACCATTCAAATATGCGGAAAATTCTAAGGGTAAGAGAAATGACATCGGAGAATTATATAGGTTCGGCCAAGAAGACCAAATCATATCCCCAAGATTTAATCTTGAGAGTATCCAGTAATGTTTAAGAGATTTTAGTAGGTTAAACTCTTGAACCCAATTATACAAGGAAAAATGAAGTTTCAGGCTAACTTCCAACCAAACAAAGAACAACATAATGAAGTAGTTAGTCTTCCTTCTAAACAGCGAGTTGAAGCGGTTAGTCTTCCTTCCAAACAACAACTTGAAGCGGTTAGTCCCCAAGCTAAATTGATATTTTAAATGGGCTTATCTCGAACCAAATCGGAGTTTTGAACAGGCTTTCCTCCAAACCAAACCGAGGTTTCGAACAGGCTGACCACAAACCAAGTTAAGATTTTAAACTGGGCTAATCATGAACCAAGTTGAGATTTTAAATTGGGTTGATCTCGAACCGAAGTAATCTTTTAAAAAGGTTGTGATTACTAAATGAACCAGGATTTTTAATAGGTTAACTAGAAACTAAGTTTAGATTTTAAACTGGGCTGATCTCGAACCGAAAAAAACTTTTACACGGGTTGAGCTTACGAACCGAAATAATGACTTAAGAATCTAAATCCCCAAACAAAGCATTTAACGAGTTTCGCTTTTGAAACCAAACAAACACTTCCTTAAGGATAAATTATTCAATCAATATAAAAACACACCTTGGTGAATTTACAATAACTCCCTTTTTAGAATACAAACTTCCTAACCAAACACAAATACTTTCTCGTGGCACCATGATTAAATTAAAGTGAGAGAAAATGGAAAAATATTTTAGAGAGAGGGTGAGGAGTGAGATAGAAGGCTCACGTTTTTGGATATAAAAATGTGAAGAAATAAATCTCTATTTATAGGCTAGAGGTTGACACAAGAAAGGAAAGATCCATGTGCCAAAATTAATGTGTCGATCAATTGGCTTCTTGTCCCAATCAATTTGAAGCCCAAAATTAATCGATTAAAAATGTTCAAAAAGGAAATAATGGATACAAAGACATTTTCCTTCATTAAGATATTGTCTTAATCGTTTATGGATAACTTTTCCACTTACCAAATCAATTGGGTAAGGGATCCAATCGATTTGATAGTTCGAAATTTTGTCCAAACTTTTTGACAGTTCCGAAGTCAACTGGCTATGCTCCAAAAGGATTTTGGGTTGTTTACTTTTAGAAATAATGAATTTAAAAACATGTCTTAGTGTGTGTGGTTTAGCTGTATAAATTTATGAAAATACCCTTATGTTTTTACAAAACATGGTTGACTCAAACGTGACTGGGTGAGCTTTCACACTTCCTCTCTTTAACACTTTGAAGCCTTAATACTTTTTGAATAAACAAATCATATAATCGCTTTCTTGAATATTTTGTTGAGATGAGGCTTTAGATATATTTAGGTTGAATTCCATCATCAGAGGATGTTTGCAGTGATAACCAAATCCAAATTCATCTGTTTGCATCTTTAACTGCTTATCATACTTGATTGACTCAAGGATTGCATCTTGAAGTTATCATACAAGTTATATCAAAAGCTTCTTTTAGTTGTAATCATCAAAATAACATTATCAAAGGTAGACCATGATAATCATCTTTAATTTTGATCACTTCTTTGAATACCCTGCAAAACATGATTCCGCAGTAGGATCCCATGCCTGTTAAATCATATTAATATAAGTAGCTTATGTTATCCATTCACTTTAAAGGGGAAATATTTGAATTTATATCGATCAACATTACCAAATAACATGATTAGAATTGTATGATGATCATAGAAATCCACACGAGAAATAATTTTGACATACGCATCCGGAAAGTTAAGCCTCCAATTATCATTAGAAAAATCTAAATGAATCTTTTCAAATACCTCATTTTTACCATGAAAAATAGGACCTATCCATCTATATTTAGAGCCAATTGATCCTATATCATTAAGGTTGCAAGCATTAAATATGTTTAAAAATTCACCACACTTGCGAGTAGAATCGGAGCTCTACCTTTCTTTCCAAAGTAGTTGCAATATCATCAAATTCTCCTATAACCAACCACACATTCTGCATAGAAGCTGAAATAATACTCAGATCATCCCAAAAACCTCTTCTACTCTCTTCATATGTACTAACATAGACTGTTAAAAAAACAATAAGTACCACTTTGAAACACACCCCTCAAGTGGATATATTGGATTTTTTTTCTCAATTAATCTCATGTTAATATCACCTTATCTCCAAGAAACCACAATACCTCCCGCATAACCTCTAACATCAATGCAATGTAAACCATCAAAATCCAATAATTGAAAAGTTTTCTTGAGTTTATTAAGATCACATATTATGATCACATATGGTTTCCATAATCAACCTATTTATAATCTTCCTTTTTTCACGTGATACATTCTTTATCATCCTATTTTGCATGATCTTTTGAAAGATATTCTCTCCCATTATTTTCTCATCCTCCAAATTCTCAACTTCTAGATTTGGGATATATTTACCCAAAATAACAAATCTTAATCCCATTGATTTTTCTCCAATATTAAATAGCATCAGAACATTCATCGAACCATCATGCACCACCGACAAATCATTCTCCTTATTTTTCATTGAAAATCGTTATTCACTGATGTAACAGCCCAATTTTAGTAATTAGTTCGTATACTATTATTATTATATTTTAATTTAATTATTTGGAGTGTTAAGTAATTAAGCAGTTGTGAGGTAGTATAATAATGGATTAATTAATTTAATTAGTGTGGTAATTAATTATTTAGTTGATATGAGATATAATTAAATAATTACTAATTAACTTGGTTGCATAGTGAGTGGTTAATTATTTAAATTTAAATAGAGGTATTTAAATATTAGGTATTATTGGGCCTAGTGATTAAATTAGATGATTTAAGCCCAACTAGAATACTATTATAAATAGTAGGAGTGAAGGAAGTGAGAATTAGAATTCACTTGAGCACTGAAGGCAATAGAGAAAGAGGAGAGGAAAAGCGAGAGGAGTCAAGGTTTCCATCAAATTGACAAGGTAAGGGGGGAAATCCTTATCATTATGGGTTAGTATGATTGGGTCAATGGATAGGAACATGTTTTAGGTTGAAATCCTTAATTGGCATGGTTTGGAATTATTAGGTCTTGATAAATACTCTTGAATTGTGATGATTAAATTATGCTAAAACTGTGTGAATATATAATTGGATGAGTCATAATTTTCTGAACGCGTAGCTTTTTACGGAATCGAAATCGGAGGTCCGGAAGTCCTCCAATGATGAAAAATGCGGGGAAATCTGCATTTTGTTTCGTGTTAGCGCAGGAACAGCTTTCTGTTTTGCGTTAACCGGTTAACCCAGGGCGTTAACCGGTTAACACTGTTATAAATTGCCAAGAAGCGCATTCTATTTTGCGTTAACCGATTAACCCAGGGCGTTAACCGGTTAACACTGTTTGAAAAGTGAAAAATTGATATTTAAATGTTGTGTGTGTTTTGGAATGAAATCTATGTGTACATATTTGATGATTGGCCTATATTGGTGAATAATATATTGTATGAATGTGTATGTATACCATTATTGAATTGTGAATGATTTATGGTTATGGATGTGTATATGTAATCGTAATTGATGTGTTGTTATGGATGTGTA
Source organism: Lathyrus oleraceus (assembly GCF_024323335.1). NCBI lineage: Eukaryota > Viridiplantae > Streptophyta > Magnoliopsida > Fabales > Fabaceae > Lathyrus > Lathyrus oleraceus. The sequence goes on from NC_066582.1 coordinate 52,379,829, forward strand.
TATGTACCAATTGTGAGTCATGGTGGTATGTGGAATGTTAAGACGGTATATAGATGGTCTTAGTTGCATATGTGTTGGTATGTATGCATTCATTCATAGCATGGTTGACTTCATTGTGGAAGTGGTCAAGCGGTGATCCTTAATTGGAAACAGGCGTAGCAGACGTTAATCCTTAATTGGGATTAGGCGTAGTATTTAAGCGGTGATCCTTCATTGGAAACAGACGTAGCAGACGTTAATCCTTAATTGGGATTAGGCGTAGTATTTAAGCGGTGATCCTTAATTGGAAACAGACGTAGCAGACGTTAATCCTTAATTGGGATTAGGCGTAGTATTAAGCGGTGATCCTTCATTGGAAACAGGCGTAGGGCTTTGGTCTTGTCCGGATCGGAAGCGTGGCTTGGATTCTAGATATTGAATCGGAAAGCGGTGAAACTTTGAGTTCACATTGAGGTACCACATGCATAGAGTCACATTGTCTTGCATTGAGTCGTCTATAGTTATGTGATTATTGAATGCATGTATTGATGTGGATGCGATGTACGTTTGGAATATGTGAGATAATTGTTGGTTAATATTATTGACGTGATTATACCAAGTGTGATGAATTCTTAAATCGTGTTTTAATTCATTGTGCCTGATTATGCTATTTCATAATGATTTGAATTCTCACCCTTTCTGTTTGAATGTTACCTTTACATGGGTATCGTGCAGATACTACGGAGTAGTATTGCTGGAGTAGGTGGACGGTAGCTCGCTCAAGAATAGCTGGAGAGTTTCCGTATTTAGTTTGAAATTTGGTAATGAGTCAATGCTTTGGTCATGTAACACTGGGTAGATTAGTGGTATTGAACTCGTATCTTATTTTGATATGCTTTATGTCATTAATTCTTTTATTTTATTTGAAGTGATTATTGAGAGATGATCATGGTATGGGACATGGATCATATTATGAAATACATGAGTATTCTTTATTTTCCGCTGCGAACGCATATTGCTTGAATATTCATGATGAGTGAAATGTGTTATTTTGAATGACCAGGTGTATTGTTGGTTTTTTGAAAGTTTTAAGTTTCGAAAACGTCGATGTGACACCTTTTTCTTTATATGCGTGCTTATTTACTCTGATTATATGCTAAATAATTTGGGGTAGAAAAGGGGTGTTACAACTGACAACCAACCAAGGACCCTCTTGCACCTGACTACCACCTTGAATACCATTGGACTCCACATGTTTTCTCCCTCCTGGACATTATCTCCCTCCATATCTACCTAAGTTGATTTATGTCCACAACCTTCCATATAGTGACCAAAATTCCCAGTGTTGAGACATAAAAAATGTAACCCTTCTTATTCAACCTTATAGACTATATCTCTAATGGTGAACATAGCAAGTAGTGCTTTTGATAAATCAACCTACACGCAGAATCTCACATACTTCTTGATAACACTGAAACACACTACGTATTTAGCTCGAATTGCACATGATTATTATAGTTTTATTGTTATTTTCTTGCATTATGCTTGTCTTTTGTCTTGTTTTTATGTACATTGCCTAAATAAAGCCTTTCACGGGAAAAAGGAAGTGAAAAGAGCAAGAATCAGAGATTTTTAGTGGAAAATACACATATGGCGTTCCACATGGCGTTGTCCGTGGGGGTAGCCATGATGTGTAAGCACTTACCCACGTTCCAAAGGTCACAAGACCATGTTTTCCACCCCTTGTACACATGGTGAACGCCATGCCTGTATGGCGGGCACCATCATCCCATTTCATGCCCAGTCAATAACGCTTGTTGAAAATGGCCATGAATAGACATTTTTCCTCCACACGAATTTTGAAGGTGCTACGTAACTTCCAAAGAATTGTTACACTATAAATAGGACTTAGATCTTTAGTTGTAGGTATCCAAGTCTAGTTGCAGCATATGTTCTAAAATCACATCGTTAAAGCAATAATTCTTCACATCGAAAGATTATTGCACCATTGTTGTAATCGGGTTTGGAGCACCGTATAGTAGAAGTATCTAAGTCTAGTTGCAACATAGGACATAGAATCACACCGTTAAAGCAATAACTCTTCACATTAGAGGATTATTGCACCATTGTTGTAATCGGGTTTGGAGCACCGTAGAGTAGAAGTTAATCTTACCGTCATTTTACTTTCAAGTCAAATTTATTTTAAGTTTGTACCAGATTCTGAAGGTGAGAAAAACAAATAAGGGGGGTTTGAATTGTTTTGGAAAATAAGCTTTTTTCCAGAATAAGAACACACGGGATTTTATATTGGTTCGCTTATAACACAAAGCTACTCCAGTCCACCCGGCCAAGGTGATTTCGCCTTCAAAAAGGACTTAATCCACTAATCTTGAAAGATTATTACAACCAACGTCTAAGAGAAAGATCTCTTAGTCCTCCCAAGTATACAGACTACACAGAGTCACTTGAGGAACACAATCAATTTAACAAAAGGAATTTGTAATCTAAAGTGCTTCTAAGATTTAAGCAAATATTACAGCAAGTAGAGCAAGCTAGGATTTCACGTATGAGCAACAGCTCGTGAAAGACTAAGAGAGAGAGAGAGTATTTCTGTGCGTTCAGGTGTGTCTCTCAATGAAGTATGTCGTCCTTTATATAGTGGTGAAAGGACCGTTGTAGTGATGGCAGAATATTTGTCTTTGATGAGAGTTTAATGCCATTACTTCTGTGTTTCTTGCCATAACCAACTTGTCTCCCTGAATAACTTCTTTCCAAATATACTTTCTTTCCATTTGAAGTTGTTGTTTCCGTTACTCTTTCTGGATTAGGAGATCCTTCGTTAGAATCTACGTTATCTCTATCAATCTGAGATTTTGTTGAAGTAACATCAGAGCTTCTGATATTTAGATCATCAGAGTTGATTCCAAAGGCAGTTTAGAGCTCTGGTATTCTGCTATGCTGTTTTACTCAGAGTCAGAACTTCTAGAGAGCGCTTCTTCTTCAGATGCTTCTGATCTTCTGGTACTTTGTATCTGATCTGATTCTGTATCTGATAAAGTGATCAGATTCCTTTGTTCTTGTTCAGACTCCTGCACACTTAGAGAAATTTCGTTAGAGTGCCATTTTTGGTTTCATCCTTTGTTATCATCAAAATCCTGGAATCTATTGTAGAACTAATTTTGTTCTTACAATCTCCCCCTTTTTGATGATGACAAAACAAACTTAATTAATAGATGAAACATTCAGAGATAAGAATTTATCAGATCGGATGGAAGTAAGCTCCCCCTGAGATAAGCCTGGGAGTTCAGAAGTTCTTACCAGAGCTTCCATGCAATGATGTTTCTAGATACTTTTCTGCAATTTTCTGAGTCAAAGAGGGTTAGATAGATTTTTATTGAATAACATGTTTGCAGAGTACTGAAGGAATTAGATATGTTTTCATCATAGCTGTTTTGAGTTCTCCCCCTTTTTGTCAGAATCAAAAAGACTTAGTAAAAGTAAAGGAAAGGAAAAAAAACAATATATATATATATATATATATATATATATATATATATATATATATATATATATATATATATATATATATATATATATATATATATATATCCAGATAAGAGCATAAACAGCAGAGACAAAAAAAGAACAAGCAGAGACAAATAGCAACAAGCAAGAAAGAATCCTAGGTGCCTAAGTGTCGCAACCTGAAAAACGAGATGCGAAAAAACAACCGGCGAGAAAATAAATGACAGAAGAGTCGCCACCGTGCGTTATTCATCCCAAAGGAGGGAAAGGAAACGCTCGAAGTAAACCTGGAAAAAGGAAAGGAAAAGACAAGGTCTCGCAACCAAATCTTGGGTCCGGGAGTCGATTATGCGAAGGGAAGGTATTAGCACCCCTACGCATCCGTAGTACTCTACGGGATCCACTCTTGTTGTTCTTGTCTAAAGGGTGTGGGTTTATCTAATGTACTATTTACTAAAAGAGGGGTCAAAAGAAAATGACTCGCACGGATGTCGCATCCACTACATACGTATCTCATCTGAATATGAGAATCAGAGTCTTCGTAGCTCGGCTACCTATGGGTTAAAGAGGAGTGTGCTCGCTAAGACATCGCATCTTATGCCTACATATCCCATTTGGAATGAGAATCAGAGCAAGCCGTAGTTCGGCTACCTACGGGTTAAGGGTTGTGTTTTTTGGATGAACGACGTTACTACGCAATCAACCAGATGCTCGACCTTTGGAGACTTACTCGCCTGTAGTAGAAGGAGTTAACGTGTTCCTAGGAGAAGAAAAATCAATGAGTTTATTTGTGTTTTAGGAATGCTCATGCGAAAAAGGAAGTCCTAGACGAAGGAACAGTGCTACCTTAATTGACATGCAAATGAGAGACTATACGAAGCCTAGCAATCCTATGGGGAGACGATCACACCATACAAAACAAACATGCATAAAGTAAAATGCCAACAAGGGGGCTTAAACATACATGGGTAGGGCTTTAGTCAAGAGGGGTCATATCAACCTCGACAAACAAGCCATGGAATAGGTAATCGAATGGGCTCTTAACCACTAACATTGAACGTCAGGGTGAGCAGATCAAACGGGTAATGAGGATAAGACCTCATAGATCTTAACTCTGGACAGGGTGAGCTCATGACAAAAAGTGGGGATTCAGAAAGGTAGAACCCTCTCCACTGACTGACCGGATAAAAGATCTTGGGCTTTTGTTCTGAAGCGTCGACACGTAGTGTGAGCATAAAGAACGACACACTGAATAACGGGGGATTGACTACTAATCCCTTTTATCCGTCAATTGCCTCTTCATGGAGGTCTTTAGCACTGGTGCCTCTTCTTGGAGGTCTTTGGGCACAAAAGTAAACACACAAAAACATTTCCTCCTATCGAGGTCTTCCAGCTAAGAAAGCGGTAAAATACGGGAAAGATGTAAAAGGGATCAAGAGATCTACCACACAGATAAAGATCCGAAGTAACAGCAACTAAAGAAATAAGAAACCCAGAGATCTCTCCGGCTAGCACCATCAAAGAAAACAAGTCAGCAAAGCAATCAGAATAAATCTCCAAATGGTATCCCACAAATAAAGTGGAATACCAAGCAAGCTATCTCCTCAAGAGTCATGTGAGCCCTCACAAAAAAACTCAACAAACAGGTTAGAATAACAAGACGGGGTGCAATCAAGACTTACACCAAACCAGAATCAAAATATAACCACATGAATTATGTCATTAAAATTCACAAAAAAAGCTCACAAAAAGCAACCAAGGACAGGAGGTCTAAACCCCTTGTCAAACAAATGCATCAAAAGGGTATCAAAACTCAAAGTCAGGGGCAAGGATCCACACATCGAGACATGACATACCTACTGATTGGAGAGATCGACTGAAATTGAATTGCACCGTTGGCTTTGCAGAACAATCTTAGGGTTTATATGAGAGGGAATTGGTTCTTTGCAGATGAGTTCCCTTCAGTCTCTAGAGGTTACTCTGAATTAGTTAGAATCTCTCTAGGGTTTTTCCACTGAATTTTTTTAGAATTTATAACCTGGTTTTCATGGATTTGTGGGCTCAAATGAGAGAGGTCCAAGTCCAAGATTTTTCTGTTATATATTTTTTATTTATTTATTTATTCGTTTTCTTTTTTCGTTTTTATACATATATATATATATATATATATATATATATATATATATATATATATATATATATATATATATATATATATTCAAAACGCATGGGCTTCGCCTAGCGAGCATGACAGTTCAGGAAATTCCTCTGAGCGCAGGCGATTCTGGTGGCTTTTCTTGGGACTCGCTAGGCGACCCATTCTGCTCGCCTAGCGAGCATGACAACTCATGAACAAACTTTTTCTCCTTCAAGATTAACGTTTTGAATGATGAATAGACCCTATTTGAACATGTTGGAAGTATCTCAAGTCATTCCCTTGTGTTGACTGATCACCCAGATAGGACCCACAAAGTGTCTTGGATGATATTCAAGCTTCTTGGATCTAATTCTGATTGACATGATGAAATGCAATATGAAATGTTAAATGACTTAAAAATGAATGCATGAATGAGGGGGGTAAATTTTGAGGTATTACAGTTGCCCTTATTCAATCAATTGGAGACCCGAAAAGAAGATAGCAGCGACTTTCGCACTTTCGAGGTATCAAGGGATTGAATACAATAAAAGCCCGAAAATTTGCACTGAAGTGAAGTGAAGTAACAATGCATGTCAGAATCGGCAAAGAGGTGGTCTTGAAAGAAGAATCCGTCTGGTACGGTGAGAGTCAGTCTGAATACCGAAAAAGAATGTTAACATGGATACCAAAATAAATGGTAACACAGAAATAACCATGGCCTGAATGCCGCTCATCAGTTTGAATACTGGAAATGACTTCGATCTGAACATCAGAAGATATGAGATTATTAATATCGGTCTGAACACCGAGAGGCTGGCCTGAATGCCACAAGTTGCGTCGACCTGAATGTCGGAAACTTCTTCGATCTGAACATCAGAAAACTGGCCTGAAAGCCACTTCGATCTGAATATCGGAAAATTGGCCTGAATGCCACTTCGGTCTGAATACCGGAAAAACTTCATGCCTGTCAGCATCGGCAGAAATAGGGAAAGATAATAGAGGCGGCGCATGGGCTAATGACACTTGCTGGGGATAATAAAGGTAAGTCATGAACAATCTTCAGTTTGAGTACTGGAAACAACTTCTGGCTTATCACTTGGGATACCGAGAATGTTTTGTGCTTACATGCGTATGTTTGAATTTTTCAATGGCGTAATGCTCCATGAAAATGGAAATGCTACGCGATTTGGGAGGATGCAGTGCAATATGATTCTACATGCAGGGATGCGAAATGCTGGGTAGAATGCCAAGCCGAGGCAAGGGAATCTGCTGGGGAAATGATCACCATCTTCTGGACCCTGAAAAGGCTGTTGGAGATGCACATCGCAAAGAACTCTGTGGGGAAATGACCCGCCACACGGTGTTCTAGTAATGACGAAATACCGAGACTCTGACTGGGGAGAGAACGGCACTGAAAACCTGTTGTTAGGGAAAGCGATAGTGGTTCTGGCAACCATAATCTGTGAGAGAGACGACTTAGCAGGGGAAGCAAACACCAATACAGTACCGAGATTCTGCTTCAAGGAAAGAGACCATGGATCTGGCGTCGAGATCATCGATCTGGCATCGAACCCTGAGGAGCAGCCGCTTCTGCTGGGAAGATACAGTCTGGCACTGTCAAATCCGATGGGGATAGATAGTCTGGCACTGTCAACTCTTCTGGGGAGTGTATATTCTGAAGCAACCGCTTGGGGGAGGTACAACAGTGAGAGCCTGCTGGGGATCGAAGAATCCAATGCTCTGATCAGCTCTGCAAGGATAAGATACCAACTTTGACTGTTGGGGGAAAACATTCGCGATCATCGACGGGGAACCTTAAGGAAATGCCCCGAGGGTACCTGTTCTGAATAGACGATCTAAAGCACTTAACATTTACATCAATTTTAAATGTTTATTAAGCATGTACCTGTAAAGCTCTTATGTTTCATGATGCAATGTTTATCAAAAATTCGGACGTCATTTTTGCAAACAAAACAGTAAAATGAAAATGAAAACAGAGATATACTGAATAATATGATTTTATTGATAGAATGGCCTCTGAATAGGAATTTACGTCAGGAAGCAATCCCTGGAAAGAGGTAATCGCACAAAAGATAAAAACAGAAATTAATCTAATGGCAATGTGAAATGGATTTCTATTGGGTTCCAATTCTGCTATGACTTGCTCGTCTTCAAGATCCTCCAGATGATCAGCTTTCTGAAAAGAGTGATTGGACTGTTTCCTATCCTTCAAAAGTTTCCAGTCATTGATACGAGACGAGATTCAGAACTACTCAGAACGCAGTCATTCGTTTAATCCCTAACTTTTGCCTGGATCGCCCTTTTCGGGTTTTCAATCCACCGGGATACCCATTTTTGCCTAAGTTCCCTTTTCAGGTTTTCAACTTACCGGGTGTACGATCTTTTCATTTTTAATCCTTAATTTTTGCCCGAACCTTTTCATTTTCTTGGTTCGTCGGGATGCCCATTTTTTCCTGGACTATTCTTTTTACTGTCCAGCGGGTCTATTTTATGCGAAGTATTTTTTAATTGCGTTTGAGTTCATAGGGGAAGTGAAGTTTTCACCGTCCATAGTTGCAAGCATTAAGGCCCCACCATCAAAAACCTTGGTGACAATATACGGTCCATCATAGTTAGGAGTCCACTTGCCCCTGTGATCTGTCTGAGTTGGAAGGATCCTTTTCAACACTAAATCTCCAACTTGGAAACATCGAGGACGCACTTTCCGATCAAAGGCTCTCTTCATCCGACTTTGATACAACTGCCCATGACAAATGGCTGCCATTCGCTTCTCTTCGATAAGACTCAACTCATTGAACCTTGTCCGAATCCATTCAGCTTCGTCTAACTTGACATCCAACAGGACTCTTAGAGAAGGAATCTCCACTTCAACAGGTGGGACTGCTTCCATACCATACACAAGGGAGTAAGGGGTTGCCCCGGTCGACGTACGTACTGAAGTACGGCACCCATGCAAGGCGAAGGGTAGCATCTCATGCCAATCTCTGTACGTAACAACCATCTTCTGCACAATCTTCTTTATGTTCTTATTTGCTGCCTCAACAGCACCGTTCATCTTAGGACGATAAGGGGAAGAATTGTGATGTTGAATGTTGAAGTTCTGGCACAACTCCTTCATCATTTTGTTATTGAGATTAGAACCATTATCAGTAATGATTCTTTCGGGAATCCCATAACGACAAATGATTTCTTTCTTAATGAATCGGGCAACCACATGTCTGGTGACATTCGCGAATGATGTTGCTTCGACCCACTTGGTGAAATAGTCGATGGCAACAAGGATGAAGCGATGCCCATTGGAGGAGGTCGGCTCAATCTTTCCAATCATATCAATGCCCCACATAGCCAAAGGCCACGGCGAAGACATCACATTCAAAGGATTTGGCGGCACATGTACCTTATCAGCATAAATCTGGCATTTATGACACTTCCGAGTATATTTGAAATAATCAGATTCCATGGTCATCTAGTAATAACCCGCTCTCAACAATTTCTTAGCCATTGCATGTCCGCCGACATGAGTACCGAAGGAGCCTTCATGAACTTCCTGCATTAGCATGTCTACTTCGTGTCTATCCATGCATCTGAGCAAAACCATGTCGAAGTTCCTCTTATACAACACATCGTCTTTGTTCAAGAAGAAACTGCCTGCCAATCTTCTCAAAGTCTTTCTATCATTGTTGGATGCCCCTGCAAGGTACTCTTGATTCTTCAGAAAGCACTTGATGTCGTGATACCAGGGCTTGTCGTCAACTACCAGTTCAGCAGCAAACACATACGCGGCCCTGTCGAGGTGTATCACGTCGATCCTGGGAGCGTGGTTCCACCGGATCACGTTGATCATGGAGGATAGAGTGGCAAGAGCATCTGCCATCTGGTTCTCATCACGAGGTATGTGATACAACTTTACTGTTGTGAAGAAAGTCAATAGTCTTCTCGTGTAATCTCTGTAAGGGACCAGATTGGGCTGGAGGGTGTTCCAATCACCATTCACTTGATTGATCACTAGAGCTGAATCTCCGAAGATGTCCAGAGTCTTGATCCTCAAATCAATGGCTTGCTCAATACCCAAGATACAGGCTTCATACTCAGCTTCATTATTTGTGCACTCAAAAGTTAGACGAGCGGTGAAAGGCATGTGGGCACCTTTCGGAGTAGTAATGACAACGCCAATTCCACTTCCTCTGGCATTGACAGCCCCATCAAACAACAAAGTCCATTTTTCGTCTGGATCAGGTCCCTTCTCAACAACTGGCTCTTCACAGTCTTTCATCTTAAGGAACATGATGTCTTCATCTGGAAAATCAAACTTCATCGGCTCATAATCATCAATCGGCTGCTGAGCAAGATAGTCTGATAGAATACTCCCTTTGATGGCTTTTTGGGATGTATACTGGATATCGTACTCTGTCAGTACCATTTGCCAACGAGAAACCCTTCCGGTGAGAGCTGGCTTCTCGAATATGTATTTGACTGGATCCATCTTGGAGATCAGTAAGGTTGTGTGAGACAGCATGTATTGTCTCAAACGCTTAGCAGCCCATGCAAGTGCATAACATGTCTTTTCAAGCATCGAGTATCTCGACTCGCAATCTGTGAATTTCGTACTCAGGTAGTAGATGGCATGCTCTTTCCTACCTGTCTCGTCGTGTTGACCGAGAACACAACCCATGGAATTGTCTAGTACTGTCAAATACATAATCAGCGGTCTCCCTGGTACCGGAGGCACAATGATAGGAGGATTCTGTAAATACTCTTTTATTTTCTCGAAAGCCTTTTGACAATCTTCATTCCACCTGATAGCCTGATCTTTCCTCAACAACTTAAATATTGGCTCACACGTGGCTGTTAGGTGAGAGATGAACCTTGCAATGTAGTTCAACCTCCCTAAGAAACCACAAACTTGTTTCTTTGTTCTTGGCTTAGGCATTTCCTGTATCGCTTTCACTTTGGCCGGATCCACCTCAATCCCTTTTTCACTAACAATAAAACCCAGTAATTTTCCAGATCTCACCCCAAAAGTGCACTTGTTCGGATTAAGCCTCAGCTTGAATTTCCTCAAACGCTCAAACAGTTTTTGCAGATTCACCAAATGTTCTTCTTCTGTCTGAGATTTGGCAATCATATCATCAACCTAAACCTTGATTTCATGATGAATCATATCATGGAACAAAGTCACCATCGCTCGTTGATATGTTGCTCCGGCATTTTTCAGACCAAACGGCATCACCTTGTAGCAGAAGGTGCCCCATGGGGTTATGAATGTTGTCTTCTCCATGTCTTCTGGCGCCAATTTAATTTGATTATAGCCAGAAAAACCGTCCATGAAGGAGAATACCGAGAACGGAGCTGTGTTATCCACCAAAACGTCAATGTGAGGTAATGGGAAATCATCTTTAGGGCTAGCTCTGTTCAGATCCTGGTAGTCAACACACATCCATACCTTTCCATCCTTCTTAGGTACTGGAACGATGTTTGCAACCCATGGCGGATAATTTGTAACCGCTAGAAACCCTGCATCCAACTGTTTTTGCACTTCTTCCTTTATCTTGACAGCCATCTCTGGTCTCGTTCTTCTGAGCTTCTGCTTAACCGGAGGACAACCTTCTTTGAGAGGCAAACGGTGTACCACAATATCTGTGTCAAGCCCTGGCATGTCCTGATAAGACCAAGCAAAGATGTCAACATATTCTTGCAGCAATTCAATCAGCCCTTTCTTCACATTATCTTCCAAAGCAACCCCTATCTTGATTTCTCTCTTGGCGTCCTCGGTGCCGAGATTAATCACTTCAATAGACTCTTGATGCGGTTGAATGACCCTTTCCTCCTGTTTTAATAACCTGGCAAGTTCTTCAGGGAGTTCACAGTCTTCATCACCCTCTTCTTCAGTTTGAAAGATTGGATTTTCAAAGTCGAAGCGAGCCATAGCAGAACCGTTATCAATAGGATCCGGTGATGTGCATCTGCATGAGCGACGGTATGTGCTTATGAGTGTGAAGAAAGTGAAAACTAAACAAAACATTGCCAAATGTATTTTTTATTTATTTTTGAAAACTGCAAATATAGAAAGACAGTGAACAAAATATTTGAATGCAAAAAGACGTCATTTATTGATGATAAAAAATGCAAGTATCCACATAGATGAGCCCTACAATGAGTCATTACGCCCTGGGCGGAACGTAAGACTTAGATATGCATGAATAAACAAAGAAAATTACTCCTCCAAAAAAGTGACTTGGACAATCTCCTCAGAAGACCAATTGTTGATGACTTCACCTGGGATCCTCGAATGCACTCAGTTATCGATGTCGCAATCACTATCCCCATATCCTCCGTTGACCGTAGAGACCTGGCCATCTGATTTGGCTTCTCCTTCAACCATGTTAACATTCGCACTACCATGTTGTGGCATGGGATTGTTGACAACATTAGGAGCCGGTGCAAGGTCGATGACCTTTGAATCTATGAGGTCCTGAACTACATGCTTAAAAGCTTTGCAGTTCTCAATATTGTGGCCAGGTGCCCCAGAGTGAAAGCTACACCTAGCGCTGGCGTCGTAACCCACCGGAAGTCTACCAACGGGAGGAGCCAGATTGCGTAACTGCACAAGTTGTAGTTGTTGAAGACTAGAAAGCAACTGAGCGTACGACATTGGAAGAGTGTCGAAACGTCAGTCCATCATCCTTTGCCTCTGTTGATAGGCGGGTTTGTTACCCGGTTGTTGTGGTTGGTACTGAGCTGGTTGACATTGTGGTTGTTATTGTTGTAGTGGTGCTGCAGCTGGAATGGTCACAGCCGCAACATACGGTTGTTGATGATAGTTCTTTAAGTTATTCCTCCGGATATCCCTGTTCTGATAAGAAGATATGGCACTTGCATCCCCTTCTCTCCTCTTCTGTCCCTGAATGAACGACTTCTTCACCCCTGATGAGGATCTACCTCCACTCTGGATCTTTTATGTCTTCAGGTAAAACTCCACCCTCTCTCCGGTAGAGACTACATCAGCAAAGTTGGAGGCATTGCGACCCACCAGGCGCTCCAAATAAGGTCCGGGCAGAGTGTTCATGAACATGTTAGCCATTTCCTTCTCCAACATAGGAGGTTGAACACGGGAAGCTGTCTCCCTCCAGCGTTGAGCGTATTCCCTGAAGCACTCATTGCCTTTAAGAGACAGATTCTGAAGTTGAGTTTTGTCCGGAGCCATGTCTGCATTATATTGATACTGCTTCACGAAAGCCTCAGCCAAATCCCTCCAAAAGCGGATGTGGGCTCTGTCCAGCCTCATATACCATTCCAGGGATGCCGCAGCTAGGCTATCCTGGAAAAAGTACATAAGCAACTTTTCATCGTCAGAGTATGCAACCATTTTACGGAAGTAGGCTTGCACATGGGTCTTCGGGCATGAGTTGCCGCTGTATTTGTCGAATATCGGGACCTTGAATTTCGGTGGCACCCTCACGCCTGGGACCAATCTCAAGTCAGCAACGTCTACTCCCAGAGGATTCTGTCCTTCCACTGCCTTCAACCTCTCTTCCAGTCTCCGAAACATAGGGTCCATACCATGACTCATTCCAAAGTCTTCCTGAAGCAAGGGGAACTGATCCTCCTGGTCATCATGGACGGGTTGTTGACCGGAGGTGACATGTAGGATCGGGGTAGGCCCCGTTCCACTGGGTCCTTTAACCTCTCCAGCTGGAGGATCAGTCAACGTCTCTGGTTGAGTAGTGGCGGGATTCCTCTGCATCATCTGCCTGAGCTCTTGCTGTCCCTGAGCCACCCCTTGAACCACATCCATGAACTGATTCATGCGAATCTTCATCTCGGAGAGCTCTGCTTGTAGGCTTTCCATTACTCTCTGGTGGTTTCTACGGGTACCGTACCGGTGAATGCCTGAGTCAGCTATCCTGCTAGTGGAACATCAAACAAACTGAGAACACTGCGGCAGTACCTGTTATGCAAGACATGCTAATGAATATGCAAATGCAATGACATGTTTATCAATTCCAAAGGGCATTCTGCCCCCTTGATTCCAGTCTCACATTTGATAAACAGTGTAAGAAGAAAACCCCGACTAGAATCAAGAAGAAGATATAAACCCCACAGAAATGGATAAACATGTGTTAAATGATATGAATGCAAAATGATGTGATGCAATGCAGTGACATGGGAATCAGGACTGCTGGGTCTGCTTGAACATCTGTCAGGTCGCACTGTCTGAAGAGAAAACCACTGAGGAACATAATACAAGATCAAAACTCTGCTCCAGAAAACCGGGTTGGTTGGAGGTTAAGGTTTCCTAAATTTAGTCCGCCCCTCACTAGTAGGTTCTAAGAACAGAAGTTCGTCAACTTCGGCCCTTCAGTCGTGAATAATACGTTTACCACTGAAGGTTTGGCATTATTACGGGATAAAAGACCTCCGCTGACTCCCCTCAACAGGATATCCTAAAGCAAGTTCCCAGTCTCGGGGTCCTCGGATTGATCAGCGAGAATGCGCCCACCAGAGCGAACATAACCACGTCTCGGAGGAGAGGCCTTGACTGAGTTCTCAGGAAATGGTCACCAGAGTCGACGATTTCTAAAGGAACATTTGTCGTTATGGAACACCCATAGGACAGAATATATCTAAAAGAAACCTCGTCTGGATGTGGGTCTTCATGAACAACTTAAAGTAGCAATGTGCCACGCAAGCCTCATGACTATCCACTCTAAAACCTATGTGTACACTCAAGCCTGGGTAATGGGATTATCTCTCATAGAACACCCCATCCCAACAAACAAACAAACAAACCAACAACAGAGCCAACAGATACAACAATGATATGTACACAATGCAATGAAGCAGGTAAATGCTGAAAAATAAATAACTGTACAAAAGAATGAACACCCAATAAACAAACAACCTAGAAAAGCTAGAAGGGACTCGCTCAGGGAAATCAGGGTCCCCAGCAGAGTCGCCAGATGTCGCAACCTGAAAAAGGAGATGCGAAAAAACAACCGGCGAGAAAAGAAATGACAGAAGAGTCGCCACCGTGCGTTATTCATCCCAAAGGAGGGAAAGGAAACGCTCGAAGTAAACCTGGAAAAAGGAAAGGAAAAGACAAGGTCTCGCAACCAAATCTTGGGTTCGGGAGTCGATTATGCGAAGGGAAGGTATTAGCACCCCTACGCATCCGTAGTACTCTACGGGATCCACTCTTGTTGTTCTTGTCTAAAGGGTGTGGGTTTATCTAATGTACTATTTACTAAAAGAGGGGTCAAAAGAAAATGACTCGCACGGATGTCGCATCCACTGCATACGTATCTCATATGAATATGAGAATCAGAGTCTTCGTAGATCGGCTACCTATGGGTTAAA